>NW_020174264.1:0-6384 GCF_003031525.2 Neophocaena asiaeorientalis asiaeorientalis | reverse complement strand
GGCCTCGAGGTCTCCTTCGCCCAGCCCTCACCCACTCCGTGCCTGTCAGTTCTAGCTAAATCCCGGTTTTTCTTCCGGTCGGCTATTCCTCTGGTCCTACGGCTACGTTTCCGCGCGAGAGAGCACGAAATAATAGTTATCTTTAAAGGCTGACGTAAAGTGGAAATAAATAGATCGCATAAGCACAATCACAGGATGCTGTGATTACGTTGAGAAATGAATATGCAAATAGACAAACGAGTAGATGAAAAATGAGAACAGCTGTGATACTGTGAAATAACAGGATTTTTGAGTAAATTTTTTAAATTTCCTTGCTCTTGTTAAAAATTTTACTGCCTCTGTCCTCTCTAAATAAAAAGCAGTAGTGGGAAAAGGGGGTACTGGGGAAACTCATCTTAATTCCTCACTTTAAACATGGAGTTGATCGAACGGGTCTTCCGATACAGGCTCCTGGAGACCAAAGAGGGATTTTTAGTCTCTCTAAATATATTTTGTAGGGCAGATTTAGTTTGTTTATTTTCCAAGAGAAGGATCTCACTTTTATTATTTCCTGGGCCCACAATCACTAACCTCTGGCTCTTTAGGGAGTCATTTTCAGGTAATGAATCTAATTTAAGACTTTTCATTCAGTACTAGAACGGTTCTATTTGAGAGAGTTTGTCACAAGTATCAATATAAAAGACAATTTTAGAATACTTGTGGAAGTGGGACACGTAATAAAGACTGAGTTCTAGTTTGAGCTTCAATGAATTTTTCTTTTATAGAAAAAAAAAAATCTTAGGGACTTCCCTGGTGGTGCAGTGGGTAAGACTGGGCACTCCCAATGCAGGGGACCCGGGGTCCATCCCTGGTGGGGGGAACTAGATCCCACATGCATGCCGCAACTAAGAAGTCCACATGCTGCAACTAAGAAGCCCACATGTTGCAACTAAGACCTGGGGCAGCCAAAATTAATTAATTAATTAAATTTAAAAAGAATCTTATCCATATAGGTTATTTCCCCAAGGAAATATGAGTAAAGGCTTATAAAATACAAACCTATTGACAATAGGGAGGAGGAAGAGATATTCATTATCTTATTTTAAAACACATAATTAAAACTACACAACAAAACAAACATATAAGAACATTAGAGTTAATTTTCCAAAAGAAAATAAAAATACGTAGTGTCAGATACATTGGACTAAATTGCAACAAGCATTCCATAGGGTCACTAAGGAAATGCTACCTGAAAATCATGTGTCATAATCATAGCCAAGGAGTGACGGGGTAAGGGTTTATCTCTGTAACCGGTAATACCAACCAGCTATTAACAGGTGCACTTACGAAATTATTGTACCTTGACTTAAAGTAAGCCTTGAGAAATCTAAGAGTTTTCGAAAAAGGGCCCTAAGAAGGTCCTACAAGTGATTCTTACGCTGTTCCAAAATGTGAGTGAGGCATATAAACATATCTGAGTGTAGCCATAGTCAGCACCTGAAGAAAGAATTGCAGAAAGCTACTTTTTCTGAAATAACTCTTACTTGGACACTAGCCAGCTGACTCTTAAGAATACTTGTATATTTTGGTCTCTTCCACCATCCACTTTTTCTTTTTTAAAAATTTACTTATTTTATTTATTTTGGGCTGCATTGGGTCTTCATTGCTGTGCACGAGCTTTCTCTAATTGCTGCGAGCAAGGGCTACTCTTAGTTGCGGTGCGTGGGCTTCTTATTGCTGTGGCTTCTCCTGTTGTGGAGCACGGGCTCTAGGCGCAGGCTTCAGTAGTTGTGGCACGCAGGCTTCAGTAGTTGAGGCTCACGGGCTCTAGAGCGCAGGCTCAGTAGTTGTGGTGCATGGGCTTAGTTGCTCCACGGTATGTGGGATCTTCCCAGACCAGGGATCGAACTCATGTCCCCTACATCGGCAGGCGGATTCTTAGCCACTGCGTCACCAGGGAAGTCCCCACCATCCACTTCTTTACCTAATCGATTTGACAGTGCAAGAGTAGGGTGGGTGGAAAGATTTTTCCCTGAAGGGCAAGTTTGGGGCATTTTTGTTGTTGGATGTGTGTGGCTGGCAAGCTGACACAACTTAGATAGATGGTCTCTATCACTCTTGCTCCATGAGCTTGTTTACTGATGAAAAACATTGAAGAACTGACGTATTTTGGCCCCCTTCGTCTAATTAGGGTTTTCGCCTTTATATTCTGTAAACATCTAGTGCATCACTCAAGGAGGAAAAAGAGATCAAGGCTGCTGGGCATTAATGATTCCTTTCCTTAAATAACACCTACTTATTACTATGAGCACTGGGAGTTAATACTCCATTTCAAGCTGGAGTCTGAAAGAAATCACCTCTGGTGTCTCTGATGAAAAGCTACAAGTAAGTGGACCCCAGATTCAGGTATAATAAATATTGATTATAATTAAACTGACTGTGGACTTCTTACACTCCACGCTTCCACTGCAGGGGGCGCGGGTTTGATCCCTGGTCTCCTGGTCGGGGAACTGAGATCCCGCATGGCCCGTGGCGCGGCCAGAAAAAAAAGAAAGAAAATTAAATTGATTATACTTTTCACATACAGGGAAAAAACACAGGACTCAATGGTCGGCAATTTGACCATTAAATGACATATCTAAATAATCAGATATGTGACCTCTCAGGCATTGAGACTACAGCGGGTAGACAAGACACTGGAGGAATTCAGGGGTGTCCCCAGGTACCCTCCCTCATTTTTGCCTCTATCCACCAGCTGTGTTTATATCATATGACCTTACCTTGCTGAATAAATTGGATTCAGTCCCTTTCCTAAGAGAGCTCAGAAGAGTGGAGGAGACATTCAATAAGCAACTAAATAAATGTGGTTATAAATTGGATTAAGGGCCTTGAAGGAAATAAACAAGGTGCGGCTGGTGGGAATACAGGGTGATGGGACCAAAGAAGGCATGAGTGAGGAGGTAACTCATGATGAGCAAGTAGCAGTGGGCAGGGCTGGTGCAGGTTGAGGGCACAGCAGTTCACCAAGAACCTAGCATGTAGCTGCACTCAAATTCTAAATAAAGATGCAAACTATTACAAGATCTTCATCACTGATGGAAAAACTGAAATTATAATTTTTTCTCTATCCATAACTAAATCCAATGTGCTCTCTTAAAAGTAATAAGTACATGTTGAATAGCGCTGCTCTTTCTTTACCACACTCTAAACATAGCTTAACCTGGGCAATTACAGAGGGCAGAATGACACAGGCATTAACCTTCAGGAATGAAGTGGGGAATTTGATCCCTTTCCTGATTTCCTGGCGAATGTGAGTCATAAACTGAACTTCACCTTTAAAGGCAGTAGGAGGAAAATCCCAGGCACACCATGGTTACGATATGTAAATAGTACGTTTGTGTGTGTTAGTATGGGTGTTTGTGCACATGAGTGTTTATTAAAAAAAAAAAGAATGGAAAGGAAGTAGGAAACTCAAAACAGCTGAATTGTTAGGGGAGTAGAAATCTGGGTAATTTTTATTGAATTTTTGAATCCCATGTTACAATATGCTTTTGAGCAGTAAGTGGAAATTTTTTAATGAAGCAATTTTAAGCAACCTTTCGAAATACTTTCTATGACATCCAAATGTAATCTTTGCCTCAGACTTCAATGGTAAGGGCCAGACTAAAATCCAGTTATCTTACCAACTCGTTCCTTCAGACAGAAGCCCTTCCAAATCCACAGACACATATAAAAGTTTGAGCCGCTCCTAGAACTCAGGACAGTAATGCTGAAGTGTGCTCTTCCCACCTCCCCGTTGCCATACGTCTGAGTACCCAATGCCCATCAACAGCTTTCTTGACCTTTTCAGTGTAAAAGCTGAGACAACTATTGTGCTCACATAAGCAACTTCTTTCCTCTCACATCCTCCTGTCAGTGCCATCCACATAGGCATAAATAATCCATGCCAGTTCAGGCTGCTGGCCACAGCTGTAGCTAGGCTCAGCCTAAACTCAATGCCTGATTGGATTAAAGTGATAAATCCCTCACCCTATCTGCCTAATGAAGGACTGGGGGAACTCTCAATGGTGAAAGATATTATCTAGACCATTTATGTTTCATTTATACACAATGCACAGCATGCAACAAAAAAAATTAGACATGCCAAGAAGCAGCAAAAAGTGACTCATAGTCAAGAGAAAACAAAACAATAGAATTGAATATGTTATGACAATTTAAATGTATCTCAGGAATGCAAGGGTGGTTTAACATTAACAGTTTGAAAGAGGGAAAAAACATACAATCAAATCAATAGACGAAGAAAAAAATGCATTCAATAAAATTCAACAACCATTCGTGACAATCTCAGCAAAGCAGGAATAAAAGGGAAGTTTCTTAACCTCATAAAGAATATCTATTGAAAACCTATACCAAAACATCATTCATTCTTAATAGTTAAAATCTGTAATATGCCCTTTAAAGCAGAGCAAAGATAAGTATGTCTCTTCAACATTGCACTGAAGGTCTTAGCACACAGAAATAAAAGAACAAGTATCATGATAGCAAAGGGAGAAACAAAACTGTATTAAGGACAGATGATATGCTTAGAAAATGCAAAGGACTCCATAGAAAACTTATCATTCAAAGAGTTTAACAACTTGTCTTGCTATAGACTGAAAGTGTGTATCCCCCCAAAATTCATAGGTTGAAATCCTAACCACCAATGTGATACTCCGGCCAATCAGATACTCTCTTTGAAGATCTGAGTCTTGGGAAAGCAACACGGAGATGCTGGAACAGCTCAGAGTTCATTCTGCCATGGGTAGTGGTGGCCCCTGGTACCCAGTGACCACAGATAATAGCAGTGGTGATGATGCCAGTGGCAGGATCTAGTACCTATAGTAGTGACAGCATCTTAATTAAGCCATTCATGATCTGGATTCCTGTTTTCCTGCCCACTGTCCAAACTCAACACTCCAGTCTTGCCTCTAAGAGCTACCCAGCATCTCCCCAAGAAACTCCTTTTCTAAGTTAGAAGGAGTTGATGTCTTTATTTGCAACTATTGGGTTGGCCACAAAGTTCATTTGGGTTTTCCATAAGCTGTTAACACTCTCTTAACACTTTTGGATCAGCCAGCTTAAGCTAAGCCATGCAGTGGTAGAAAAAATGACCCCTCCTCAAATCTCCGTGGCTTACAAAAACAAGATTTATTCCTTACCTTAATGTCCATTATGGGTCAGCTGTGGTTCCGTTCCATGTCATCATCCCTCTGGACCCAAACTGATGAACCTGAGCTAGCGGAGCAGCCTCTGTCTGATATATCTCATTGACTGAAAGAAGAGAGATCAAAGTAATACCCCTGCTGGCTCTCAAAGCTTCCACACAGAAGCAATGTTCATCATTTCCACCCATGTCATTGGCTAAAAAGCATGTCACACACTGGGATGTACAATCCTTCCAAAGGGAGGGGCACTGCAAGTCACGTGGCAAATCTGATCTGAGTGGTGTGGTGTTCTAGAACTGGCCCACTGGGAGGGTCACCAAATATTTGAACAGTAACAATATAACACAACTCTTACAACTCAGGGCTTTGTTTTATTAATTTGATAAGTTTCAAATTGCATAACATCAATGAAATAAATTGATTTTGAATAAGTTCCTTTTCTGGAGATTGAGTTTGAAACATGAACAACAGTAACATTTGATCTAGTTTATTAAAGTTGGATGCGGGCTTCCAAAGTGTGGGGTGGAATATGCAGAACAGAAACACATATGAACTCATATTGAAATTCCGCTCTAAGTAAAAACCTATTTTACAAAGTTTCATTAAGCATCTACCATGGCCAGAGATAGCCTCTGGGCTTTGAAGGATATAAATACAACTAAAAACTTGATGGACAATTCAAGGGAAAAAAACATGTCCACAAATAATATAAGGCAATGATAAAATAGAGGAAAATTCATAGGATTAGCTAAGTGTGAAATCCCCCACCGTAGAGATATAATGTAATTCAGCCTATGAAAATGTGAGGAAGGGACTACTTTACAACAAGGCATACAATTCAAATGCACAATAATTTTACACCACAGGGTATGTGTGTTTAGATGGAGATGTGCAGGGGAGGAGAGATTGATCCAATATGTTGCTAAGAATTCCCAACTTTAGTCCTTACAATGGTTAGAGTGATGACATTTGATTGAACTCATCTTTGTCAACTAAATTAAGAAACTAGGGGAAAATATCCAAATTTCCTTTTTCTTAAAGAAAAAGAATTTTATGACCTTTACCTTAGAGATAAGAGGGTTTTTTTTTGCTTTCAAAATGTGAAGTTTGGGCTGCTTAAAGGAGCTCCAGAGACGGGTGAGAGCCACGGCTATCAGCGTGGACCCCAGAGACGGGCACGGGACGCTAAGGCTGCTGCTGC
>NW_020174263.1:86749-89401 GCF_003031525.2 Neophocaena asiaeorientalis asiaeorientalis | reverse complement strand
CACAATGGAATATTACTCACCCTTAAAAAGAAATGAAATTGGGCTATTTGTAATGAGAATAGAGTGGGAGGGAAGGAGATGCAAGAGGGAAGACATATGGGAACATATGTATATGTATAACTGATTCACTTTGTTATAAAGCAGAAACTAATACACCATTGTAAAGCAATTATACCCCAATAAAGATGTTTTAGAAAAAAAAAAAAAAGACTTTTTTCCTCTCAGAAAGGACGTTTCAATATGAATTCAAGCTAAGAAATCTGAGAAACTCCAAAATAAATGCTTTGGCAAAAACCAAAAAAATATTAAAAAAAAATAAAATAAGTAATTTTGTTTTCTTCAGGTATATACACAGGGATGGGATTGCTGGATCATATGTAGCTCTTTCTTTAGTTTTTGAGGAACCTCCATAATGTTTTCCATAGTGGCTGCACTAATAAACATTCTCACCAACAGTGCACTAGGGTTCCCTTTTCTCCACACCAAATTCTCTTCTCTCCAGTGTTTTTGATGATAGTCATACTGACAGGTGTGCTGTGATATCACACTGTGAATTTGATTTGCATTACTCTGATAATTAGCCATGTTGAGCATCTTTTCAGGTGCCTGTTTGTCATCTGTGTGTCTTCTTTGGAAAAATGTCTATTCAGGACATTGCTCATTTTAATCAGGTTTATCTGTTTGTTTATATATTGACTTGTATGGCTGTTTGTATATTTTGGATATTAACACATTATTGGTCATATCATTTGCAAATATTGATATTTTCTCCCATTCAGTACGTTCTCTTTTTGGTTGCTGATGGTTTCCTTTACTGTGAGAATGTATTTGGGTTTAACCCAGTCCCATTTGCTTATTTTTTTGTAACATCTTTATTGGAGTATAATTGCTTTACAATGTTGTATCAGTTTCTACTGTTTAAAAATGAATCAGCTATATGTATACGTATATTCCCATATTCCTTCCCTCTGGTGCCTCCCTCCCTATTCCACCCCTCTAGGTGGTCACAAAGTACCAAACTGATCTCCTTGTCCTATGGAGCTGCTTCCCACTAGCTATCTATTTTACATTTGGTAGTGTATATATATCATCAATGCAACTACCTCATTTCATCCTAGCTTACACTTCCCCCTCCCCATGTCCTCAAGTCCATTCTCTACATCTGGATCTTTATTCCTGGACAGCCCCTAGGTTCATCAAACCATTTTTTAAAGACTCCATATATAAGTGTTAGCATATGGCATTTGTGTTTCTTTCTGTGACATACTTCTCTCTGTATGACAAACTCTATATCCAACCAACTCACTAAAAATAATGCAATTTCATTTTTTTTCATGGCTGAGTAAAATTCCATTGTATATGTGCCACATGTTCTTTATCCATTCTTCTGTCAATGGATACTTAGGTTACTTCCAGATCCTGGCTAGCGTAAATAGTGCTGCAATGAACATTGTGGTACATGCCTCTTATTGAACTATAGTTTTCTCAGTGTATATGCCCAGGAGTGGGAATGCTGGGTCGTATGGTAGCACTATTTTACGTTTTTTAGGGAAACTCCATACTGTTCTCCACAGTGGCTGTATCAATTTACAGTCCCACCACAAGGCAAGAGAATTCCCGTTTCTCCACACCTTCTTCAGCATTTGTTGTTTGTAGATTTTTGATGATGGCCATTCTGACTGGTGGGAGGTGATATCTCATTGTGGTTTTGATTTGCATTTCTCTAATGATTAGTGATGTTGAGAATCTTTTCATATGTTTGTTGGCAATCTGTATATCTTCTTTGGAGAAATTTCTATTTAGGACTTCTGCCTATTTTTGGATCAGGTTGTTTGTTTTCTTGATATTGAGCTGCATGAGCTGCTTATATATTTCAGAGATTACTCCTTTGTCTGTTGATTCGTTTGCAAATATTGACTCCCATTCTGAGGGTTGTCTTTTTATCTTGTTAATGGTTTCCTTTACTGTGCAAAAGCTTTTAAGTTCCATTAGTTCCCAGTTGTTTATTTTTGTTTTTATTTCCATTTCTCTAGGAGGTGGATAAAAAGGATCTTGCTGTGATTTATGTCATAGATTGTTCTACCTATGTTTTCCTCTAACAGTTTTAAAGTATATGGGCTTACATTTAGGTCTTTAATCCTTTTTGAGTTTACTTTTGTGCATGGTGCTAGGGAATGCTCTAATTTCATTCTTTTACATGTAGCTGTCCAGTTTTCCCAGCACCAATTTTTTTCTTGTTTTTTTTTTCTTGACATCTTTATTGGAGTATAACTCCTTTACAATGGTGTGTTAGTTTCTGCTTTACAACAAAATTAATCAGTTATATATATATATTCTTATGTTCCCATATCTCTTCCCTCTTGCACCTCCCTCCCTCCAACCCTCCCTATCCCACCCCTCCAGGTGGTCACAAAGAACTGAGCTGATCTCCCTGTGCTATGTGGCTGCTCCCCACTAGCTATCTACCTTACATTTGGTAGTGTATATATGTCAATGCATCTCTCTCATTTTGTCATAGCTTACACTTCTCCCTCCCCATATCCTCAAGTCCATTCTCTAGTAGGTCTATGTCTTTATTCCTGTCTTACCCCTAGGTTCTTCATTACATTTTTTTCTTAAATTCCACATATATGTGTTAGCATACAGTATTTG
>NW_020174263.1:56630-86701 GCF_003031525.2 Neophocaena asiaeorientalis asiaeorientalis | reverse complement strand
TCCCAGTTGTTTATTTTTGTTTTTATTTCCATTTCTCTAGGAGGTGGATAAAAAGGATCTTGCTGTGATTTATGTCATAGATTGTTCTACCTATGTTTTCCTCTAACAGTTTTAAAGTATATGGGCTTACATTTAGGTCTTTAATCCTTTTTGAGTTTACTTTTGTGCATGGTGCTAGGGAATGCTCTAATTTCATTCTTTTACATGTAGCTGTCCAGTTTTCCCAGCACCAATTTTTTTCTTGTTTTTTTTTTCTTGACATCTTTATTGGAGTATAACTCCTTTACAATGGTGTGTTAGTTTCTGCTTTACAACAAAATTAATCAGTTATATATATATATTCTTATGTTCCCATATCTCTTCCCTCTTGCACCTCCCTCCCTCCAACCCTCCCTATCCCACCCCTCCAGGTGGTCACAAAGAACTGAGCTGATCTCCCTGTGCTATGTGGCTGCTCCCCACTAGCTATCTACCTTACATTTGGTAGTGTATATATGTCAATGCATCTCTCTCATTTTGTCATAGCTTACACTTCTCCCTCCCCATATCCTCAAGTCCATTCTCTAGTAGGTCTATGTCTTTATTCCTGTCTTACCCCTAGGTTCTTCATTACATTTTTTTCTTAAATTCCACATATATGTGTTAGCATACGGTATTTGTCTTTCTCTTTCTGACTTACTTCACTCTGTATGACAGACTCTAGGTCTATCCACCTCATTACAAATAGCTCAATTTCGTTTCTTTTTATGTCTGAGTAATATTCCACTGTATATATGTGGAACATCTTCTTTATCCATTCATCTGATGATGGACACTTAGGTTGTTTCCATCTCTGGGCTATTGTAAATAGAGCTGCAGTGAACATTTTGGTACATGACTCTTTTTGAATTTTGATTTTCTCAGGGTGTATGCCCAGTAGTGGGATTGCTGGGTCATATGGTAGTTCCATTTGTAGTTTTTCAAGGAGCCTGCATACTGTTCTCCACAGTGGCTGTATCAATTTACATTCCCACCAAGAGTGCAAGAGGGTTCCCTTTTCTCCACATCCTCTCCAGCATTTATTGTTTCTAGATTTTTTGATGATGGCCATTCTGACTGGTGTGAGATGATATCTCATTGAAGTCTTGATTTGCATTTCTCTAATGATTAGTGATGTTGACCCTTCTTTCATGTGCTTGTTGGCAGTCTGTATATCTTCTTTGGAGAAATGTCTATTTAGGTCTTCTGCCCATTTTTGGATTGGGTTGTTTGTTTCTTTGTTATTAAGCTGCATGCGCTGCTTATAAATTTTGGAGATTACTCCTTTCTCAGTTGCTTCATTTGCAAATACTTTCTCCGATTCTGAGTGTTGTCTTTTGGTCTTGTTTATGGCTTCCTTTGCTGTTCAAAAGCTTTGAAGTTTCATTAGGTCCCATTTGATTATTTTTGTTTTTATTTCCATTTCTCTAGGAAGTGGGTCCAAAAGCATCTTTCTGTGATTTATGTCATAGAGTGTCCTGCCTGTATTTTCCTCTAAGAATTTGATAGTTTCTGTCCTTACATTTAGGTCTTTAATCCATTTTGAGCTTATTTTTGTGTATGGTGTTAGGGATTGATCTAATCTCATACTTTTACATATACCTGTCCAGTTTTCCCAGCAGCACTTATTGAGGAGGCTGTCCTTTCTCCACTGTATATTCCTGCCTCCTTTATCAAAGATAAGGTGACCATATGTGCGTGGGTTTATCTCTGGGCTTTCTATCCTGTTCCATTGATCTGTCTTTCTGTTTTTTTGCCAGTACTATACTCCTTTGATTAATGTAGCTTCGTAATATAGTCTGAAATCAGGTTAACCTGATTCCTCCAGCTCCGTTTTTCGTTCTCAAGTTGCTTTGGCCATTTGGGGACTTTTGTGTTTCCATACAAATTGTGAAATTTTTTGTTCTACTTCTGTGAATAATGCCAGTGGTAGTTTAATAAGGATTGCATTGAATCTATAGATTACTTTGGGTAGTAGATTCATTTTCACAATATTGATTCTTCCAATCCAAGAACATGGTATATCTCTCCATCTATCTGCATCATCTTTACTTTCTTTCATCAGTGTCTTATAATTTTCTGCATACAGGTCTTTTGTCTCCTTAGTTAGGTTTATTCATATATATTTTATTCTTTTTGTTGCAGTGGTAAATGCGAGTGTTTTCTTGATTTCACTTTCAGATTTTTCATCATTAGTGTATAAGAATGCCAGAGATTTCTGTGCATTAATTTTGTATCCTGCTACTTTACGAAATTCATTGATTAGCTCTAGTAGTTTTCTGGTAGCATCTTTAGGATACTCTCTGTATAGTATCATGTCATCTGCAAACATTGACAGCTTTACTTCTTCTTTTCTGATTTGGATTCTTTTATTTCCTTTCCTTCTCTGATTGCTGTGGCTAAAACTTCCAAAAGGATGTTGAATGAGAGTGGTGGGAGTGGGCAACCTTGTCTTGTTTCTGATCTTAGTGGAAATGCTTTCTGTTTTTCACCATTGAGGACAAGGTTGACTGTAGGTTTTTCATATATGGCCTTTATTATGTTGAAGAAAGTTCCCTTTATGCCTACTTTCTGGAGGTTTTTTTCATAAATGGGTGTTGAATTTTGTCAAAAGCTTTCTCTGCATCTACTGAGATGATCATACGGATTTTCTCCTTCAATTTGTTAATATGGTTTATCACATTGATTGATTTGCATATAATGAATCATCCTTGCATTCATGGAATAAATCTCCCTGGATCATGGTGTATGATCCTTTTAACGTGCTGTTGGATTCTATTTGCTAGTGTTTTGTTGAGGATTTTTGCAACTATGTTCATCATTGGTATTGGCCTGTAGTTTTCTTTCTTTGTGACATCCTTGTCTAATTTTGTTTTCAAGGTGATGGCGGCCTTGTGGAATAGATTTGGGAGTGTTCCTCCCTCTGGTATATTTTGGACGAGTTTGAGAAGGATAGGTGTTAACTCTTCTGCAAATGTTTGATAGAATTTGTCTGTGAAGCCATCTGGTCCTGGGCTTTTGTTTGTTGGAAGATTTTTAATCACAGTTTCAATTTCAGTGCTTGTGATTTGTCTGTTCATATTTTTTATTTCTTCCTGATTCAGTCTTGGCAGTTGTGCATTTCTAAGAATTTGTCCATTTCTTTCAGGTTGTCCATTTTATTGGTATAGTGTTGCTTTTAGTAATCTCTCAGGATCTCTCATATTTCTGCAGTGTCGGTTTTTACTTCTCCTTTTTCATTTCTAATTCTATTGATTTGAGTCTTTTCCCTGTTTTTCTTGATGATTCTTGCTAATGGTTTATCTATTTTATCTTCTCAAAGAACCAGCTTTTAGTTTTATTGATCTTTGCTATTGTTTCCTTCATTTCTTTTTCATTTATTTCTGATCTGATTTTTATGATTTCTTTCCTTCTGATAACTTTGGGGTTTTTTTGTTCTTCCTTCTCTGATTGCTTTAGGTGCAAGTTAGGTTGTTTATTCGAGATGTTTTCCTGTTTGTTAAGGTAGGATTTTATTACTATAAAGTTCCCTCTTAGAGCTGCTTTTGTTGTATCTCATAGATTTTGGGTCGTCATGTCTCTATTGTCATTTGTTTCTACGTATTTTTTATTTCCTCTTTGATTTCTTCATTAATCATTTCGTTATTAAGTAGTGTATTGGTTAGCCTGCTTGTGTTTGTTTTTTTTACAGATCTTTTCCTGTAATTTATATCTAATCTCATAGCATTGTGGTTGGAAAAGATACTTGATACAATTTCAATTTTCTTAAATTTACTAAGGCTTGATTTTTGACCCAAGATATGATCTATCCTGGAGAATGTTCCATGAGTACTTGAGAAAAATGTGTATTCTGTTGATTTTGGATGGAATGTCCTATAAATACCAATTAAGTCCATCTTGTTTAATGTATCATTTAAAGCTTGTGTTTCCTTATTTATTTTCATTTTAGATGATCTGTCCATTGGTGAAAGTGGAATGTTAAAGTCCCCTACTCTGAATGTGTTACTGTTGATTTCACCTTTTATGACTGTTAATATTTGCCTTATGTATTGAGGTCTAGCACCACTTATTGAAGGAGCTCTCTTTTATCCATTGTGTGTTCCTGCCTCCTTTATCAAAGATAAGCTGACCATATGTGTGTAAATTTATCTCTGTGCTTTCTATCCTGTTCCATATTTCAATATTTCTGTTTTTGCTCCAGTACCATACTGTCTTCACGACTGTAGCTGTGTAGTAGTGTCTGATGTCAGACAGCCTGATTCTCCAGCTCCATTGCTTTGGCTATTTTGGGTCTTATGTGTTTCCTTACAAATTGTGAAATTTTTGTTCTACTTCTGTGAAAAATGCCATTGGTAGCTTGATAGTGATTGCACTGAATCTGTAGATTGCTTTGGATAGTACTGTCATTTTCACAATGTTGTTTCTTCCAGTCCAAGAACATGTAATATCTCTCCATCTGTTTGTATCATCTTTAATTTCTTTTCAGCAGTGTTTTATAGTCTTCTGTGTACAGGTCTTTTGTCCACTTAGGTAGGTTTATTCCTACGTATTTTTTTCTTTTACTTGCAGTGGAAAATTGCAGTGTTTCCTTAATTTCTCTTTCAGATTTTTCGTCATTAGTGTGTAGGAATGCAGAGATTTCTGTGCATAAATTTTGTATCCTGCTACTTTACCAAGTTCATTGATAAGCTCCAGTATTTCTCTGGTAGCATCTTTAGGTTTCTCTACATATAGTATTATGTCATCTGCAAACTGACAATTTTACTTCTTTTTCTGTTTGGATTCCTTTTATTTATTTTTCTTCTATGTTTGCTGTGGCTGAAACTTCCAAACTATGCTGAATAATAGTGTTGAGAGTGGGAAACCTTGTCTTTTTCCTGAAATTAGAGGAAATGGTTTCAGTTTTTCACTGTTAAAAATGATATTGGCTGTGAGTTTGTCACCTATGACCTTTTTTATATTGTGGTAAGTTCCATCTATACCTACTCTCTGGAGCACTTTTATCATAAATTGCTGCTGAATTTTGTTGAAAGCTTTTTGTGAATCTATTATCATAACTTTATTCCTTCTACTTCTTAATATGGTGTATCACACTGATTGATTTGTTTATACTGAAGAATCCTTGCATTCCTGGGATAAACCTCACTCAGTCATTGTGTATGGTCCCTTTAAAGTGCTTTGGATTCTGTTTGCTGGTGTTTTGTTAAGAATATTTGCATCTGTGTTCATCAGTGATATTGGCCTGTAGTTTCTTTTTTGGGGACATCTTTATCTGATTTTGGTGTCAGGGTGATTCTGGCCTCATAGAATGAGTTTGGGAATGTCCCTCCCTCTATTATATTTTGGAAGCTTTTGAGAAAGCTAGGTGTTAGTTCTTCTCTAAATGTTTGATAGAATTTGCCTGAGAAGCCATCTGGTCCTGGGTTTTTGTTTGTTGGAAGATTTTGGATCACAGTTTCAACTTCAGTGCTTGTGATTGGTCTGTTCATATTTTCTATTTCTTCCTGGTTCAGTCCAGGAAGGTTGTACATTTCTAAGAATTTGTCCATTTCTTCTAGGTTGTCCATTTTCTTGGCATATTGTTGCTTGTAGTAATCTCTCATGATCCATTGTATTTCTGCAGTGTCAGTTATTACTTCTTTTTCATTTCTAATTGTGTTGATTTGAGTTTTCTCTCTTTTTTTCTTGATGAGTCTGGCTAATAGTTTGTCAATTTTGTTTATCTTCTCAAAGAGCCAGCTTTTAGTTTTATTGATCTTTGCTATCATTTCCTTCATTTTTTTTCCATTTATTTCTGATCTGATCTTTCTGATATCTCTCCTTCAGCTAATATTGGTTTTTTTTTTCTGTTGTTGTTGTTCTTCTTCTTTCTCTAATTGCTTTAGCTGTAAGGTTAGTTTGCTTATTTGAGATGTTTCTTGAGGTAGGATTGTATTGCTATAAACTGTTGTCTTAGAGCTTCTTTTGCTGTATCCCATAGGTGTTGGATAATTGATTTTTCATTGTCATTTGTTTCTAGGTATTTTTTTGCATCCTCTTTGATTTCTTATTTGCTCACTTAGTTTTTAGTAGTGGATTTTTCAAGCTTCATATGTTTGTATTTTTTACAGTTTTTTTTCCTCTACTTGATATCTAGTCTCAAAATGTGGTGGTTGGAAAAAATACTTGATATGAATTCAATTTTCTATTTATTTATTTGAGAACAAAACATCATGTTTAATCAATCCACCTGAACAGAAACGAGGGAAACACACCTTGCCTTGCAAGGCCCCATTGAGAAGAAAACTCAGTCTCCTTGAAAAAAATATCATAGAAAAACAAAATCTTCAAAGCACAAATTTAGTGAGCTTGTATTGTGACCCAAAATATGATCTATCCTGGATAAAGTTTCATAAGCACTTGAGAAGAAACTGAATCCTGTTTCTTTTGGAAGGAATGTCTTATAAATTTCAATTAAGTCAATATGGTCTAAGGTGTTATTTAAATCTTTTGTTGTCTTATATATTTTTATTTTGGATGATCTGTCCATTGCTGAAACTGGGGTGTTAAAGTCTCCTACTATTATTTTGTTATTCTCGATTTCCCATTTTATGGTTGTAAGCATTTGCTTTATTTATTCAGGTGCTCCTTTGTTGGGTGCATAAATATTTACAATTGTTATATAACTTTTTCATGGATTGAACCCTTGATTATCATGTAGTGTCCTTCTTTATAGTCTTTAATTTAAAGTCTATTTTATCTCATATGAGTATTGCTATTCCAGCTTTCTTTTGATTTCTATTTGCATGGAATATATTTTTCCATCCCCTCACTTACAGTATGTATGTGTCCCTAAGTCTGAAGTGGGTCTCTTGTAGACAGCATATATAAGGATCTTGTTTTTGTATCCATTCAGCCAGTTGGTGTCTTTTGGTTGGAGCATTTAATCCATTTACATATAAGGTTATTACCTATATGTCTTATCACTTTTTTCTCAATGGTTCTGGGCTTGTTTTTGTAGGTCTTTTCCTTCCCTTGTGGTTCATGCCTAGAGAAGTTTCCTTAGAATATTTGTAAAGCTGCTTTGGTGGTGCTGAAGTCTCTTAACTTTTGCTTGTCTGTAAAGGTTTCAATTTCTCTGTCGAGTATGAATGAGATACTTGCTGGGTACAAAAATCTTGGTTGTAGCTTTTTCCCTTTCATCCCTTTAAATATGTCTTGTCACTGCCTTCTGGCTTGCAGAATTTTGGCTGAAAGATCAGCTGTAAACTTATGAGGATTCCCTGGTTAATTATTTCTTTTCCCTTGCTGCTGTAAATATTTTTCTTTGTATTTATTTATTTATTTATTTCATTTTTTAAAATATCTGTATTGGAGTATAATTGCTTTAAAATGGTGTGTTAGTTTCTGCTTTAAAACAAAGTGAATGAGATAAACATATGCATATGTCCCCATATCACTTCCCTCTTGTGTCTCCCTCATTCACACCCTCCTTAGTCCACCACTCTAGGTGGTCACAAAACACCAAGCTGATCTCCCTGTACAATGCAGCTGCTTCCCACTAGCTATCGGTTTTACATTTGGTAGTGTATATATGTCTATGCCGATCTCTCACTTTGTCCCAGCTTACCTGTCCCCTTCCCCATGTTCTCAAGTCCATTCTCTAGTAGGTTTGCATTTTTATTCCCGTTTGGCTCCTAGGTTCTTCATGACCATTGTTTCTTTTTTTTTTTGATTTCACATATATGTGTTAGCATACAGTATTTGTTTTTCTCTTTCTGTTCTACTTCACTCTGTATGACAGACTCTAGGTCCATCCACGTCACTACAGATAATTCAGTTTTGTTTCTTTT
The DNA here is from genome assembly GCF_003031525.2 of Neophocaena asiaeorientalis asiaeorientalis. NCBI lineage: Eukaryota > Metazoa > Chordata > Mammalia > Artiodactyla > Phocoenidae > Neophocaena > Neophocaena asiaeorientalis. The sequence goes on along the minus strand of NW_020174263.1, from coordinate 78,851 downwards.
TAAGGTTGAATAATATTACACTATATATATGTGCCACATCTTCTTTATCCATTCATCTCTTGATGGACACTTAGGTTGCTTCCATGTCCTGGTTACTGTAAATAGAGCTGCAATAAACATTGTGGTACATGACTCTTTTTGAATTATTGTTTTCTCAAGGTATATGCCCAGAAGTGGGATCCCTGAGTTTTATGGTATTTCTATTTGTAGTTTTTTTAAGGAACATCCATACTGCTCTCCATAGTGGCTGCAACAATTTACAACCCCACCAACAGTGCAAGAGTGTTCCCTTTTCTCCACACACACTCCAGCATTTATTGTTTGTAGATTTTTTGATGATGCCCATTCTGACTGGTGTGAGATGATATCTCATTGTAATTTTGATTTGCATTTCTCTAATGATTAATGATGTTGAGCATTCTTTCATGTGTTTGTTAGCAATCTGTATATCTTCCTTGGAGAAATGTCTATATAGGTCTTCTGCCTATTTTTGGATTTGGTTGTTTGTTTTTTTCATATTGAGCCAGAAGAGCTGCTTGTAAATTTTGGGGATTAATACTTTGTCAGTTGCTTCATTTGCAAATATTTTCTCCCATTCTGATGGTTGGTTGTCTTTTCATCTTGTTTATATTTTCCTTTGCTGTGCAAAAGCTTTTAAGTTTTACTAGATCCCATTTGTTTACTTTTCGTTTTATTTCCATTTCTCTACGAGTTGGGTCAAAAAGGATCTTGCTGTGATTTATGTCATAGAGTGTTCTGCCTGTGTTTCACTCAAAGAGTTTTATAGTGTCTGGCATGACACTTAGGTCTTTAATCAATTTTGAGTTTATTTTTGTGTATGGTGTTAGGGAGTTTTCTAATTTCATTCTTTTACATGTACCTGTCCAGTTTTCCCAGCACCACTTATTGAAGAGACTGTCTTTTCTCCACTGTATATTCTTTCCTCCTTTATCAAAGTTCAGTTGAACATATGTGCATAGGTTTACCTCTGGGCTTTCTATCCTCTATATTTCTGTTTTTGTGCCACTACTGTACTGTCTGATTACTGTAGCTTTGTAGCATTGTCTTAAGTCAGGGAGCCTGATTCCTCCAGCTCAGTTTTTCTTTCTGAAGTTTGCTTTGGCTATTCGGGGTCTTTTGTGTTTCCATAAAAATTTTGAAATATTTTATTCTAGCTCTGTGAAAAATGCCAGTAGCTGTTTCAAACAGATTACACTGAATCTATAGATTGCTTTGGGTAGTATAGAAATTTTCACAATGTAGATTATTCCAATCCAAGAACATGGTATATCTCTCCATCTATTTGTACCATCTTTAATTTCTTCCATCAGTGTCTTATAATTTTCTGCATACAGGTCTTTTTTCTCCTTAGGTAGGTTTATTCATATATATTTTATTCTTTTTGTTGCAGTGGTAAATGGGCGTGTTTTCTTAATTTCGGTTACAGATTTTTAGTATATAGGAATGCTAGACATTTCTGTGTATTAATTTTTTATCCTGCTACTTTACCAAATTCATTGATTAGCTCTAGTAGTTTTCTGGTAGCATCTTTAGGATTCTCTATGTATAGTATCATGTCATCTGCAAACAGTGACAGCTTTACTTCTTCTTTTCCAATTTAGATTCCTTTTATTTCCTTTTCTTCTCTGATTGCTGTGGCTAAAATTTCCAAAACTATGTTGAATAATAGTGGTGAGAGTGGACAACCTTGTCTTGTACCTAATCTAACTGGAAATGGTTTCAGTTTTTCACCATCGAGCATGATGTTGACTGTGGGTTTGTCATATATGGCCCTTATTATGTTGAGGAAAGTTCCCTGTATGCCTACTTTCTGTAGGGTTTTTATAATAAATGGTGTTGAATTTTGTTGAAAGTTTTCGCTGCATCTATTGAGATGATCATATGTTTTTTTTTCTCCTTCAATTTGGTAATATTGTGTATCACATTGATTGATTTGCTTATACTGAGAAATCCTTGCATTCCTGGGATAACCCCACTTGATCATGTATGATCCTTTTAATGTGCTGTTGGATTCTGTTTGCTAGTATTTTGTTGAGGATATTTGCAATTATTGGCCTGTATCTTTCCTGTTATGTGACATCTTTGTCTGGTTTTGGTATCAGGGTGATGGTGGCCTCATAGAATGCATTTGGGAGTGTTCCTCCCTCTGCTATATTTTGGAATAGTTTGAGAAGTATAGGTGTTAGCTCTTCTCTGAAGGTTTGGTAGAGTTCGCCTGTGAAGCCTTCTGGTCCTGGGCTTTTGTTTGTTGGAAGATTTTTTTATCGCATTTTCAATTTCAGTTGTTGTGATTGGTCTCTTCGTATTTTCTATTTCTTCCTGATTCAGTCTTGGAAAAATGTGCATTTCTAAGAATTTGTCCTTTCCTTCCTGGTTGTCCAATTTACTGGCATATAGTTGCTTGTAGTAATCTCTCATGATCCTTGTATTTCTGCAGTGTCAGTTGTTATTACTCCTTTTTCTTTTCTAATTCTATTGATTTGAGTCTTCTCCCTTTTTTTCTTGATGAGTTTGGCTAATAGTTTATCAATTTTGTTTATCTTCTCAAAGAACCAGCTTTTAGTTTTATTGATCTTTGCTATCGTTTCCTTCATTTCTTTTTCATTTATTTCCGATCTGAACTTAGTGATTTCTTTCCTTCTGTTGTTTGTTTTTTTTTTCTTTTTTTTTCTCTAATTGCTTTAAATCTAAAGTTAGGTTGTATTTTTGAGATGTTTCTTGTTTCTTAAGGTAAGATTGTCATGCTATAAACTTCCCTCTTAGAACAGCTTTTGCTGCATCCCATAGGTTTTGAGTCATTGTGATTTCATTGTCATTTGTTTCTAGGTATTTTTTGAGTTCCACAGTGATCTCTTGGTTTTTAAGTAGTATATTGTTTATCCTCCATGTGTTTTTATTTTTTACAGATTTTTTCCAGTCATTGATATCTAGTCTCATAGCATTGTTGTCAGAAAAGACACTTGATATGATTTCAATTTTCTTAAATTTATCAAGGCTTGATTTGTGACCCAAGATATGATCTATCCTGGAGACTGTTCCATGAGCACTTGAGAAGAAAGTTTATTCTGTTATTTTCAGATGGAATGTCCTATAAATATAAGTTATATCTATCTTGTTTAATGTATCATTTTAAGCATGTGTTTCCTTATTTATTTTCACTTTGCATGATCTGTCCATTGGTGAAAGTGGGGTATTAAAATCTGCTACTATGATTTTGTTACTGTCGATTTCCCCTTTTATGGCTGTTAGTATTTGCTTTATGTATTGAGATGCTCCTATATTGTGTTCATAAATATTTTCAATTTTTATATCTTCTTTTCGGATTGATCCCTTGCTCTTTATGTAGTGTCCTTCTTTCTCTCTTGTAATAGCCTTTGTTTTAAAGCAATCTTACTACTGAGCTTATACCCTGAGAAAACCATAAATCAAAAAGAGTCATGTACTACAATGTTCATTTCAGCTCTATTTACAATAGCCAAGACATGGAAGCTACCTAAGGCCATCAACAAATGAATGGATAAAGAAGATGTGGCACATATATACAATGGAGTATTACTCAGCCTGAAGAAAAACAAAAATTGAGTTATTTGTAGTGAGGTGATGGACCTAGAATCTGTCCTACAGAGTGAAGTAAGTCAGAAAGAGAAAAACTAATACTGTATTTTTACACTTATGTATGGAATCTAAAAAAAGTATGGTCATGAATACCCTAGGGGCAACACGGGAATAAAGACACAGGCCTACTAGAGAATGGACTTGAGGACATGGGGATGGGGAAGGGTAAGCTGGGACAAAGTGAGAGAGTGGCATGGACATATATGCATTACCAAATGTAAAACCAATAGCTAGTGGGAAGCAGCTGCATAGCACAGGGAGATCAGTTCAGTGCTTTGTGACCATCTAGAGGGGTGGGATAGAGAGTGTGGGAGGGAGGGAAACACAAAAGTGAAGAGATATGGGGAGATATATATATATATATATATGATTCACTTTGTTATAAAGCAGAAACTAACACACCATTGTAAAGCAATTATACTCCCATAAAGTTGTTAAAAAATTTTAAAATTACGTTCCAATATTAAACAAAAGCAAGGAAAGAAATGCTTGAGAATATTGGTCATGTGTCTACTTCCCCTAGTTAAGAAAACCCCTCCCACAAAGGGGGTGTAAGAAATACACAGAGCACCAGATAGGCCTCCCTGTAAGAAGGCCATATGGCTATCACTGTTAAGTCATATGGTCAAACGCAATGAGTTTGATGGTGTATCTAGCCCTCCTGATTTATGGAATAAATCCTATGTGTCCAATTGCCCCACTCCTAAATACTAAAGGGATGGATGTAATCGGACTGATCAGTTTTAAATTTTAAATAAATTTATAAAAAATAAATAAATAAAGTTTCACAAACACTTCAATTCTCAGAAATCCTCTCATTTTCAGAAGTTTTTAAGAAGATATATTCTTTATCCTGGGTCATAAATTAGTTTTCTTCATAGATATTCCTACTCGTTCAACAGTATTTTTTCATTTTAGTTAAAAAAATTTGATAAAATTTAGATGATAACAACATTTTATTGATGGTTAAAATCATAAAAGTAGGGCTTCCCTGGTGGCACAGTCATTGAGAGTCCACCTGCCGATGCAGGGGACATGAGTTTGTGCCCCAGTCCAGGAAGATCCCATATGCCATGGAGCAGCTAGGCCTGTGAGCCATGGCCGCTGAGCCTGTGCTCCACAATGGAAGAGGCCACAACAGTGAGAGGACCGCATACCGCAAAAAAAAAAAATCATAAAAGTAAATATTAATTATTAAAGTGCTGTAGAAAGTAACCTGGACATGATCATGGAGTTCTAATACTTATCTTTGGTAAATCATTTCACTTCTCTGGAGCTTTATACACTAAGTAGGTTAGATAAGGTGATCTGTAAGGACTAATCTAAACTTTTAACATTCTATGATCTTTTTGCATTTTAGGACTTATTGTCTACTGTGCTGTAAAAGAATGATGTTCTTGGGGATTTCTTAGCATTGAGAGAGCTTATTTATACTCCAAAGTGCCCTGGACTGATAGTTTTTTAACTATTCTAATTTCTTTCTTTCTTTTCTTTTCTTTCCTTTTCTTTTCCATTAGCAGTTAATTCTCAGTGCACTCTTAATATTTTCTTACATTATACAAAATTCTTTGGGTGATAATCTGAGAATCACTTAATCACTTTCTCGTGAAAGCTATTTCATGAGACTTTAGACTGATATTTCCTGCTCATTTCCCATTTTTCTTATTTCTGTTTCATAAGCGAATGAGATAGTTGTTTCTACTAAAAATCTAATGTCTAGGTGAGTGGATTACCAATATATTGGCAAAGATATTTCAGCTTTTCTGATCTCAACACCTCAAATTTTTATTTTCTGCAAGATTTTACATGTCCTTCCAAGTTTTAGTGGCTTAAATTCTTTTGACAAACTACCCAATTTACATAGGTTACACCTCCTTTATGCTCCTTAATATCTGGAAGGACATTCAGTTACAGGCCATTACAGAAATGAAACAACACTATTAGTCACAAATGCTTATGGAAGCCAAAGACTGTTACAACATAGTTTTGGTTTGTTTGCTTTACTTTTTCCATTGTATATGCTTTCTACTGCTTCAAAACAAATTATCAGAAACTTAGCAACTTAAAACTATATCCATTTGTTATCTAAGAGTTTTGTAGGCCAGAAGTCCTGTTGGCTTCACTGGGTTCTCTTGCTCAGGCAATCACAAGGCTGAAATCCAGGTATTGACTAGGCTGAGCTATTATATAAAGGCTATGAGGAAGTATCTGGTTACAAGCTCATCCTGGTTATTGGCAGAATTTAATTCCTTAGAGTTATAGAACTGAGGTCCCTGTTTTCTTGCTGGTTGTCAGCCAAGGACTTCTTTCAGTTCCTAGAGGCAATAATCAGGTCATGCCTTCTAGCTCCTTCATCTCAGATTCCATAAAAGCATGTTAAATTGTTCTCACATTTGGAATCACTTTGACTTCCTTTTCTGCTACCTACTGAAGAAAGCTCTCTGCTTTTAAAGTACACATGTGATTAGATTAGGACCACAGGATTATATTATTATCTGATTAGTAACTGATCTAAAATAATACATTTGCCATATAATATAATCACTGGACCCTGGAGTAATTCCAGAGGGCAATGTTCATGGGTTACATCTTATAATTCTCTCTACCACACACATTGAAATATTAAACTTTGGACCAACATCTAAGGGTCCTTTCGCTCATGTCTCCCTTCTGTTTTGTTTTGTTTTTTCTTTGTTTGTTTGTTTACTTCTGTATACCCGTATCCACTGGGGTCCTGACTTATTCTTGCAGGAAGTTTCATTCTTGCAACAAGTAATGAAGTTAAGCCCATGAAATCCATTAACCCTGCCTCCATTCTGGGAAGCCAGTCGTAGACCATGAAGACAATAATAATCTTTCTTAGGAATAGGTTTAGATCTTTCAAGGTTCTTCAGAATGGGACATGCTTAAGAAAAAAAGGCCTTATTCTTAACAGTACTGATTTCCTTTTCTATCATAACCACAGTGTTTCATTATGCTAAAATTATTACCACATCATACACCAGGTGAAAGGAAGAAAATTACCAAAGGAGTAGATGGAAACAGAAAACCAACAGAATTTACTTTCAGTGTTTCCTTAGATAAAAACAATAACATAATTTCACCGTCTAAGCACAATAAAAATTATGCATGTTGATTGCTTTTCCTCTTTTCATTTTTTTGAAGTTGTGCCATATTATTTGTTGCAACTTGTAGATAATGTGTATAAATATTTGCCATTAACTTTTAGACATACTGAATTGAATTTACCCCAGAAAGCTCCTTTTGTATCATCATTGATTTTCTGGGTAATTTTCAATTATTTTTTAAGCTGGATTTTTACTTGGCATTAAGCTCCTATGTATACATAATGAAAATGTTCATGAAGTGTCATTCACACTCATGAGTACAAGTATTAGTAGAGCTCTATGTTGAGCAATACCATACCACATTTAGTTAATATTTTTTCAATTTCCCTTTTCAAAATATAAATTCCCCAGTCAAATAGGTTCGTGGTACTTTGTTGGAATAGGCTCTCTCTAAGAACTCTTCAGAATATTGTAAATATGGGACTAGAACACTATATAATTATAAAAGTAATTACTATAAAACAACATTATATCAGTGGTTGATATATGAATTTCATAGCTCTGCCTATTACCCTGTTTCTAATCTTGTGCATGCTATCATAATGAATGAAAATATAAGAATTCTTTCCATCCAAATTTATCCTGATATTGTGCCTTCTCTATTCCCTCATTTTGATAGCCACATGGCCTTTCTTCCTATATTTCTTGAATTAGTTGTTGTGTCATTAAATTCTGCCTGTGTTAGTTGTTTATCTACTTTCCCCCCTTGACTCAGTAAAAGTGAGACTTCACTGATTTTGCAGGGGAAAAGGAAATTCACTTCTGTGTGGAATTTGCCATTTTAAAATTTCTTTCCCAGCTGTCTCTAGTCTATTGTTTCACGGTTAGACAACATATAGTCACCAGTCTATATTAGCAGTCATTTCTCTCTAGATTCCTTTCCCATTGGAACCTCACCTAGTGCATACCCTTGAATTTTTAAGTTTACCGCTTATATACGTAAATAATTCATGTGTTGTAAGAAATAGTTTTGGACTAATAGAGTTTATGTGATGCCAACTATCAAAATAAAAAGGACAAAATAACTCAATTCTCTGAATGCTTTTCTTTGAGTATAGGGAAAATGTCTGAATTTCTATTTCATCTGTTTTTTCAAGGTGTTAGGCATTGTGTGGGTGGAATCACTGTTTTAATACTCAAATTTATCAACTTACCATATGTGACCACATTGTATCTTTTATTTTCCCCCCAAAAAAATGCTTGTGAATTACTCACATGTCTATGTTAGAACAAGTACAATGTTGGTCCCGAAGACATTCACTAGTCTTTCTGTGATACATAGAGTTAATACATATATATGCTTGTATATTGGAAAGCATAAGCATATGCTCGTATGAAGTATAAGTTTAAAATGCATTATATAATAATAAAATGTATTATATTAACCCTAACCTTAACCCTAAATGTCAATCAACAGAGGAATGGATAAAGAAAATGTGGTATATATACACAATGGAACATTACTCAGCCATAAAAATGAATGAAATAGTGTCATTTGCAGAGATGTGGATGGACCTAGAGATTGTCATACATAGTGAAGTATGTCAAAAAGAGAAAAACAAATATTGTATAATATCACTTACATGTGGAATCTAGAAAAATGGTACAGATGAACTTATTTGCAAGGCAGAAATAAAGTCATAGATGTAGAGAACAAACTTATAGTTACCAAGGGGGGAAGGGGGGTGGGAAGAATTGGGAGATTGGCATTGACATGCATACACTACTATGTATAAAAAGGATAACTAATAAGAACCTACTGTATAACACAGGGAGCTCTACTCAATGACCTGTGGTGACCTAAATGGGAAGGAAATTTAGAAACGAGTGGATATATGTATGCATATACTGATTCACTTTGCTATACAGTAGAAGCTAACACAACATTTTAAAGCAACTAAAATCCAATAAGAAAAGAAAACAAATAAAATGTATTATACTAATGTATTATTAATTCTTATAGTATCAAAAATATTAATTAGAAAATAACAATAAATATAATTAAAGGTGGCAAATACATGAATTAATAAATTATAGTGAAATAATATATTCCCAATGCATATATATTGCATATATTCTCATTTCATATAATTCTTGTAAATGTCTAAATCTTTTATTTTTAACATCTTTATTGGGATATAATTGCTTTACACTGATGTCTTAGTTTCTGCTTTATAACAAAGTGAAACATCTATACATATACATATATCCCAATATATCCTCCCTCTTGCATCTCCCTCCCACCCTCCCTATCCCACCCCTCTAGTTGGTGACAAATCACAGAGCTGATCTCCCTGTGTTATGCAGCTGTTTCACACTAGCTATCTATTTTACATTTGGTAGCTAGCTTACCATTCCCCCTCCGGGTGTCCTCAAGTCCATTCTCTAAGTTTGCAACTTTATTCCTGTCCTACCCTAGGTTGCTTAAAACCATTTTTTTTAATATTCCATATATATGTGTTAGCATACGGTATTTGTTTTTCTCCTTCTGACTTACTTCGCTCTGTATGACAGAATGTAGGTCCATCCACCTCACTACAAATAACTCAAGTTCATTTCTTTTTATGGTGAGTCATATTCCATTGTATGTATGTGCCACATCTTCTCTATCCATTCATCTGTTGATGGACACTTAGATTGTCTCCATCTCCTGGCTATTGTAAATAGAGCTACAATGAATATTGTGGTATATGAATCTTTCTGAATTATGGTTTTCTCAGGGTATATGCCCAGTAGTGGGATTGCTGTGTTGTATGGTAGTTCTATTTTTAGTTTTTTAAGGAACCTCCATACTGTTCTCCATAGTGGCTGTATCATTTTGCATTCCCACCAACAGTGCAGGAGGGTTCCCTTTTATCCACACTCTCTCCAGCATTTACTGTTTGTAGATTTTTGGTGATGGCCTTTCTGACTGATGTGAGGTGATACCTCATTGTAGTTTTTTTTTTTTTTTCGGTACGCGGGTCTCTCACTGTTGTGGCCTCTCCCGCTGCGGAGCACAGGCTCCGGACGCGCAGGCTCAGCAGCCATGGCTCACGGGCCCAGCCGCTCCGCGGCATGTGGGATCCTCCCCGACCGGGGCACGAACCCGCGTCCCCTACATCGGCAGGCGGACTCCCAACCACTGCGCCACCAGGGAAGCCCCCTCATTGTAGTTTTGATTTGCATTTCTTTAATGATTAGTGATGTTGAACATTCTTTCATGTGATTGTTGGCAATCTGTATATCTTCTTTGGGGAAATGTCTATGTAGGTCTTCTGCCCTTTTGTGGATTGGGTTGTTTGTTTACTTGATATTGAGCTGCATGGGCTGCTTGTAAATTTTGGAGATTAATCTTTGGCAGTTGCTTCATTTGCAAATATTTTCTCCAATTCTGAGGGTTATCTTTACATCAGGTTTATGGTTTCCTTTGCTATGCAAGAGCTTGTAAGTTTCATTAGCTCCCATTTGTTTATTTTTATTTCCAATTCTCCAGGAGGTGGTTCAAAAAGATCTTGCTGTGATTTATATCATAGAGTCTTCTGCCTATATTTTCCTCTAAGAGTTTTACAGTATCTGGCTTTACATTTAGATCTTTAATCCATTTTGAATTTATTTTTGTGCATGGTGTTATGGAGTGTTCCAATTTCATTCTTTTACATGTAGCTGTTCAATTTTCCCAGCACCAATTATTGAAGAGGCTGTCTTGTCTCTATTGCATATTCTTGCCTCCTTTACCAAAAATAAGGTGACCATATGTGTGTGGGTTTATCTCTGGGATTTCTATCCTGTTCCATTGATCTATATTTTTGTGCCAGTACCATACTGTCTTGATTACTGTAGCTTTGTAGTATAGCCTGATTCCTCCAGCTGCGTTTTTCTTTCTCAAGATTCCTTTGGCTATTAGGGTCTTTGGTGTATCCATACAAATTGTGAAATTTTTGTTCTAGTTCTGTGAAAAATACCATTGGTAGTTTGATAGGGATTGCATTGAATCTGTAGATTGCTTTGGGTAGTATAGTCATTTTCACAATATTGAGCTTTCCAAACTAAGTACATGGTATATATCTCCATCTTTTTGTATCATCTTTAATTTCATTCATCAGTGTCTTATGGTTTTCTTCATACAGGTCTTTTGTGTCCTTAGGTAGATTTATTTCTAGGTATCTTATTATTTTTGTGGCAATGGTAAATGCGAGTGTTTCATTAACTTATCTTTCAGATTTTTCATCATTAGTGTATAGGAATGAAAGAGATTTCTGTGCATTAATTTTGTATCATGCATCTTTACCAAATTCATTGATTACTTCTAGTAATCTTCTGGTAGCATCTTTAAGATTCTCTATGTATAGTATCCTGGCATCTGCAAACAGTGACAGCTTCACTTCCTCTTTTCCAATTTGGATTCCTTTGTTTATTTTTTTTCTTTGACTGCTGTGGCTAAAACTTTTAAAACCATGTTGAATAATAATGGTGAGAATGGGCAACCTTGTCTTGTTCCTGATCTTTGTGGAGATATTTCAGTTTTTCACTATTGAGAACAATGTAGGCTGTGGGTTTTTCATATATGGCCTTTATTATGTCAAGGTAAGTTCCCTCTATTCCTAGTTTCTGGAGGGTTTTTATCATAATTGGGTGTTGAATTTTGTTGAAAGGTTTTTCTGAATCTATGATCATCTATGAGATGATCATATGGTTTTTATCCTTCAGTTTGTTAACATGGTGTATCACATTGATTGGTTTGCATGTATTGAAGAATCCTTGCATTCCTGGGATAAACACCACTTGATCATGTTGTATGATCCTTTTAATGTGCTTTTGGATTCTGTTTGGTAGTTAAGGTTTCTTTCCTTCTGCTGACTTTAGGCTTTTTTTGTTCTTCTTCCTCTAATTTCTTTAGGTATAAGTTTAGGTTGTTTGTTTGATATGTTTTTTCTTTCTTGAGGTAAGATTGTATTGCTGTAAACTTCCCTCTTAGAACTGCTTTGCTGCATCCCATAGGTTTTTGGTCATTGTGTTTTCATTTTCCTTTGTTTCAAGGTATTTTTTGATTTCCTTAGTGATCTCTTTGTTATTATGTAGTGTATAGTTTAGCCTCTATGCGTTTGTATTTTTGCAATTTTTTTTTCCTGTAATTGATATCTAGTCCCATAGTGTTGTGGTCAGAAAATATACTTGATATGATTTCAATTTTCTTAAATTTACCAAAGCTTGATTTGTGACCAAAGATAATATCTATCCTGGGGAATGTTCGATGAACACTTGAGAAGAAAATGTATTCTGTTGTTTTTGGATGGAATGTGCTTTAAATATCAATTAAGTCCATCTTGTTTAATGTATCATTTAAATCATGTGTTTCCTTATTTATTTTCAAGTGAAATTGGGGTGTTAAAAAGTCCCCTACTATAATTGTGCTACCTTCAATTTCCCCTTTTATGGCTCTTAGCATTTGCCTTATGTATTGAAGTGCTCCTATGTTGGGTGTATAAATATTTACAATTGTTTTATCTTCTTGGATTGATACCTTGATCATTATGTAATATCCTTCTTTGTCTCTTGTAATAGTCTTTATTTTAAAGTCTATCTTGTCTGATATGAAAATTGCTACTCCAGCTTTCTTTTGATTCCTATTGCATGGAATATATTTTTCCATTCCCTCACTTTCAGGCTTTATGTGTCCCTAGGTCTGATGTGGGTATTCTGTAGACAGCATATATTCAGGTCTTGTTTTAGTATCCATTCAGCCAGTCTATGTCTTTTGGTTGGAGCATTTGATCCACTTACATTTCAGGTCATTATTGATATGCAAGCTCCTATTACCATTTTATTAATTGTTTTGGGTTTCTGATTGTAGGTCTTTCCTTTTCTTGTGTTTCCTGCCTAGAGAAGTTCCTTTAGCATTTGTTGTAAATCTGGTTTGGTGGTGCTGAATTCTCTTAGCTTTTGCTTGTGTGTTAAAGGTTTAATTTCTCTGTCAAAACTAAATGAGATCCTTGCTGGGTACAGTAATCTTGGTTGGAGTTTTTTCCCTTTCATCACTTTAAATATGTCCTGCCACTCCCTTCTGGCTTACAGAATTTGTGCTGAAAGTTCAGCTGTTAACCTTATGGTGATTCCCTTGTATATTATTTGCTGTTTTTCCCTTGCTGCTTTTAATATTTCTTCTTTTTATTTAATTTTTGATAGTTTGATTAATATGTGTCTTGGTATGTTTCTTGTTGACATTATCCTGTATGCGACTCTCTGCACTTCCCGGACTTGATTGACTATTTCCTTTTCCATATTAGTGAAGTTTTCAACTATAATCTCTTCAAATACTTTCTCAGTCCCTTTCTTTTTCTCTTCTTCTTCTGGGACCCCTATAATTCGAATGTTGGTGTGTTTAACATTGTCCCAGTTGTCTCTGTGATGGTCCTCAATTCTTTTCATTCTTTTTTCTTCTGCTCTGTGGTAATTTTTCCACTATTTTATCTTCCAGGTCACTTTTCCATTCTTCTGTCTTAGTTATTCTGCTATTGGTTCCTTCTAGAGAATTTTTAATTTCATTTATTGTGCTGTTCATCATTGTTTGTGTGCTCTTTATTTCTTCTAGATCTTTGTTAAATGTTCCTTTTATTTTCTCCATTCTATTTCTTAGATTTTGGATCATCTTTATTATCATTACTCTGAATTCTTTTTCAGGTAGACTGCCTATTTCCTCTCTATATTTTGGTCTGGTGGGGTTTTTTTGCTCCTTCATCTGCTGTGTGTTTCTCGGTCTTCTCATTTTACTTTACTTACTGTGTTTGGGGTCTCCTTCTCACAGGGTGATGGTGTGAAGTTCCCACTGTTTTTGTTGTCTGCCCCCAGTGGCTAAGGTTGTTTCAGTCAGTGGTGTTGGCTTCCTGGTGGAGGGGACTAGTGCCTGTGTTATGATGCATGAGGCTGGCTCTTGTCTTTCTAGTGGGAAGGACCATGTCCAGTGGTATGTTTTGGGGTGTCTGTGGACTTATGATTTTAAGCAGCCTCCTTGCTACTGGGTGAGGCTTTGTTGCTGTCTTGCCAGCTGTTTGGCATAGTGTGTCCAGCACTGTAACTTGCTGGTCATTGATTGGAGCTGGAGCTTACCATTAAGATGGAGATCTGGGACAGCTTTCACCATTTGATGATGTTATGTGGGTCTGGGAGGTCTCTGGTGGACCAATGTCCTGAACTCATGTCTCCCACCTCAGATGTACAGGCCTGACACCAGTCTGGAACACCAAGACCCTGTCAGTCACATGACTCAGAAGATAAGGGAGGAAAAGAAAGAAAGAAAGAAAGAAAGAAAGAAAGAAAGAAAGAAAGAAAAAAAGAAAAATAAACTAAAGTTATTGAAATAAAAGAACAACAATTATTAAAAAAATAAAAAGTAATTTAATAAAGAAAAATAAAAAGTGAAGAAGAAAGAAGAGAGCAACCAAACCCAAAAGCAAATCCACCAATGTCTATACAGACAATATCACACAAAGAAGCATACACATACACACTCACAAAGAGAGATAAAGGAAACATATATATACATATATCGTTGTTCCCAATGTCCACTGCTTCAATTTTGGGATGATTCTTTTTCTATTCACCTATTCCAGAGATGCAGGGTACATCACGTGGAGATTCAATCTGCTGCTGCTGAGGTTGCTGGGAGAGATTTCCCTTTCTCTTCTTTGTTTTCACTGTTCCTGAGCTTCAGCTTTGGATTTGGTTCACCCTCTGGTTGAAGGTTACCTGAGGACATATGTTCTTCACTTAGACAGGATGGCATTATAGTAGCAGTTGATTAGGGGGCTCTGGCTCACTCAGGCGGGGGTAGGAATGGGTATGGAATGCTGGGTGAAACTTCAGTGGCAGAGGCCAGTGTGACATTACATCAGCGTGAGGTGTGCCATGGATTCTCCCAGAGAAGTGGTCTATGGATCACGGGACCCTGGCAGTGGCGGGCTGCACAGACTCCCAGGAGAGGATGTGTGGATAGTGACCTGCTCTTGAACACAGACTTCTTGGTGGCTGCTGCAGCAGCCACCTTAGCATCTTATGCCCGTCTCTGGCATCCACGCTGATAGCCGTGGCTCACTCTCATCTCTGGAGCTCATTTAGGCAGTGCTCTGAATCCCCTCTCCTCGTGCACCCCAAAATAATGGTCTCTTGCCTCTTTGGCCTGTCCAGACTTTTTCCCAGACTCCCTTCAATCTAGCTGTGACACAGTAGCCCCCTTCAGGCAGTGTCCATGCTGCCAACCTCAGTCCTCTCCCTGTGATCTGAACTCTGAAGCTGGTGCCTCAGCTCCCAGCCCCTACCCATCCCAGCGGGTGAGCAGGTAAGTCTCTCTGGGTTGTGAGTGCTGGCCGACACCAATGCTCTGTGTGGGAATCTCCCTGCTTTGCCCTCTGCAACCCTGTTGCTGCTCTCTCCTCTGTGGCTGCAAAGCTTCTCCCTGGCCCAGCCTCGTCTCCACCAGTGAAAGGGTGTCCTAGTGTGTGGAAACTTTTCCTCTTTCACAGCTTCCTCCCAGAGGTGCAGGTCCCATTCCTATTCTTTTGTCTCTGTTTTTTATTTTTTTCTTTTGCCCTACCCAGGTACATGGGAAGTATCTTGCCTTTTGGGAAGTCTGAGGTCTTCTGCCAGTGTTCAGTAGGTGTCCTGTAGGAGTTGTTCCACATGTAGATGTATTTCTGAATTATTTATGGGGAGGAAGGTGATCTCCACCTCTTACTCTTCTGTCATCTTGAAGGTCTCTCCAATGCCTATAATTCTTGTCACTGCTGAGAAGTTGACTTTAACTACAAAGAGATCAATCTGTGCATGAATAAGTTCTGAAGTATATTCAGTTCTGGAAAAAACATGTAGAAATATCAAGTAGACACATATAAAGGTAAATTACACAATCATAATTATAATTTGCTCATATATTTTCTCTCCATTTGTTTTCCATGCACTTTTTAAACAATTCTAGTTGGAATGTAAATTTTGTCTGAAATGTATTCCCTAATTAGCCCAGAATCATTGTAATGTCAGTGTAAGTAAACTTGGATAAATTGAGCCCTAAATCACTGCCTATTGTTAAACTACTAAAATCAGAAGCAAAGACACCTTTACTTTTTATCACCAGTATCAAGCTTTAGTATGTAATGCAACCAGAAGATATTTTAAGTAATTTCATAAGAGAACACAGCTGTTCAATATCCCAGGCTCGATATGCAGACATTCAAAATAAGCAAAAATGCAAATATCTTAACAACTTTTGAAGAGACTTCTTTCTCATTCATGTGAAGAGATTAAGAAGCAATATTCCAACTTCAACCCAACAAGACATAATAATATTAAAATCACTATATGGGGAAATTTGCTATATCTAATTCTAAATCCTCCTTAAACTTTAATAGTTATGAGCTACATAACCTTCATCTTCACACAACAAATTTCCAAGAGCATAAAATGTGTGAGATAGGCTTTTGTTGAAAGAAAATACAACCAACTCCTTGTGAACATGAAATGATGCATACAGCCAAGCTGAAATGGTTCTGAATTTTAAGCATAAAAGAAACAAGCTGTTGGAAGAACTTATTCTAGTGGCAACATAAGAAACCATAATGTAGAAACTGTTTCTTGCATTTGTCTCAGCAAAATATTCTTTGCTAAAGTTCATTATATGTATCATAGCAAATTTGTTTTTAAAGGTTCATAAGAAATTACTTTTAATGCCACTTGAGGAGAAACATGGGTAAACTGCAAGCAATTTATAAAAATGCATATGTGAAATAAACATTATCATGAATTTCAGCCCAGTCTTAAGAACATAATGATAATTTGAAATAATAAAACATTTTTTTCCAGAAAACACCCAAACTATTGGAAGTTTATTGTCACTTAAACATACTTACAAACTGTCTTAGAAGGTCAGTATGATAGGGACAGATGACCATCAAAGATTCAGATTCCTCTTGCATACTGTAGATTTGTTGCCAGGGACTATATCACCAGGTCTCCCTTGCATCTAGTTGGAGATATGTAACTGGCTCTGACTCACTGAATGAGAATGGAAATTCTGTGTGTACCTTCTAATCCAAGGTATTTAAATATCCACTGAGCCTTTCTCAAGCTCTCTTCCATTTCCATGGTGATCTTGGAGACCATGTGTTGAAGATAACTACATCACAACATGGAAGAAAATTTGATGTGTCTCTGACTCACCTTTGGAGGAGAGATGTCCAGATAAGGGCACCTCTTTCATGAGGAAGTAGTAATACACAACAGTGAAACCACAAATATTGGAGTTGTTTGTTAAAACAATTAATCTACCCTGAGTAATATAGTGACTCAGGAGTGAGTAGGGAGGTAGAAAGAAGAACTAGCTTGAAGTTTAAAATATTCAGTGAAATAATTGGTATAAAAGGTTTAAATCCTGTAAAGTACTTAATAGATGTGAAGAATTTGTATTATCAATCTACAACACAACTAATTCTCCTGAATAACCAAGATTATATAAATAGAGAAGCCTCTCAGAGTTTTCTCTGGTTGTCCAATGGTTAAGACTCCATGCTTCCAATGCAGGGGACATTGGTTCGATCCTTGGGTGGGGTAATTAAGATCCCATATGCCACGTGGTGCAGCCACACACACACACACACACACACACACACACACACACACAAACAAAAGAAGAGAAGCCACTCATATTTTGACATTTAGCCATAGTGAAATAAATAACATTTTAAAAATGGGTCCTGTGACCTCTTTGATTTTATCATAGATAATGAAGAAAGTGTGCCATACTAAAAATGATACCAAGCTGAGACAAATCGGAAATTATGTAGACAATGTACTAATGGAATCCTTCCCTAACCACGTATTTTGTTTTAAAAATACAAAACAAAATATTTTGGTGAGATATATATTCTAGCTTTGGCTCTTGGCTAAGTCACCTTTGTCACTTTGGCTTCTGCATCTGTTTTATCATCCACAAAATAAGCTGGTTTGAAAAGATGTCCTCAAAAGTCTATTCTAGTACCAAAATATTGACCTTTTTCTATCTTTTATAGAAGTATCCACTTTGTTAGAGAGAAATAATGACACTTTTTTTTAAAGAAGTATATTTTCCCCTGAGCTGAGTTATCATTTTATAGAAAAAGAGATTATAGGAAAAAGGAAAAGTGAGAATTTCCTTCCTTCCTCATTCTGTTTATTCATTCGTCTCAAAATGATATTCCACCTTCCTGTCTCTAATAGAATTACTATCACAGGCGGTTTATTATGTGATTCTGAAAATGAAGCCTATAGAAAATTTGGCATTATTATCAATTCAAAATATTATTGTGTATTTATGGTATGTAAGACAACATGCTAAACACTCAATACAACATCATCTGATTTGATAATAACAGCCCTATGAGATGCTTGTTAATATTATCCAATAAAGCAACTGAAGTCTCCAAAGGTTAACTATCTGCTTAAGATAATACACAGTTAGTAAGTAAGTGAGAAAGAATTTAAATCCAAATCCTCTTGGCTCTTTTATTATAAATAAACACTAAATATAGAAAAGCTTGTATCCAGTGTATAGGATTTATACAGATACAGTAATCCCCCTACATATGAACAAGTTCTGTTCTGAGAGTACATTCGTAAGTCCAATTTATTCATAAGTCCAAAGAAGTAGGCCTAGGTACCCAACTAACACAATCGGCTATGTAATACTCTACTGTAATAGGTTTATAATACTTTTCACACAAATAATGCATAAAAAACAAACAAACATAATGAAAACATTTTTAATCTTACTGTACAGTACCTTGAAAAGTACATAGTACAGTACAACAGCTGGCATACAGGGGTTGGCATTGAGTGAACAAGCAAGAAGAGTTACTGACTGGAGAAGGGAGAGGAGGTGGGAGATGGTAGAGCTGAAGGATGGTCAGCAATAGGAGACGCAGGACAAGCTGCAATTTCACTCAAGCCTGACGTTGATGGCACAGGTTCTTGTTCCTTGTTGGATTTTATTCTATCTACACTATTGAAAAAAGGAGCAAGTGATGTTTGTGTAGTAACTCTTTCCTGGGCTTGAAATAAAGATGCTGTACTACTGTATTTTATAAAGTACTGTACATTAAAGTACATAAAAGCACAATCACTTTTAAAGGATGCACACATCTGACAATGTACTCCAGAAACGTGAACTAATGCATCACGTAACATAAGATATGTTAACGAATATTTAATGAATAACATAAAGTAAGATACGTTTGCATCTTTGAAAGTTCACAACTTGAAGGTTTGTATGTAGGGAACTTATTGTATATGTTTCTAAATATAGCTATATATTTACATATCTATCTCTGTATATCTATGCCATTATTGACATTGATATAGATATATAGATATATTTCATAAAGCATAGTAAAAATAGACCAAATGGAATTGATTTTGTGTACTCCTTCTTGTCCTTAATATGATTTTCTGGATTCTCAGTGCAGTATTTGAATACTTCCTTCAAAATTCAGAAGTATAGACACACATTCTCTACCAAACATGGCTTAATTAATGGAGAGAAAGAGCCAAGTGTCAGGGAGCATTTCTCTCAAGTAGTATAAACAGTAGGCTCTCCATTGATTGATACTGGCAAGATTATCTTTAGGAAGGTCAACATTATGGCCTTCCTAAAGATGTCCAGGGCAGAATAGAGCTAGCATACAGGATCAGATAGACTGAGTTAAATGGCAATTGTCCATTAAGTAGAGTATAGTTAAATTGCTTGTTTACTCTGTTTCTGGCAAAATTCACATGTATCCACCTGCACTTATGGTCAACAGTCTAAGTTAGCAGAGAATCTAGAGGTCATTACTTCACCAAGCACCAGGTAGGCTGAACACAGAAATTAGGAAAAAAAAGAAACCACACACATCGAAGAGGGTAAGAAGAACAGTTTACTTGAGTCATATCTCCCCCAGGCACAGAGATTCCCTCTGCCCTGGAACACTCCCATGGAGAAAAAAAGAGTGAGGTGAGCATCCAACTTCACCACACATTCTAGCTTCAGTCCTATCCAGTGGATCCTAGCATCAGATTGATCCCTTTAGACCCATATTTCAGCTCACACCAGCAGTCCTTGATATCAAACTGACACATGCTGACTTAACCTCAAGGCCTACCTTAGAGCCTGCTAATCTCCTGTGAACTTTGGCTCCAGGCTCACATCAAGTCAGTTTCCACAAACCAAGGTGCAGTCTATCCCAGCACCAGGTCACCAAAATGGACCCAGGCTCCAGGCCCACCCCTATGAACTCAGGCTCAAGACCTGCCTCTGGTTCAAGACTGGCCACCAAGGACCCAGACTCCAGGCCTGTCCCAGTACTAGGCTGGCATCTGTGGACCAGGTACCAGACACACCCATGAACCCAGGAACCAGAAACGCCTCAATAGACCTTGATGTGAGATCAGCCCATATGGACTCAAGCACTTACTGACACTTGGACCAGTGCAACAAATTTGCCTACCCAGAGACCTAGGTAACAGGTATGCCTTCCCATGGAACATGACAACAGGCCCTTCCACAGTCACCACCAGCCAACTCATCCAGAATCTCTGGACAGGCTGTTTAATGAAGAGCTTTCCCTGACAAAGCCAGTCTATAAAGACTGAAAGAGGTGATTACATCTTCAAAAGAGCATACACCAATACCAGGTTACAAAGGTCATTAACTATCAGAGAAACATTATACCACCAAATGAAAAAAAAAAAAGCATTAGTAACCAATCCTGAATAAATGGAGTTCTATTAACTGCCTGAAAAAGAATTCAAAATATTGTCTTAAAGGAGCTCATCAAACTAAAAAAAAGAACACAGATAGACAATTAAATGTAATCAGGAAAACAATACATGAACAAAATGAAAAGTTAAGGAAAAATAAACCCCCCCCCCCAAAAAAGCACATAAATTCTGGAGCTAAAGAATATAATTAATGAACTGAAAAATTTAGTAGAAAGGTTCAACAGCAGACTTGATCATGCAGAGGAAAAAGTCAGTGAGCACAAAGACAATACTTTAACTTACCAAGTTAGAGGAAAAAAATTAATGAAAAAGAGTAAAGAAAGCCTACAGGAGTTATGGAACATAATGAAGCAAAACAATATACACTATGAAAGTCTCAGAAGGAGCAGAAAAAGAAAAAGGGCAACAAATCTTATTTAAATAAACAATGACAGAAAGCTTTCCAAATTTCAGGAGTAATATTAACATATAGATCCATGAAGTCCAAAAACCTCCAAATAGGAGGAATCTAAAGAAGTCTACACAAAGACACATTATAATCAAATTTTCAAAAGTCAAGGACAAAGAGACAATATTGAAATCACCAAGAAGAAAAGTGACTTTTCACATACAAAGTAACCTCCATTAGACTGCTAGTGATTTCTCAGCAGAAATCTTTCATTCCAGAAGAGAGTGGAATGATACACTCAAAATGCTTAAAAGAAAAACAAAAAAACAAACAAACAAACTTGCAACAAGAATGCTTTATGTGACAAAGCTGTCCTACAGAAATTAAAGTTAGATGAAGACTTTCCCAGACAAAGAAACTCCCTTGGAGTTCATCACCATTAGACATATCTTACAATAAATGCTAAAAGGAGTTTTTCAGATTGAAATTTAAAAGTGGCTATTTAGCAACATTTACACATATGGAAATATAAAACCAACTGGTAAAGGTGAGTATATACTAAAATCCAGAATAATACTGTAATGATAGTATATAAATCACATATATCTCAAGTATAAAAATCAAAACACAAAATCATTTAAATTATTGCTTCATTAGTTTGTTGAGGAATACACAATATAAAGAAATGTAATTTTAACATAAAATATATAAATGGTAAAGAAACAGAAGCAAGATACAGAGTTTTATATATGATTGCTGTTAAGCTGTTATCTTCTTAGACTGTTATATTTTCTGTAAACCTTTTGGGAATCACAAAGAAAAAAACCTATAATCGATACACAAAATATAAAAAGAAAGAAGTCAGAGCATACACTACAAAAAATAATCAAATCACAAAGAAAAATAGCAATAAAAGGACAAAAGAACAAAGAAAATGCAAAAGAGTCAGAAAACAACAAAATGGCAATAGTGTGTTCTTACCTTTCAATAATTACTTAAATGTAAATGGCTTAAGTTTTCCAATCAAGTGACACACAATGACTGAATGGATAAAAATAAACAGGACCCAACTATATGCTCCCTATAAGAAACTCACTTCAGCTTTAAAGACACATGTAGGATGAAAGTGAAAGAATGAAAAAAATATTTCATGCAAATGATAGCCTAAAGAAAGTAGGAATGGCTACATTTGCATGTGATGAAACAGACCTTAAATCAAAAATTGCCACGAGACAATGAAAGTTATTATATAATGATAAATGAGTCAATTCATCAAGAGAAAGAACTGTATATATATATATATATATA
>NW_020174263.1:48611-56403 GCF_003031525.2 Neophocaena asiaeorientalis asiaeorientalis | reverse complement strand
TATGAAAACTCACTTTCAGAAATGGAAAGGTTATCCAGACCAAAAATCAATAAGGAAACAGATTTCAGCAAGGATATAAATCAAATGTATAATGCACATATCAGAATATGCCATCAAACAGCAGCAGAATACACATTCTTCTCGAGTGCACATGGAACATATTCCAGGATGAATCATATGTTAGGCCACAAAAATGTTCTAATTTAAGAAAATTGAAATGATATCAAGTATTTTTTTTCTGAAAACAATGGTATGAAACTAGAACAATAACAGAATGAAAAATGGAAAATTCATAAATATATAGAAATTAAAGACCATATTCCTGAACAACCAGTAAGTCAAAGAAGACATTTTAAAAATCTTGAGACAAACAATAATGGAAACATAACATAACAAAATGTATGAGATGCTACAAAAGCAATTTTAAGAGGGCAGTTTATAGTGATAAATACCTACATTGTGAAAAAAAAAGAGAGCTATGTCAGCATCATATCACTATGAGATGTTTCCTTTGTGTCTGTGCTTCAATCTACAACAAGTAAAACATCCGTAACATAACAAGGTGTCTGTGCCAAACTCACTGAGATGCTAGAGAATTCCACGGATCTGTACATCTAAAGGTGGTTTGACTAGAACACATAGAGGAGCTGGGACCATAGAAACAGCAGAGGTGATGTCTGCAATCTTGTACCCCTGGTCATGGCAGACGTGCCTAATGCCCCAGAGAACCTGGTAGTAGCAGGGGAAGTGGTGCACAATTTCAACATCCTGGCCACAGCAATGCACATGACCACAAGGAGCAGTGCAACAGCAGCAGTGGAGCCTGAGACAACAGACCTCTAGCTATGAAGATGTATGCAACTCTGGCCCTCTACCCAAAACATTAGTGCCTGCAAACCCAACGACCCCAGGAGTGGCAGAGGCATCCATGACCCTGGATCACCCCCAACCTCCCCCCTATTGTGGCAGAATCTGTGACCCAGAAGACCATGAACATGGTAGAGGCAACAAACATCCTGGTTCCCTAAGTGACAGTGACAGCATCAGTGACACCAGTGGCAACAAGGGACTGGAGACCCTGGATGCACAAGCAGCAGCAAAATGGAAACCAAGCATCACTTCTGGCAGAAGTGGTGAAGGGTGGAAAGTGTGAATTCTCAAATATAAACAGGCAGCTCAAGTAAGTGAAACTAAAAACTTGTGCTATAGGGCTTCCCTGGTGGCTCTAAAAAAAAAAAAAAAAAAAAAAAAAAACCAAAAAACTTGTGCTATAGCACCACCTACTGAAAATAACAAAAAAAATCATTTAATTTTGAACTTGTTGAAACTTTAAAATTAAACTTATAAAAAAGAAAAAGTTTTACCTAAGAAGAAATGTGTACACTACTTCCTCAAATTAATTAGCAGAAGAGCAACTCATTAAATACCATGAAAAACCAGGTAGAATGGTGTCACATAAAGAAAGTGACAATTCTCCAGAAACCAAACTTAAAATCATGGAATATTGTGATCTGATAGAGAAATCAAAATAGCTGTCATGAAGAAACACAATGAGCTACAAGAAAATGCATAAAGGCTGATCACTGAGTCCAAGAATAAAATTAATGAACAGAAGGAAAACTTTACCAAATAGGCTGAAGTTCTAAAAGAAGAACCAAACAAATTCTGGAGCCAAAGAACTCAATAAATTAGATGAAGAATGCACTAGAAAGCATTGGAAATAGAAGACTATAGGGAAAAGAGAATTAGTAAGCCCAAAGAAAGAAATCTAGAAATGATACAGGTAAAAAAGGAAAGAATATTAAGATCTAAAAGAAAAAAAAAAAAAGAACTTCCTTGAGAACTATCAAACTCTATTAGGAAGAGAAACAATAGGATAATGGGCATCCTAGAAGAAGAGAGGGAGAAAGGAGCAGAGAGTTTATTTAAAGACATAACAGCTGAAAACTTGTCATATCTGCGGAATGAACTGGATATGAAAGCCTATGAAGCTAAGAGAACACCTAATTACCTCAATGCAAAAAGACCTTCTCCATGACACATTAGAGTAAATTGTCAAAGTCAATGACAAAGAAAGAATTTAAAGGCAGCCATGGAAAAAAGGATGTAACATAAAGAAGAACCTCCATTGGGCTATCATCAGATTTCTCAGCAGAATATCCACAGGCCAGGACAGAGTGGAATGGGATACTAAAGCTATTGAAAGATTGAAAACTTTCAGCCAAGAATACTCTATACAGCAAAATTATCCTTCAGATATGAAGAAGAAATAAAGGCTTTCCCAGACAAACAAAATCTCATGGATTTCATCAACCCTAGACCTGCCTTGCAAGAAATGTTTAAAGAAGTTCTTCTACCTGGAATAAAAAAGGCAAAAATAAACAGAATTCTGATTAAGGTGGTAAATGGGAAGACAGAATCAGAAAATTGCAACACTATGTCAGAATAGATTGTTAAAAACTTAATTATATCATAAAGGTTAAAGGGAAACAACAGTAAATAACTGTAGCTACTGCAATTTTCTAATAAATTCATAACAAAAAAGTGATAATTTAAGTCAAAAAAAGCATAAAAGGGGAAAAGGATGGAACACATATAGGCAAATGAAAATAAGATGCTATCAGCAGAAAAATGACTATATTATCTATGAGTCTCTGTTTAGAAACCTCATGGTAACAATAAAACATAAATCTAGAGCAGAGATATAAAACATAAAAAAAGAAACTGAAAAAAACATCATAGAAAACAACTAAACTCAAATAGAAGACAGAAACACAAGGAAAAAGAAACAATGGAGATATAAGGGAAAAAGGAAAGAAAATATTAAATAGCAGTACTAAATCCTCATTTATCAATGATCACCCAAAATGTAAATGGATTGAACTCATTAATCAAAAGACACAGAGTAGCTAGATGGGTTAAAAACAATAGAATCTAACTATAGCCTCTCTCTAGGGGAATAATCTCAGCTCTACAGACAAACAAATACTCAAAGTGAAGTCATAGAAGATGATACTCCATGTAAATGACAACCAAAAGAAAGAAACATGATACACCACATTAAGAAAATGAAAGATGAAAATCATATAATCATTTTAATAGATACAGAAAAAGCATTTTACAGGATAAAACACACATTTTTGATTAAAACTATCCATAAAATATGTGTAGAATGACATACATCAAAATAATAAAAGCCACATATGACAAAAATACAGCTAACATCATACTCAATGGTAAAAGTCAGAAACGTATCCCCTTACAAACAGAAAGGAAACAAGGATACACACTCTCACCACTCTTATTCAGCTTAATAGCAACTAAGCAAGAAAAAGAAAAAAATAAAGGCAACCAAATTGGAAAGGAAGAAGTTAAACTATCACGTTTTGCAGATGACATGATTCTATACATAGAAAACCCTAAAGACCCCACAAAAAGTATTAGAAATAATAAATGAACACAGTAAATTTGCAGGGTACAAAATCAATATACAGAAATAAGTTGCATTTCTATACACTAACAGCAAACTAGCAGAAAGAGAAAATAAGAAAGCAATCCCATCTATATTTGCAACAAAACAATGAGATATATAGGAATATATTTAACCAAGGAAGTGAAAGACCTGTGCACTGAAAATTGTAAGATACTGTTTGAAGAAATTGAAGATGACATAAATAAATGGAAAGATATTCTGTGCTCATGGACTGGAAAAATTAACATTGTGAAAATGTCCATATTACCTAAAGTAATCTACAGATTCAATGTGATCCCTTTAAAATTGTTGCATTTTCAAAGAAATAGAAAAAAAATCCTAAAATTTATTTGAAACCACAAAGACCTCAAATAGACAAAGCGATTCTGAGAAAAAAGAACAAAGCTAGAGGTATCACATTCATTTACTTAACATTATACTACAAAGCTATAGTAATCAAAAGAGCATGTAATTGGCATAAAAGCAGACACACAGATCAATAGAACAGAACTGAGATCCTACAAATAAACTGACACATATATATAAAATTAATTTATAACAAAGGAGCAAAGAACATAAAATGAAAAAAGAATAGTCTCTTCAATAAATAGTGTTGAGGGGCTTCCGGGAAGATGGCAGAAGAGTAAGACATGGAGATCACCTTCCTCCCCAGAGATACACCAGAAATACATCTACACATGGAACAATTCCTACTGAACACCTACTGAACACTGACAGAAGACCTCAGACCTCCCAAAAGGCAAGAAACCCCCCACGTACCTGGGTAGCACAAAAGAAAAAAGAATAAACAGAGACAAAAGGATAGGGACAGGACCTGCACCAGTGGGAGGGAGATGTGAAGGAGGAAATGTTTCCACACACTAGGAAGCCCCTTCATGGGCGGAGACTGCAGGTAGTGGAGGGGGAAAGCTTCAGAGCCGCGGAGGAGAACACAGCAACAGGGGTGTGGAGGGCAAAGCAGAGCACTTACCAAACCGAGAGGCTTGTCTGCTCACCTGCTGGGGTGGGCGGGGCTGGGAGTTGAGGCTCAAGCTTCGGTTGGAGCGCTGGGAGAGGACTGGTGTTGGCGGCGTGAACACAGCCTGTAGGGGGGTTAGTGCACCACGGCTAGCCAGGAGGGAGTCCAGGAAAAAGTCTGGACCTGCCGAAGAGGCAAGAGAATTTTTCTTCCCTCTTTGTTTCCTGTTGCACAAGGAGAGGTGATTAAGAACACTGTTTAAAGGAGCTCCAGAGACGGGCGCGAGATGCGGTTAAAAGCGTGGACCTCAGAGACGGGCATGAGACGCTAAGCCTGCTGCTGCTGCCACCAAGAAGCCTGTGTGTGAGCACAGCACAGCCAGGGACCCAGGATCCAGGGAATACTCCCCCGGGAGAATGCATGGCGTGCCACAGGCTGGTGCGACATCACACCGGCCTCTGACGCCACAGACTCAAATCCATAGAATTAGAAATGAAAAAGGAGAAGTAACAACTGACACAGCAGAAATACAAAAGATCATTAGAGATTACTACAAGCAATTCTATGCCAATAAGATGGACAACCTGGAAGAAATTGACAAATTCTAAGAAATGCACAACCTGTCAAAACTGAATCAGGAAGAAACAGAACATATGAACAGACCAATCACAAACACTGAAATTGTAACTGTGATTAAAAATCTTCCAACAAACAAAAGCCCAGGACCAGATGGCTTCACAGGCGAATTCTATCAAACATTTAGAGAAGAGCTAACACCTATCCTTCTCAAACTCTTCCAAAATATAACAGACGGAGGAACACTCCCAAACTCATTCTACGAGGCCACCATCACCTTGATACCAAAACCAGTCAAGGATGTCACAAAGAAAGAAAACAACAGGCCAATATCACTGATGAACATAGATGCAAAAATCCTCAACAAAATACTAGCAAACAGAATCGAACAGCACATTAAAAGGATCATACACCATGATCAAGTGGGGTTTATTCCAGGATTGCAAGGATTCTTCAATATATGCAAATCAATCATTGTGATATACCATATTAACAAACTGAAGGATAAAATTTTTTTTAAATGTTTTTTTCCCCAAAGTGATGTTAGAGGTGTGGACTCATACATCGGAACATCTTTAATCTTTCTGTAATAAGGAGACCAACGTAGGTCCACTGAAACTTGTTGAGCCACAAACGTTTCCGTAGGTCATCTTTGGAAACGATCTAGACGTTCCATGAATTCCCTCCCCATCAATCCACTTATGCCAGCTCTAAAGTTTCTAAAGTGACCCAAAAGGTCTGGGGGAAACTGTTTTTAAGTAGACACACCAAAAAACATAACCTTTCTTAAGGAGTTCCTCCACCTAGAGCTATTGAAATCACTTGTTCTAAATCCCATGACGACGAGATGACCTGTGAACATTTCCTGAGACTTTAGACGGTGTCAGCCATCATCCCCAAGTTCCTTTTCTTGCTGACGAACTTGGTTCACTCCCGTGAGCTTATTGGATTTAGGGTTGACGTAGATAGAAGAAAAGAATGACCTTGAATGCCGATCACCCTAAAGACATGCCTAGTTTCATAAAACCCATACCTTGACCTTGGCTATTCTCAGCCAGAAGGTTCATCCTAGATCACGTGAACTTGCGAAACCCTTTGGGTCCCTTTCTAGTAGACTGAATAATTCGGGAGTGCTTCCTCCTAAGCCATTCAAGAGAGCTCTTTCCCAAGTTAATTGTGGCACTCGGATCTGAACGTAGGAACAGGCAAGCTCTAGAAGGGAGCTACAGACATACCTGTTACCAGGCCTTTTCCAGATTCTTGCACAGCAGTGCCATAGAAACGAAGACCGCTTCCACAAGACTCTAAGGTGAGCAAAGCAAAACTTTTTTATTTTATTTTATTATTATTTTTATTAAAAGAGATAGCTGGTATACAAGGGAGAAGGCGGTGTGTGTGGGGGGGATGGGGGGGAGAGACACCTTCCCGAGTTGCTCTGATCACGGAAGGGAGAGTTTGGCTCGGGATCGCCAATCATTTCCAAAAGTCCAGGACCAGATGGCTTCACAGGATAATTCTATCAAACATTTAGAGAAGAGCTAACACCTATCCTTCTCAAACTCTTCCAAAATATAGCAGAGGGAGGAACACTCCCAAACTCATTCTACGCAGCCAACATCACCTTGATACCAAAACCAGAAATGGATGTCACAAAGAAAGAAAACTACAGGCCAATATCACTGATGAACATACATGCACAAATCCTCAACAAAATACTAGTAAACAGAATCCAACAGCATATTAAAAGGATCATACACCATGATCCAGTGGAGTTTATTCCAGGAATGCAAGGATTCTTTAATATACGCAAATCAAACAATGTGATAAGCCATATTATCAAATTGAAGGAGAAAAACCATATGATCATCTCAATAGATGCAGAGAAAGCTTTCGACAAATTCAACATACATTTATGATAAAAACCCTGCAGAAAATAGTCATAGAGCAAACTTTCCTCAACATAATAAAGGCCATATGTGACAAACCCACAGCCAATATCATCCTTAATGGTGAAAAACTGAAAGCATTTCCACTAAGATCAGAAACAAGACAAGGTTACCCACTATCACCACTCTTATAAAACATAATTTTCGAACTTTTAGACACAGCAATCAGAGAAGAAAAGGAAATAAAAGGAATCCAAATCAGAAAAGAAGAAGAAAAGCTGTCACTGTTTGCAGATGACATGATACTATACAAAGAGTACCCTAAAGATGCTACGAGAAAAATACTAGAGCTAATCAATGAATTTGGTAAAGTAGCAGGATACAAAATTAATGCACAGAAATCTCTGGCATTACTATACACTAATGATGAAAATTCTGAAAGTGAAATCAAGAAAACACTCCCATTTACCATTGAAACAAAAATAATAATATATCTAGGAATAAACCTACCTAAAAAGATAAAATACCTATATGCAGAAAATTATAAGACACTGATGAAAGAAAGTAAAGATGATACAAATAGATGGAGAGATATACGGATGAGATATATGGATGAGATATATGGATGTTCTTGGATTGGAAGAATCAACATTGTGAAAATGACTCTACTACCCAAAGCAATCTACAGATTTAATGCTATCCCTATCAAACTACCATTGGTATTCTTCACAGAACTAGAACAAAATATTTCACAATTTGTATGGAAACACAAAAGACCCCGAATAGCAAAAGCAATCTTGAGAACGAAAAAAGGAGCTGGAAGAATCAGGCTAGATGACTTCAGACTATATTA
This sequence comes from Neophocaena asiaeorientalis asiaeorientalis, assembly GCF_003031525.2. Taxonomy (NCBI): domain Eukaryota; kingdom Metazoa; phylum Chordata; class Mammalia; order Artiodactyla; family Phocoenidae; genus Neophocaena; species Neophocaena asiaeorientalis. Next base: position 48,637 of record NW_020174263.1, on the reverse strand, counting down.
CAAAGCAACAGTAATCAAGACAGTGT
>NW_020174263.1:48366-48581 GCF_003031525.2 Neophocaena asiaeorientalis asiaeorientalis | reverse complement strand
CCTTTTTGACCCACCTCCCAGAGGAATGGAAATAAAAACAAAAGTAAACATATGGGACTTAATGAAACTTCAAAGCTTTTGCACAGCAAAGGAAACCATAAACAAGACCTAAAGACAATCCTCAGAGTGAGAGAAAATATTTGCAAATGAAGTAACTGACAAAGGATTAAACTCCAAAATGTATAAGCAGCTCATGCAGCTCAATAACAAAAAAA
>NW_020174263.1:36448-48334 GCF_003031525.2 Neophocaena asiaeorientalis asiaeorientalis | reverse complement strand
CTATGGAGAACAGTATGGAGGTTCATTAAAAAACTACAAATAGAACTACTATATGACCCAGCAATCCCACTACTGGGCACGTACCCTGAGAAAACCTTAATTCAAAATGAGTCATGTACCAAAATGTTCATTGCAGCTCGATCTACAATAGCCCAGAGATGGTAACATCCTAAGTGTCCATCATCAGATGAATGGATAAAGAAGATGTGGCACATATATACAATGGAATATTACTCAGTCACAAAAAGAAATGAAATTGATCTATTTGTAATGATGTGGATAGATCTAGAGTCTGTCATACAGAGTGAAGTAAGTCAGACACAGACCTACTAGAAAATGGACTTGAGAGTATGGGGAGGGGGAAGGGTGAGCTGTGACAAAGCGAGAGAGAGGTATGGACATATATAAACTACCAAACGTAAGGTAGATAGCTAGTGGAAAGCAGCCACATAGCACAGGGAGATCAGCTCGGTGCTTTGTGACCTCCTGAAGGGGTGGGATAGGGAGGGTGGGAGGGAGAGAGATGCAAGAGGGAAGAGATATGGGAACATATGTATAACTGCTTCATTTTGTTATAAAGCAGAAACTAACACACCATTGTAAAACAATTATACTCCAATAAAGATTTAAAAAATAAAATAAAATCAAAAAATAAATAAATGATGTTGGGAAAACTGGACAGCAATAGGCAAAATTTAAAAAAAGCAAACAAAATCAGACCAGTATATTACACTACACACAAAAATAAACTCAAAATTGATTAAAGAAGTAAATATGACACCTGAAAACATGACTCTTAGGAGAAGACATAGGCAGTACACTCTTTGACATTGGTCCCAGGAATATCTTTTCTGGATATGTATCTCGAAGCAAGGGAAAAAAAAGCAAAAATAAACAAATGAGACTACATCAAACTAGAAAACTTCTACACAACCAAGGAAACATGAAGATGAAAAGACAAACTATAAAATATCAAAAATATAAAAAGAACTCGTACAGTTCAACAATAACAACAACAAAAACAGATTTTAAAAGGGGCAGAGTATCTGAATACATTTATTTTCAAAGAAGACATACAGATGGCCAACAGACACATGGAACAATGTTCAACATCACTAATCATCAAGAATTGCAAATCAAGACTACAGTGAGATATCATCTCACACCACTTTGTAAAATCACTATTATCAAAAAAGCAAGAAATAACAAATGTTGGAAAGCATGTGGAAAAAAGGGGACCTCATATACTATTTTTGAAAATGTAAACTGGTGTAGTCACTATGGATAACTCTATGGAGTTTCCTCAAATAATTAAAAAGAGAACTGCCATGTGATCCAGCTTTTCCACTTCTGGGTATTCATCTGAAGAAAATGAAAACACTAATTCAAAAAGATATATGAATACCTATATTAATTGCAGCATTATTTACCATAGTCAATATATAGAAATAAACCAAGTGTCTGTAATGGAAAAATGGATAAAGAAGTTGAGAGCTTCTTGGGCTTCTCTGGTAGCGCAGTGGTTGAGAGTCTGCCTGCCGAGACAGGGGACACGGGTTCATGCCCCAGTCCAGGAAGATCCCACATGCCATGGAGCAGCTGGGTCTGTGAGCCATGGATGCTGCGCCTGCACATCCAGAGCCTGTACTCCACAATGGGAGGAGGCCACAACAGTGAGAGGCCCACATAACACAAAAAAAAATAAAAAAATTAAAATGATGAAATCTTGCTATTTGCAATGTGGATGGACTTGAGGGCATTATGCTAAGTGAATAATTTCAGACTGAGAAGGCAAAGATCATATTTCTTCATTAATATATGGAATATAAATGTAAGAGAAAGCAAAAACAGGGGAAAAAATTCACCCCCACAAAAAAATCTAACTTTATTACTCAAAGACCTAGTAAAAGAAGAATAAACTGAAGATGGCGCAAAATAGATAGAGTGATTTGGGTGTTGGGCCCCAAAGCAAATTCCCAACGTGGCGCTGGAAGAACAGAGGGCATTTAGATATGCAAAGGGACGGTCCACCTTACAGATGAAGAGCCCTGTGGATGAAAGGCTCTTGGTGCGGCAGGCAGGAGTCACTGCTGTGCCTGTGAGGTGGGAGAGCCAACTTCAGGACACTGGTCGACAACAGATCTCCCAGCTCCTCATAATATCAAGTGGCGAAAATCTCCCAGAGATCTCCATCTCAACACCAGCACCCAGCTCCACTCAATGACCAGCAACATACAGTGCTGGAAAACCTATGCCAAACAACTAGCAAGACAGGATCACAACCCCACCCATCAGCAGAGAGGCTGCTCAAAAGAAAAATAAGACCTGAGACACCCCAAAACACACCACCAGACGTGGACATGCCCACAATAAAGACAAGACCCAGCCTCATCCACCAGAACACAGGCACTAGTCCCCTCCACCAGGAAGCCTACACAACACATTGAACCAACCTTAGCCATTGCAGAGAGAGATCAAAAACAATGGGAACTACGAACCTGCAGCATGCAAAAAGGAGACCCCAAACACAGTAAGATAAGCAAAATGAGAAGACAGAAAAACACACAGCAGATGAAGGAGCAAGATAAAAACCCACCTAACATAACAAATGAAGAGGAAATAGGCAGTCTACCTGAAAAATAAGAGACAAAGAAGGGCACTACCTAATGATCAAGGGATCGATCCAAGAAGAAGATATAACAATTGTAAATATTTATGCCCGCACCATAGGAGCACCCCTATACATAAGGCAAATACTAACAGCCATAAAAGGGGAAATCAACAGTAACACATTCATAGTAGGGGGCTTTAGCAGCCCACTTTCACAAATAGACAGATCATCCAAAGTGAAAATAAATAAGGAAACACAAGCTTTAAATGATACATTAAACAAGATGTAGAAACAGGAAACATCTCGTATAAGCAACCTAACCTTGCACCTATAGCAATTAGAGAAAGAAGGACAAAAAAATCGCAAAATTAGCAGAAGGAAAGAAATCATAAAAATCAGATCAGAAATAAATGAAAAAGAAATTAAGGAAACAATAGCAAAGATCAATAAAACTCAAAGCTGGTTCCTTGAGTAGATAAATAAAATTGATAAACCATTAGCCAGACTCATCAGGAAAATAATGGAGAAGACTGAAATCAATAGAATTAGAAATGAAAAAGGAGAAGTAACAACTGACACTGCAGAAATACAAAAGATCATTAGAGATTACTACAAGCAACTCTATGCCAATAAAATGGACAACCTGGAGTAAATGGACAAATTCTGAGAAAGGCACAACCTGCCAAGTCTGAATCAGGAAGAAATAGAAAATATCAACAGACCAATCAAAGTACTGTAATTCAAACTGTAATTAAAAATCTTCCAGCAAACAAAAGCTCAGGACCAGATGGCTTCACAGGCGAATTCTGCCAAACATTTAGAGAAGAGCTAATACCTATCTTTCTCAATCTCTTCCAAAATATAGCAGATGGAAGAGCAATCCCAAACTCATTCTATGAGGCCACCAACACCTTGATACCAAAACCAGACAAGAATGTCACAAAGAAAGAAAACTACAGGCCAATATCACTGATGAACATAGATGCAAAAATCCCCAACAAAATACTAGCAAACAGAATCCAACAGCACATTAAATGCATCATACACCATGATCAAGTAGGGTTTATTTCAGGAATGCAAGGATTCTTCAGTATACACGAATCAATCAACATGATACACCATATTAACAAATTGAATGAGAAAAACCATATGTCATCTCATTGAAGAAGAGAAAGCTTTCTACAAAACTGAACACCCATTTATGAAAAAAACCCTGCAGTAAGTAGGCATAGAGGGAACTTTCCTCAACATAATAAAGGCTATATATGACAAACCAACAGCCAACATAATCCTCAGTGGTGAAAAACTGAAAGCATTTCCACTAAGATCAGGAACAAGACAAGGTTGCCCCACTCTCACCACTCTAATTCAACATATTTTTGGAAGTTTTAGCCACAGCAATCAGAGAAGAAAAGGAAATAAAAGGAATCCAAATCAGAAAATAAGTAGAGATTTCACTGTTTGCAGATGACATGATACTATACATAGAGAATCCTAAAGATGCTACCAGAAAACTACTAGAGCTAATCAAGGAATTTGGTAATCTAGCAGGATACAAAATTATGCACAGAAATCTCTGGCATTCCTATACACTAATGATGAAAATTCTGAAAGTGAAATCAAGAAAACACTCCCATTTACCATTGCAACAAAAATAATAAAATATCTAGGAATAAACCTACCTAAGGAGACAAAAGACCTTTATGCAGAAAATTATAAGACACTGATGAAAGAAATTAAAGATGATACAAATAGATGGATAGATATACCATGTTCTTGGATTGGAAGAATCAACATTTTGAAAATGACTCTGCTAGCCAAAGCAATCTACAGATTCAATGCAATCCCGATCAAACTACCATTGGCATTTTTCACAGAACTAGAACAAAAAAATCTCACAATTTGTATGGAAACACAAAAGACTCCTAAGAGCCACAGAAATCTTGAGAACGAAAAACGGAGCTGGAGGAATCAGGCTCTCTGACTTCAGACTATACTACAAAGCTACAGTAATTAAGACAGTATGGTACTGGCACAAAAACAGAAAGATCAATGGAACAGGGTAGAAAGCTTAGAGATAAATTCACACACATATCATCACCTTATCTTTGATAAAGGAGGCAGGAATGTACAGTGGAGAAAGGACAGCCTGTTCAATAAGTGTTGCTGGGAAAACTGGACAGGTACATGTAAAAGTATGAGATTAGATCAATCCCTAACACCATAAACAAAAATATGCTCAAAATGGATTAAAGACCTAAATATAAGGTGAGAAACTATCAAACTCTTAGAGGAAAACCTAGGCAGGACACTCCATGACATAAATCACAGCAAGATCCTTTTTGACCCACCTCCTAGGGAAATGGAAATAAAAACAAAAATAAACAAATGGGACCTAATGAAACTTCAAAGCTTTTGCACAGCAAAGGAAACCATAAACAAGACCAAAAGACAACCCTCAGAATGGGAGAAAAGATTTGCAAATGAAGCAGCTGACAAAGGATTAATCTCCAGAATTTATAAGCAGCCCATGCAGCTTAATAACAAAAAAACAAACAACCCAATCCAAAATTGGGCAGGAGATCTAAATAGACATTTCTCCAAAGAAGATATACAGACTGCCAACAAACACATGAAAGGATGCTCAACATCACTAATCATTAGAAAAATGCAAATCAAAACTACAATGAGATATCATCTCACACCAGTCAGAATGGCCATCATCAAAAAATCTAGAAGCAATTAATGCTGGAGAAGGTGTGGAAGAAAGGGAAACCTCTTGTACTGTTGGTGGGAATGTAAATTGATACAGCCACTGTGGAGAACAGAATTGAGGTTCCTTAAAATCTACAAATAGAACTACCATATGACCCAGCAATCCCACTACTGGGCATATACCCTGAGAAAACCATGATTCAAAAAGAGTCATGTACCAAAATATTCATTGCAGCTCTATTTACAATAGCCCAGAGATGGAAACAACCTAAGTGTCCATCATCAGATGAATGGATAAAGATGTGGCACATATATACAATGGAATATTACTCAGCCATAAAAAGAAATGAAATTGAGCTATTTGTAATGAGGTGGATAGACCTAGAGTGTGTCATACAGAGTGAAGTAAGTCAGAAATAGAGAGACAAATGCTGTATGCTAACACATATATATGGAATTTAAGGAAAAAATGTCATGAAGAACCTAGGAGTGAAGCAGGAATAAAGACACAGACCTACTAGAGAATGGACTTGAAAATATGGGTAAGGGGAAGGGTAAGCTGTGACAAAGCAAGAGAGAGGTATGGACAGATATACACTACCAAACGTAAGGTAGATAGATAGTGGGATGCAGCCATATAGCACAGGGAGATTAGCTCGGTGCTTTCTGACCGCCTGGTGGGGTGGGATAGGGAGCGTGAGAAGGAGGGAGACACAAGAGGGAAGAGATATGGGAACATATGTATATATATAACTGATTCCTTTTGTTGTAAAGCAGAAACTAACACACCATTGTAAAGTAATTATACTCCAATAAAAAAAATTGAAGGAGAAATAGAGACTTTTTCAGATAAACAAAACAAACAAACAAAAAAAGAAGAATAAACTATATCAAGTTAGCAGGACAAATAAAATAGTAAAGCAGAAAGAAATGAAATAAAGGTAAGAAAAAATTAATAAAAACATCAACAAAATTAGAGTTGGTGTTTGAAAAGGTAAGTTAAATTGACTTACCCTTAGCTGGAATATTTATGAAATAATAGAGAAGACTCAAATAAATAAAATAATGAATGAAAGTGGGGACATTCCAGTTGATACCACAGAAATACAAAGGACATCAAAGACTACTATGAACAATTTTATGCCAAGCAATTGGACAACCTAGACGATATGGGTAAATTCCTAGAAACTTTCAACCTACCAAGACTGAATCATAAAGAAATAGAACTTCTGAACAGACCAATAATGAGTAAAGAGATTGATTCAGTAATTCAATACCTCCCAACAGCAAAAAATGTCCAGCCTTTTCTGTTGAATTATACCAAACACTTAAAGAAGAAAGAGTGTCAATCCTTCTTAAACTGTTTTACAAATTTGAAAAGAGAATCACTTAAAATATTTTATGAGGTCAGTATTACTCTGATTCCAAAGACAGGCAAGGACACTACAAGAAAAGAATATTACAGGCCAATAGGCCACAAAAAACATAGATTCAAAAATATTCAACAAAATACAAGCAAATCAAATTCAGCAGCACATTAAATGTATCATACATTATGATAAAATGAGATTTATCCCAGGGGTGCAAGGACAAACATATGTAAATCAATAAATGTAATATACCTCATTAATAGAATGAAGAATAAAAATCATCTCAATAGATGCAGAAAATGTTATTGACAAAAATCAACAGCCTTTCATGATAAATACTCTGAACAAATTAGGTGTAAAAGGAATGTACCTCAAGAAAGTAAAGGCCATGCATGGCAAGCTCACAGCTAACAGTGTAAAGTTGGAGGTATCACACTTCCTGAATTCAAACTATATTACATAGCTATTGTAATTAAAACAGTATGGTACTGGCACAAAAACAGACTCAAAGATGGTTGTTACAAAATATAGGGCCAAGAAATGTACCCACATATATGTGACCTTTGACGAGGGTGCCACAATCAAACAGTAGGAAAAGAATAGTCTCCTCAACAAATGGTGTTGAGAAACTGGATATCCACATGTAAAAGGCAGAAATTGGATTATTATGTTATACCATACATAAAAATAAACTCAAAATGGATTAAAGACATAAATATAAGAATTGAAACTCTTAAATTATCAGAAGAAAACATGAAGGAAAGTCTCTTTGATACAATCCTGGCAATGATTTTGCTTTTGTTTTTGTTTATGCAACATCAAAGGCACAAGCAATAAAAGCAAAAACAAACAAGTGGGATGGGGTCAAGCTACACAATTTCTGCACAACAATGGAAACTACAGGATGGAAAGACAACCTATGGAATTGGATAAAATTTTTACACAACATATATCTGAAAAGAGGTTAATATCTAAAATATATAAGTAGCTTCTACAACTGAATAGCAGCAAGATAAATAACACAATTAAAAAATGGGAAAATGACCTGAATAGACTTTTTTTTCCAGTGAAGACAAACAAATGGTCAACTGGCATATGAAAATGTGTCAACATCACTAATCACCAGGGAAATGAAAATTAAAACCACACTGATATCTCATCTCACACCTGTTAGGATGTCCATTATTAAAAAAAAAGAAAAAAGTGTTGGTGAGCATGTGGAGAAAAGAGAACTCTGGTATACAGTTGATGGAAATGTTAATTAGCACAACCATTATGGAATATAGTATGAAAGTTCCTCAAAAAATTAAAAATAGAATTTACATATCATCAATAAATTCTACTATTAGGTATTTGTCCAAAGGGACTAAAATGAGCATCTCAAAGAGTTACCTGTAGTCCCATGTTTATTGCAGCATTATTCACAACACTGAAGATATGGAAACAACCTAGATGTCTATTGTCGGATAACTGGACAAAGAAAATGTGGTATATATATATATATATATATATATATATATACATACATACATACATACATACATACATACATACAGTGGAATATTATTCAACCTAAGAAATGGAAGGAAATCCTGCCATTTTTGGCAACATGGATTTACCTGGGGGACATTATGCCTAGTGAAATAAGCCAGAGAGAGAAAGACAAATATTCTATTATCTCACTTATATGTGGAATCTAAAATAGTCAAACTCACAGAGACAGAATTTAGAATGGAAATTACTAGACTTTCTGAGAGTAGGAATTTGGGAGATGATTGTCAAAGTGAAAGAAATTTCAACTAACACCTATACAGCAAATTGCCCATAGCTTACAATACTGTAGTGTATACTTCAATTTTACTAAGAGGGTAGAATTTATGTTAAGTGTTTTTACTTCTTATAAAAAATGTAATAATAAAGAAGTTGGGAGGAAACTTTGGGAGATGATGAAATGTTTATGGCATTGATGGTGATAATGATTTCATGGGTATATATTTAACTTCAAAATAATGAAGATGTAAACATTAAATTTGTATAGGTTTTTACATGCCAATCATACCCTACTAAAGGAGTTTTTTAAAATAGTTAATCCACACTAACTTTAGGCAGGATGCAACAATTCAGATTACCCCTAATGCTGCAAGCTTAAGTGAAAGTAAAATGGCCACAACATCTATCTCCTAACATATAAATTCTTGGAAAGCATGAGAAATTTATACATTTTTATTCCCTGGAAAAATCTATCTGATAATTTTCGTTGTAATTCAATTTACAAAAAACAAAACAAAACAAAAAAACAATGCATTATTTTGAAATAACTATAGATTCACATGTTATGCAAGAAAATGTACAGGAAGGTCCTATAAACTCTTTACCCAGACTCCCCCAACTACAGCTTTCATACCTATAGTACAATATCAAAATCAGGCAATTGACACTGGAGCAATCTTTCAGCTTACCGAGATTCCATTAGTTATTATATGTACTCATCTATATGTGTGTGTGCATATGTGTGTGTGCATGTGAGGCTCTATGCAAGAATTGAACACATGTTTAGCTTCATGCAACCGCCACCACAATCAAGATACTTAACCCCCATACTGTACCATAAACACATGATTCCCTGGTGCTCACCCTTTATATTCACACCTACCAAAACCCTACCTATCCTTAACCACTGACAACCACAAGTCTACTATCCATCTACAATTATATTACTTTGCAAATGTTAAGTAAGTGTAAAAATTTGGTAGATATTCATTCAATATTTTTTTTCCACTCAGGATAATTTCATTGAGATATATACAAGTTGATGCATGTATCAATAATTTATTCTTTTTACTGCTGAGTAGCATTTCACAGTATACTTCAGTTTGGTTAAATATTCCCCCATTGAAGTACATTTCGTTAGTTTACATTTGGGGGCTATCAAAAATAAAGTTGTGGTGTGCATTTATTTACAAAACGTTGCATGAAAATACATTTTCATTTCTCTGGTATGGATGCCGAGTAGTGCAATAATTGAGAATTATTGGTAAATTCATTTTTTAACTTTTTATTTTATGTTGGAGTACAGTTGATTAACAATGCTGTGTTAGTTTCAGGTGTACAACGAAGTGATTCAGTTATATATATATATATATATATTCTTTTTGAAATACTTTTCCCAATTAGGTTGTTACAGAATATTGAGCAGAGTTCCCTGTGCTATACAGTAAGTCCTTGTTGGTTATCCATTTTAAATATACCAGTGTGTACATGTTAATCCCATACTCCCTAACTGTCCCTTCCCCAATCCTTCCCCCGGTAACCATAAGTTCGTTCTCTAAGTCTGTGAGTCTGTTTCTGTCTTGTAAATATGCTCACTTGTATCAATTTTTTTTAGATTCTGCATATAAGCGATATCACATGATACTTCTCTTTCTCTGTCTGACTTACTTCACTCAGTATGACAATCTCTAGGTCCATCCATGTTGCCACAAATGGCATTATTTCAATTTTTAAGGGTTGAGTAGTATTCCATTGTATATATGTACCATATCTTCTTTATCCATTCTTCTGTTGATGGAAATTTTGGATACTTCCATGTCTTGGCTATTTTTAAAAGCACTGAAATGAACACCGGGGTGCATGTTTCCTTTTGGACCATGTTTTTACCCAGGTATATGCCCAGGAGTGGGACTGCAGGATGGTATGGTAGCTCTATTTTTAGTATTTTAAGGAACCTCCATACTGTTCTCCATAGTGGCTGCACCAATTTACATTCCCTTCTCACCACACCCTCTCCAGTATTTATTTTTTTGTGGATTTTTTGATGTTAGTCATTCTGACTGGTGTGAGGTAGTAACTCATTGGAGTTTTGATTTGCATTTCTCTAATGATTAGTGATGTTTAACATCTTTTCATGTGCCTCTTGGACATCTGCATGTCTTCTTTGGAGAAATGTCTATTTAGGCCTTCTACCCATTTTTTGATTGGGTTGTTTGTTTTGATAATATTAAGCCACGTGAGCTATTTGTAAATTTTGGAGAGTAATCCCTTTTTGGTCACATCATTTGCAAGTATTTTCTCCCATTCTGTGGGTTGTATTTTCATTTTGTTTATGGTGTCCTTTGCTGTGCAAAAGCTTTTGAGTTTAATTAGGTCCCATTTGTTTATTTTTGTTTTGATTTCCATTATTCTGGGAGATGAATCAAAAAGATATTACTGTGATTTATGTCAGAGAGTGTTCTGTCTAAACACTTTCCTCTAAAAGTTTTATAATGTCTGGTCTCACATTTAGGTCTTTAATCCATTTTGAGTTGGTTTTTGTGTATGGTGTTAAAACATGTTCTAATTTCTTTTTTTTTTTTTACATGTATCTGTCTGGTTTTCCCAGGGCCATTTATTGAAGAGATTGTCTTTCCTCCATTGTATAGTCCTGCCTCCTTTGTCATAGATTAATCAACCATAGGTGTGTGGGTTTATTTCTGGGCTTTCTCTCCTGTTCATTGATCTATATTTCTATTTGTGTGCCAGTACCATACTGTCTGATGGCTATAGCCTTGTAGTATAGTCTGAAGTCAGGGAGACTGATTCCTCCAGCTCTGCTTCTCTTTCTTAAGATTGCTTTGGCTATTCAGAGTCTTTTGTGTTTCCATACTAATTTTAAGACTTTTTTGTTCTAGTTATGTGAAAAACGTCATTGGTAATTTGATAGGGATTGCATTAAATCTGTAGATTGTCTTGGGTAGTATAGTCATGTTGACATTATTGATTCTTTCAATGCAAGATCATGGTATATCTTTCCATCTGTTAGTGTCATATATTTCTTTCATCAGTCTCTCATTATTTTCAGAGTACAGATCTTTTGTCTCCTTAGGTAGGTATATTTCTATGGGTTTTATTCTTTTTGATGTGATGGTAAATGTGATTGTTTTTGAAATTTCTCATTCTGATCTTTCATTTTTAGTTTATAGAAATGCAACAAATTTCTGTGTATTAATTTTTTAACCTACAACTTTACCAAATTCATTGATGAGCTAGTGTCTGGTGGTGTTTTTAGGATTTTTTATGTACTGTATCATGTAATTTTTAGTTTATAAAAAAGCCTGTCAAACACTTTTCTAGAGTGGATTTATCATGTTATATTCTGATCAGGAAAGTATGACTTAGTTTCTCCAAATTCTTGACAGTTTTTGGCTTGATGTA
>NW_020174263.1:23137-36384 GCF_003031525.2 Neophocaena asiaeorientalis asiaeorientalis | reverse complement strand
TATATATATATACCCATATATATTTTGTCTTGACAGCTGTGCAGTAATATCTCATTGTGATTTTAATTTGCATTTACCTAATGGTTAATGATGTTCAACATAGTTTAATGTGCTTATTTCTTATATGTATATATTTTTGGTGAGTTGTTTGTGCATATCTTTAACCCATTTCACAATTAAATCATTTGATTTTCAATGTTGAGATTTATAATTATTTTTATATTCTAAATACAAGTCCTCTGATATGTGATTCTGATAGACATCATAATGACACCCACTCCAAAAATGCCCATATATTAATCCTCTAAACCTAAGTATATGTTATGTAAATAGTGAGACAGAAATATATTTTCAGATTGAATTACACTTGGTAATAATTTTACTCTGAGAAGGGGAGATTATCTTGGATGGTCTGGGTGAGACTAATATAATTACAAGGGCCTTATAAATGAAAGATGTAGGCTGGAGAAGTAGAGTTTGAGGAGAAGACATGATTATGAAAGCAGAGGTTGGAGTGATGACACTGATGGCTTGAAGATGGAATGAAGACAACATCCAGAAGTTGAAAAACATAAGAAAATAGTTACTCCTCTACAGCTACCAGAAAGGAAAGAAGTTCTGCAAACATCTTGGTTTTAGCCTAGTAAGAGCCATTTTGGACTCCTGACATGTAGAACTGTAAGATAATAAATTTGTGTTGTTTTAAGCTAATAAATTGGTGACAATTTGTTACAGCAAAAATAGAAAACAAAAAGTAATTTGTACATATTTTCTCACGGTATTTACTTTCCCTAATCAACTTCTTCACACAATCTCTCATAGAGAAAAAATAATAATATTGATGAGGTCCAAATTATTGATTTTTCATTTTATGGATCATGCATTTAGTATAAAGTCTAGGAACTCTTTGCCTAGTCTTAAGTCCTGAAAATTTCCTGTGAATTTTTCTAAAAGATTTAGAGTTCTTTGTTTTACATTTATGTCCATGATCAATTCTGAGTTAAATTTTGTATAATTTATTTCTCTCTGGCTTATGGATATCCAATTACTAGCACTATTTATTTAAAAACCTATCCCTCTTTCATTGTTTGCTTTTGCTTCTTTGTTAAGAATAACTAGGTATATTTGTATGAATCTACTTGTGGATTCTCTATTCTGTTGTATTTATTTATATCTATTCCTCCTCCAGTGCCATATTGATTTGATTAGGGGAGGTAAATAGTAAGACATATATTAGGAAGAGAGATTCCTCCTATTTGATTTTTCTTCTTTTTTTTCTGACTATTTTATTGCCTTGCCCTCTTTGTTTAAATTTTAGAATAAGCCCTCTTCATCTATGAAATGCCTTGCTGGCAGTTTTATAGGAATTCCATTTAACCTATAGGTAACTTTAGAGAGAATTGACTTTACGATGTTGAGTCTTTAATCTATGAACACAATATTTATTAAGGCATTTAGTTTTTCTTTGATTTCTTTCATAAGTGGTTGGTAATTTTCATCATATAGAACATGTACATGTTTTGGTTAGATTCACAGATAATTATTGCACTTTTTTGTGCAACTGAAAATGACATTTTGTTTTAAAATTTCTTTTTCTACTTCTATATTTTCAGTACACAAATGCAACTGATTAATTTTGTGTGTTGACCTTGTATCCTGTGAACTTACAAAATTTATTTATTACTTTTAGAATATATTATTTTGGTAGAATCCTTGTGATTTTGTATGTACATAGTTAAGCTGGTTTTTTTTTAATCTTTATTGGAGTATAACTGCTTTAAAATGGTGTGTTAGTTTCTGCTTTATAACAAAGTGAATCAGTTATACATATACATATATCCCCATATCTCTTCCATTTTGTGTCTACCTCCCTCTCACCCTCCTTATCCCACCCCTCTAGGTTGTCACAAAACACCAAGCTGATCTCCCTGTGCTATGCGGCTGCTTCCCACTAGCTATCTATTTTACATTTGGTAGTGTATAAATGTTCATGCCACTCTCTCACTTTGTCTCATCTTACCCTTCCCCCTCCCCATATCCTCAAGTCCATTCACTATTAGCTCTGCATCTTTATTCCCATTTTGCCCCTAGTTTCCTCATGACCACTTTTGTTTGTTTGTTTTTTAGATTCTATATATACGTGTTAGCATACAGTACTTCTGTTTACTTTCTGACCCACTTCACTATGCATGACAGACAGAGATTTATGGGCATTAATTTTGAATTCTGCTACTTTACCAAATTCATTGATTAACTCTAGGAGTTTTCTGATAGTATCTTTAGGATTCTCTGTGTATAGTACCATGTCATCTGCAAAAACTGACAGCTTTCATTCTTCTTTTCCAATTTGGATTTCTTTTATTTCTTTTTCTTTTATGATTGCTGTGGCTAAAAATTCCAAAACTAGGTTGAATAATAGTGATGAGAGTGGGCAACCTTGCCTTGTTCCTGATCTTAGTGGAAATGGTTTCAGTTTTTCACCATTCAGAATGATGTTGGCTGTGGATTTGTCATATATGGCCTTTATTATGTTGAGGTAAGTTCCCTCGATGCCTACTTTCTGCAGGGTTTTTATCATAAATGGGTGTTGAGTATTGTCTAAAGCTCCTTCTGCATCTATTGAGATGATCACATGGTTTTTCTCCTTCAATTTGTTAATATGGTGTATCACGTTGATTTATTTGTGTATATTGAATAATCCTTGCCTTCCTGGGATAAACCCTACTTGATCATGGTGTATGATCCTATTAATGTGCTGCTGCACTCTGTTTGCTAGTATTTTGTTGAGGATTTTGCATCTATGTCCATCAGTGATATTGGCCTGTAGTTTTCATTGTTAGTGACATCTGTCTGGTTTTCGTATCAGGATGATTGTGGCTTCGTAACATGAGTTTGGGAGTGTTCCTCCCTCTGCTATATTTTGGAAGAGTTTGAGAAGGATAGGTGTTAGCTCTTCTCTAAATGTTTGATAGAATTCGCCTGTGAAGCCATCTGGTCCTGGGCTTTTGTTTGTTGGAAGATTTTTACTCACAGTTTTAATTTTAGTGCTTGTGATTGGTCTCTTCATATTTTCTACTTCTTCCTTGTTCACTCATAAGTTGGGTATTTCTAAGAATTTGTCGATTTCTTCCAGGTTGTCCATTTTATTGGCATATATTTGCTTGTAATAATCTTTCATGATACTTTGTATTTCTGCAGTGTCAGTTGTTACTTCTCAATTTTCATTTCTAATTCTATTGATTTGAGTCTTCTCCCTTTTTTTCTTGATGAGTCTGGCTAATAGTTTATCAATTTTTTATCTTCTCAAAGAACGAGCTTTTAGTATTATTGATCTTTGCTATCATTTCCTTCATTTCTTTTTCATTTATTTCTGATGTGATCTTTATGATTTCTTTCATTCTGCTGACTTTGGGTTTTTTTTGTTCTTCTTTCTCTAATTGCTTTATGTGTAAGGTTAGGTTGTTTATTTGAAATGTTTCTTGTTTATTAAAGTAGGATTTTATTGCTGTAATCTTCCCTCCTAAAACTGCTTTTGTTGCATCCCATAGGATTTGGGTTGTCATGTTTTCATTGTCATTTGTTTCTAGGTGTTTTTTGATTTTCTCTTTGATTTCTTCAGTGATTGCTTGGTTATTAAGTAGCTTGTTGTTAGGCCTCCATGTGTTCGTATTTTTTACAGATTCTTTTCCTGTAATCGTTATCTATTCTCAGAGCATTGTGGTTGGAAAAGATACTTGATATGATTTCAATTTTCTTAAATTTACCACGGCCTGATTTGTGACCCAAGATGTGATCTATCCTGGAGAATGTTCCATGAGCACTTAAGAAGAAAGTTTATTCTGTTATTTTTTAGTGGAATGTCCTATAAATTTCAATTAAGTCCATCTTTTTAAATGTATTATTTAAAGCTTGTGTTTCCTTATTTATTTTCATTTTGGATGATCTGTCTATTGGTGAAAGTGGAATGTTAGAGTTCCCTACAAGACTGTGTTACTGTCAATTTCCCCTTTTATGGCTGTTAATATTTGCCTTATGTATTGAGGTGCTCCTATGTTGTGTGCAAAACTAAATACAATTTTTATATCTTTTTCTTGGATTGACCTTTGATCATTATGTGGTGTCCTTCTGTGTCTCTTGTAATAGTCTTTGTTTAAAGTTTATTTTGTCTGATATGAGTATTGCTACCCCAGCTTTCTTTTGATTTCCATTTGCATGGAATATCTTTTTCCATCCCCATACTTTCAGTCTGTGTGTGTCTCTAGCTCTGAAGTTCGTCTCTTGTAGACAGCATATATATGGGTCTTGTTTTTGTATCCATTCAGTCAGTCTGTGTCTTTTGGTTGGAACATTTAATACATTTACCTTTAAGGTAATTATCAATATGTATGTCCCTATTACCATTTTCTTAATTGTTTTGGGTTTGACATTGTAAGTCTTTTCCTTCTTTTGTGTTTCCTGCCTAGAGAAGTTCCTTTAGCATTTGTTGTAAAGCTGGTTTGGTGGTGCTGAACACTCGCAGCTTTTGTTTGTCTGTAAAGGTTTTAATTTCTCCGTGAAATCTGAATGAGATCCTTTCTGGGTAGAGTAAACTTTGTTGTAGGTTTTTCCCTTTCATCACTTTAAATATGCCCTGCCACTCCTTTATGGCTTGCAGAGTCTCTGCTGAAAGTTCAGCTCTTAACCTTATGGGGATTCCCTTGTATGTTACGTGTTGTTTCTCCCTTGCTGCTTTTAATATTTTTTCTTTATATTTAATTTTTGATAGTTTGATTAATATGTGTCTTGTCATGTTTCTTCTTGCATTTATCCTGTATGGGACTCTCTGTGCTTCCTGGACTTGATTATTTATTTTCTTTCCCATATTAGGGAAGTTTTGATCTGTAATCTCTTCAAATATTTTTCTCAGTGCCTTTCTTTTTCTCTTCTTCTTCTGGGACTCCTATAATTCAAATGTTGGTGCATTTAATGCTTTCCCAGAGGTCTCTGAGACTGTCCTCAATTCTTTTCATTCCTTTTTTATTTTCTGCTCAGTAGTTATTTCCACTATTTTATCTTCCAGGTCACTTATCTGTTCTTGTGCCTCAGTTTTTCTGCTATTGATCCCTTCTAGAAAATTTTTCATTTCATTTATTGTGTTGTTCATCACTGTTTGTTTGCTTTTTAGTTCTTCTAGGCCCTTGTTAAACTTTTCTTGTATTTTCTCTAATCTCTTTCCTCAATTTTGGGTCATCTTTATTATCATTTTTCTGAATTCTTTTTCAGGTAGACTGTTTATTTCCTCTTCATTTGTTAGGTCTGGTGGTCTTTTACCATGCTCCTTCTTCTGCTGTGTGTTCCTCTGTCTTCTCATTTTGCTTAACTTCCTGTGTTTGGGGTCTCCTTTTTGCAGGCTACAGGTTCGTAGTTCCCATTGTTTTTGGTGTCTGCCCCCAGTGGCTAAGGTTGGTTCAGTTGGTTGTTTAGGCTTCCTGGTGGAGGGGACTAGTGCCTGGATTTTGGTGGATGAGGCTGGATCTGTCTTTCTGTTGGGCAGGTCCATGTCTGGTGGTGTGTTTTGGGGTGTCTGTGGCCTTATTATTATTTTAGGCAGTCTCTCTGCTAATGGGTGGTATTGTGTTCCTATCTTACTTGTTGTTTGGCATAGGGTGTCCAGCACTGTATCTTGCTGGTCTTTGAGTGGAGTTTGGGCTTGACGTTGAGAAGGAGATCTCTGGGAGATTTTCACCATTTGATATTATGTGGAGCAGGGAAGTCTCTTATGGACCAATGTCCTGAACTTGGCTCTCCCACCTCAGAGGCACAGCCCTTATGCCTGGCTGGAGCACCATTAGCCTGTCATCTACGTGGCTCAGAATAAAAGGGAGAAAAAAAAATAAAGGAAGGAAGAAGATAAAATAAAATATAATAAAATAAAATTTAAAAGTTTTTAAATAAAAACATAATTATTTAAAATATATTTAAAAGTAATTTTAAATAAGAAAGTAAGGAAGAAGAGAGCAGCCAAACCAAAAAACGAATCCACCAAATGATAACAAGTGCTAAAAACTATACTAAAAAAAAAAGAAAAAAGACAGACTGAACCCTAGGACAAATGGTAAAAGTAAAGCTATGCAGACAAAATCACACACAGAAGCATACACTTACACACTCAGAAAGAGAAAAAGGGAAAATACATACATATATATATATATAGTTGCTCCCTTTGCCTTATTTTTTATCTTTAAGAGGAAACATCCAGTCTTTCACCATTAAGTTTAATGTTACCTGTTGTTTTATATGTAGATGCTCTATATGAGATTGAGGAAGGTCTTCTGTACTTATTTTGTAGTGAGAATTTTTCTCATACATGGTTATTGAAGTTTGTCAAATGTTTTATATGCAACATTTAAAATTACCATATGACATTTTTCTTTATCAGTCTTTTGATATGAATGATTACATTGATTGACTTTTAATCAAATGTGTGTGTGTGTGTGTGTGTGTGTGTGTATAGTTGATGTACAATATTATATGTTACAGGTATACATGTAGTGATTTACAAGTTTTAAAGGTTGTATTCCATTTATAGTTATTATAAAATATTAACTATATTCCCCATGTTGTACAATATATCCTTGTAGCTTATGATTCATTTTTCAAATATCAAACCAGGCTTTATATGGAAAAATACAACTTTCTTGTAGTATGTTACTCCTTTTATACATTTTTAGATTGTACTGATAAATTTTTCCTGAGAATTATTGTGTAAGTTCAGGAGAAATATCAGTTTGCATTTTTTTTTCCTCTCTTATCTTAGTCTGATTTTGGTGTCGGGATATACTGGTCAGCATTCTCCTGAGGAACAGAACCAATAAGGTGTGCATATATAGAGAAAAAATTTATTTTTAGGAATTGGCACATGTGATTATAGACCAGAAAGTCCAAAATCTGCAGGGTAGGCCATCTGGCTTGAGACCCAGAAAACAGCCAATATTTCTATTCAGGTTTAAAATCATATGCTACAGAATTTCTTCTTGGTCATGGGAGGTATTTTTTTCTCTTCAGTTTATTGGATGAGACCTACTCACATTATGAAGGGCAATCTATTTTACTGTACTCAAACTCCACTGATAAATGTTAATTTCATTCCCCCTGAAAGCACTCACAGAAACATCCAGTCTTATATTTGACCAAATATCTGGACACCATGGCCCAGCCAAGTTAACACATAAAATTTATAATCACACAGGGTAATAATGCCTTCTTAAAATGAGTTGGGAAATGTTTTCTCCTCTTCTATTTTATGGAAGATATTTTCTAAACTTGGTGTTAATTATTCTTTGAATATTTGGTAAAAATTTCCAATGAAACCATCTGGACATGGAGATCTATTTTGGGGGAGTAATTTAATTAAACATTTAACTTATTTAATAGTTACAGCATTTTCCAGGTTATTTATTTCAGTTGGGAAGTTTTTGTTTTTTAAGAAATTGGTTCATTTCTTGTAAATTATTGAATTTATAAGTATTATTTCCTAATTATCATTTAATGGACATAGAATATGTTTTATGGCCCTTTTCCATTCTTGATATTGGTGATTTGTGCTCTCTTTCTATCTTTGTAATGCTGCTAAAAGTTTGCCAATTTTATTGATTTGTTTAGAATTAAGTTTTGTTTTATTAATTTTCTCCATTGTGGTTCTCTATTCAATTTTATTTATATGTGCTTTTGTATTTATTATTTCTTTCCAACTGTTCACTTTGAGATGTTTTTGTTCTACTTCCAGTTTCTTGCATTAAAAACTAAGAATTGAGATTGTTACTGTTTTTTAATATAAGCATTTTGTGTCATAAGCTTTTTTCTCACTACTACTTTGGCTGTATCCCACAAATTTTGTTATGTTTTATATTCACTTTCATTCATTTCTTTCAAATCCTTTGTTATTTTCTCTTTGAGCTATATACTCTATTTAGACACTTTTTGCTTAATTTCCTTGTGTTTGGAGATTTTATCATTGTCTATTATTGATTTCTAGTTTGATTTCATTTTTATCAGAGAGCACTCTATATGATACCAATTCTTTTAAATGTTTTAAGAATAGTAATATGACCTAAAATGTAGTCTAGCTTGATGATTGTTTCACAGGTGCTTGAAAAGAATGTGTATTCTGTAGTAGAATGAAATGTTCTATAAATGTCAATTAGATTCTTTTCGATCTTGTTATTGTCCTGTTCTCTAGATCCTTGAAAATTTCCTGATTTATAATTATATCAATTTCTGAGAGTGGACTACAGAAGTCCCCATCTAAAATTAAAGATTTGCCTATTTCTCATTTCATCTCTAACAACTTTGCTGTATGTATTTTGGAGTTCTGGTGTTTTGTAAATACTCATACTGAATTGCAAATATGTGCTTGGAGAATTGATGCTAGCTTGGTTAAGTACTTAATAATAATATTTGCTTATTTGATATTTATATATCCACTCCCTTTCTTCAATACGTTTTGCATGAAATGCCTCTTTACATTCTTTTGTTTTCAACCTACATCTGGCATTAGGTTTAAAGTGAATTTCTTGTAGATAGCATACAGTTGGGACAGTTGTGTGGATTTTGAGCCACTCCAAAAATTTCTATCTTTTAGTTGTTGTATTTAGATCATTTGCATGTAAAGTAATTATTGGTATATTAGCTTCTATATCTGCTATTTTATTTTCTGTTTGTTCTCTGCTTTCCTCATTCTTCTGTGGGCTGCTTGTATCTTTTTTGAGTTCCATTTGGATTCACCTATTTTAGTACATAGGCTTGTTCTATTTTCTTTGTGGTTGATCTAGGTATTATTATACATACATAACTTATCACAGCCTAGAGGTGTTAAAGTATTAAAACTTCAAGAAAAGTTACTTCCATTAGATTTCTTTGTCTTCTCAATTTAAACATTTAATTTATGAATTATTTATTTATGTGCACTGAGCTCCATATCAGACAGTGTTATTATCTTTTCAACTATAAAATATGATTAAATGAATTCAAGAGGTGGAGGAGATAAGGATGGTGGAGTAGGAGGATGGTGAGATTACCTCCCCCCATGAACACATCAAATATATATCTACATGTGGAACAACTCACAATAAAAACAAACTGAAGACTGGAAGAAAGATCTTTCTACAACCAAGGTTGTAAAGAAAGATCCAAGTGGAGTTGGGTACAAAGGGAGGAGAAGTGATCAGGTTGGGACATATGGCCCTAGAAGGGGACATAGAAGAAGAGAGGGTAAACATGGGCTTGGAAATCTTCTGTGGTGAGTGAAGGGTTTGAGCCACATATAGGGTACCCCAACACTGAGGTCCAACACCAGGCAGATGATTCCTCTTAGCTGGTTTGAAAATCAGTAGGACTTACAGGAAGCCTGAAAGAAACTGAGACTCCACTCATGAAGAATGTGTGCACATTGTTGCTTACTCCTGGGAACAAGGTAGAAGAGGCAGAATTAAATTGCTTGGAGCTCAGACCAGTTACCTATGACTGCAGCACTGCAAGCCCTGGCCTGCACCGGGTGTCTGCTCCAGCCCCTCATGTTCCAGCACAGTTTGACAAAGGCTGCCTTTTCCAAGGAGAGTGCATATTTGGAAGGGACAGAGCCAGCTTGGAACCAGCAATATATCCAAATGCGGCAAGAGTGAACCTAGTTGGCATGTATGGAGCTGGCAAATCAGAAGCTGTCTGGAGCTCTCACTGGCATACTGGGACTTCC
The DNA here is from genome assembly GCF_003031525.2 of Neophocaena asiaeorientalis asiaeorientalis. Taxonomy (NCBI): domain Eukaryota; kingdom Metazoa; phylum Chordata; class Mammalia; order Artiodactyla; family Phocoenidae; genus Neophocaena; species Neophocaena asiaeorientalis. The sequence continues at coordinate 26,654 of NW_020174263.1, read as the reverse complement.
CAGTGCATGCCCCAGCCTACACCTGGCAGTGACTCCAGCCCCTCTTGCTTCAGAGCTACTTATTTCTGGGAGAAAGGCACCATTTCCAGGAGGGAGAAGAGTGCACACTTAGAGGTAAAAGAACCACCATAGCCCTGACACTCAAGGCTTGGGCACCAGCACCTTCAGCACTGATCTTACTGATCCTGTCCCCATACGGTGGTGACAGCCAGTGAGCATAGGAGTAGCTCCTGTTTTAACCTGGCTCTAGCTTTAGCCACTCCATCTCCAGTCTCATATCCCACGAAGGTGATAGGTAGCATCATGCCACGTGGGGAGAGGTGATCCATGCTCACTTCATATCCAACTATACCACCAAGTACTAGGCACATGAAGACTGCATAGGGATCCTCCCACATTAGGACAATGCTTCAAGAGCAAAATAGATAACTGTTCAACCTAATTTCATAGAGACAGATCAAACTGAAAAATATGAGGAGACAGAGGAATTTGTTTCAAATAAAAGAACAGAAAATCCCTAAAAAAATACTAATGAAATAGAGATAAATAATTTGACTGATAAAGAGTTCAAAGCCTTAATATTAAGAATGCTAACTGAACATAGGAAAATAATAAATGAACACAATGAGAATTTTTACAAGAAACTAGAAAATATAAAGAGAATAAAAGTTGGGGGCTTCCCTGGTGGCACAGTGGTTTAAAAAAAAAAAAAAAAAGTTGGAACTGAAGAATACAATAGGTGAAATGAAAAACACACTAGATGGAATGAACTACACACTAGCTGATACAGAAAAATGGTCTGTAAGATAGGATAATGGAAAGCATCCAATTAGAACAGCAAAAAGAAATAAATTTTTAAAAATGAGGGCAGTTGGGACTTCCATGGCAGCCCAGTGGTTAAGACTCCACACTTTCAATGCAGCTGGTGTGGGTTCAATCCCTGGTTGGGGAACTAAGATCCCACATGTCACATGGAATGGTCAAATTTTTTAAAAAATATTTTAAAATGTGGGCTTCCCTGGTGGTGCAGTGGTTGAGAGTCCGCCTGCCGATGCAAGGGACATGGGTTCATGCCCCGGTATGGGAAGTTCCCACATGCCACGGAGCAGCTGAGCTTGTGAGCCATGGTCAATAAGCCTGTGCATCCAGAGCCTGTGCTCCGCAACGGGAGAGGCCACAACAGTGAAAGGCCCACGTACTGCAAAAAAATAAATAAATAAAAATAAAATAAAATAAAATAAAAATGAGGTCAGTTGAAGAGATCTCTGGGAAAACAAGCATACCAACATTTGTATAAATGGGACCCCAGAAGAATAAGAAGATAGAGAAAGAGATTGAAACTGTATTTGATGAAATTATGGTGGAAAACTTCCCAAACCTGAAGAAAGGAACAGATTTCCAGGTACAGGAATCACAGAGAGTCTGAAACAAGATAAACTCAAAGAGATCAACATGAAGAAATATCACAATTAAACTGGCAAAAGTTAAAGACTTTTAAAGGTAGCAAGAGAAAAACAGAGCATCAAGAAAAGGGAATCCTGGTCAAGGTGGCAGAATAGGAAGACCCGAGGTTCACCTCTCCTCACAAGTACATCAAGAATACATCTGCAAATGGAGCAATTTGCACAGAACACCTGATAAACACTAACAGAGGACCTCAGACACCTAAAAGTTCAAGAAAAGACCCCTGCACAACAAGGTAGGGTGAAGGAGTCTCAGAAAGGGAAGAAAAAGAAAAGAAGAAATGAGATGGGACCCACATTCCTGGGGGAGGAGCTGAAGGAGGGGAGAGGTTACTGCACCTAGGGAGAGCCCCTCACCAACAACAAGATATGAATATGCAGAAATAGAGGGGGGGACTTTGGGGGTTATTGGAAGGGCAGCAGATGGTCTGTGGCAGGTAGGACAGAGCAAGATTTGCACAGATGGTCTGTGCTAAAACACTGCACACCCCAGCCTGAGAAGGACGTCCACCAAGGCTGGTGGGGGCTGGGTGCTGAAGCATGGGATGAAGAGAGCAGACCCTGGGAGAGGACTGCTGTTGGCTGCATAGAGGTGGCCTGAAGGGATGGGAGTGTGTAGATCAGCTGTGCCAAGACAGCCTGAGGGGATGGGTGAGAGGAGCTCCACAGCCAGGACTGCTCCTGGAGGAAACACAGATTGCCTTGGAAGTGAGGTGCCATTGTTGAGTGAAGCACAAGGGACAGGGTCTCCATAGTGGCTTGTCTCCCCACACACCAACCCCTGACTCTGTGGGCAATGGGAGGGACTCCCACCAGAGCGAGTGCACCCCTGTCTGTTGCTGCTTCCTGCCAGACCCTGCCCCTGCAGGCACTAGAGATGGATCCCATCAGACCAAGCATACACCACAGTCATTGACACCTTATCCCTCTCCCACCTAAGCAAGCAAGTGTGCCCCCATCTGTCACTGACTTGGTCCATTTTCACATGGGCAAGCAACAGAAGCCCAAGGGTGGCCCACAGAGAGGTGGGGCTGAAACCAAAGCTCAGCCCCAGGGGCTGTGCAACTAAGGAAGAGGAACTGAAATCTCCCCATGCAGCTGCACAAGCCATGGATTAAACCTCTGTGATTGGCTTGGTAAATCCAAGGTCTGTGGAAAATATGAATGAACAATGAGTGCTCCCACAACTAAGACCAGTATAGCTTTGGCAGCTGTGAAATTTGGAGGCAAGTACACACAAGAGTTGGGCCAAGTCAGAGTCTGAGCTACCCCACAGTGCCCATACAGTGGGTCCAGAGACCTACCTAGAGGTCTTGGAGGGCCTCCTGAGGAAGTGGGTCTTATTTGTGACTCACCATGTTGGCAAGGACCTTGAGAGTGGAGACCTCAGGAAATATATGTTTTGTTTTGTTGGGGGTTTTATTATTAATTTTTTTTTTACATTTTTGATATTTTTTTCTATGTTTATTTCTGTATTTTTTCTTTTCTGTTTGTTTTTGATGTTGCTTTGTTTTTTTTAATTTTTGTTGTTTTTCTTTTTTCTTGTCTTTTTTTTGTGTTTGTTTGTTTTCTTTGCATTTTTTAGTTTGTTTTTTGTTTTGTTTTTATTTGTTCTGCTTTTGGGTTTTCTTTTTGTTTGGTTTGTTGTTTCCTTGTTTTTGTTTCCTGTGTTTTTTATTATTTATTTCTCTTGTTTGTTTTTGTCTTTGTTTGGTTTTGTTTTTATTATTTGCCTTGGCTTTTGTCTTTTTTACTTTTTTAATTGACTGTGCTGTGTCTCTTGCAGGGTATTGGTTTCCTGGCCATGGGTCACAACTGAGCCCCAATGGTGGGAGCACTGAGACCAGGCCACTGGACCACCAGACAATTCCTGTCCCCTGGGAATATTGATTGTTATGAGCTCTCCCAGAATGCCCCATCTTGGCAGCAAGACGAGGCTCCAGCCAACAGCCTGCAAGCTCCACTGTTGGACGCCTCAGTCCAAACAATAGGGAAGACAGGGACAGAGCCCCACCCATCAGCACATATGCTGCCTAAAGTTGCACTAAGCTCAC
>NW_020174263.1:0-22995 GCF_003031525.2 Neophocaena asiaeorientalis asiaeorientalis | reverse complement strand
CACACACACACACACACACACACACACACACACACACACACAAATCCTGATGCGGCTATCAGAAGGACAAGACCCCGTTGCACACACCAGAGGGCAGGCATCAGTCTCCCCAACAGTAAGCCAACAGAAGCCCCTGGACCAACTTCAGCCAACAAGGGGCAGACACCAGAAGCAAGAGGAACTACGACCCAGCAGCCTGTGGGAAGGAGACTGCAAACACATCAAGTTAGACAAAATGAGATGACAGAGGAATATGTTGCATATGGAGCAACCTAAAAGAACAAATAAATGAAGAAGAAATAGGCAATCTACCTGAAAAAGGATTTAGAATAATGATAGAAAAGATGATCCAAGACCTAGGGAAAAAAATGGAGGCACAGATCCAGAATATACAAGAAATGTTTAATAGAGACCTAGAAGGCTAAAGAACAAACAGTGATGAACAAAATGATAACTGCAATGAAAAATACACTAGAAGGAATCAATACTAGAATAACTGAGGCAGAAGAACAGATAAATGAGCTGGAAGATAGAAAGGTGGAAATAATTGCTACAGAACAGAATAAAGAAATAAAAGAATGAAAAGAAAAGAGGACAGTCTCAGCGACCTCTGAGACAACATTAAACATACCAACATTAGAATTATAGGGGTCTTAGAAGAAGAAAAGAAGAAATTGTCTAAGAAAATAGTTCAAGAGATTATAGTCAAAAACTTCCCTAACATGAGAAACGAAATAGTGACCCAAGTCCAGAAAGTTCAGAGAGTCCCTAACAGGATAAACCCAAGGAGAAACATGCCAAAACACATGTTAATCAAACTAATAAAAATTAAGTACAAATAAAAAATTAAAACAGCAAGGGAAAAACAACAAATAATATATAAGGTAATCCCCATAATGTTATCAGTGGATTTTTCAGCAGAAACTCTTCAAGCCAGAAGGGAGTGACATGATATATTTAAAGTCATGAAAGAGAAAAAGCTACAGCCAAGAATATTCTACACAGCAAGGTTCTCATTCATATTTGACAGTGAAATAAAAAGCTTTACAGACAAGCAAAAGCTAAAATAATTCAGCACAACCAAATCAGCTTTACAACAAATGCTAAAGGACCTTCTTGAAGTGGGAATCACAAGAGAAGAAAAAGACTTACAAAAACAAACCCAGTCAATAAAGAAACTGGCAATAGGAACATACATATCAATAATTACATTAAATGAAGTGAATTAAATGCTCCAACCAAAAGACACAGATTGGTTGAATGGATACAAAACCAAAACTTGTACATATGTTATCTACAAGAGACCCATTTCACACCCAGGGACACATACAGATGGAAAGTGAGGGGATGGAAATAGATATTCCATGCAAATGGAAATCCTAAGAAAGCTGGAGTAGCAGTACTCATATCAGACAAAATAGACTTTATAATAAAGACTATTACAAGAGACAAGAAAGGACACTACATAATGATCAAGGGAACAATCTAAGAAAAAAAAACAATTGTAAATATATATGCACTGAACACAGGAGCACCTCAATAAACAAGGCAAATGCTAACAACCATAAAGGGGAAATCAACAGTAACAAAATAGTAGTGGTTGTTATTAGCATCCTACTTACACCAATGGATACATCATCCTAACAGAAAATCAACAAGGAAACACAAGCCTTAAGTGACACATTAGACCAGATGGACTTAACTTATACTTAAAGAACGTTCCATCTGAAAGCAGCAGATTAAATTTTCTTCTCAAGTGCACATGGAATATTCTCCAGTATACAGCACATTGTGGGTCACAAATAGAGACTCCATAAATTTAAGAAAATTGAAATCATATCAAGCCTCCTTTCCAAGCACAATGCTATGAGATTAGAAATCAATTATAGGAAAAAAATTGTAAAGAACACAAACACATGGAAACTAAACACTATGTTACTAAATAATAAAGGATCACTGAGGAAATCAAAAAATACCTACAGACTAATGACAACAAAACACAACAATCAAAAACCTATGGGATGCAGCAAAAGGAGTTCTAAGAGAGAAGTTTATAACAATACAGTCCTACCTCAGGAAACAAGAAAACTCTCAAATAAACAACCTAACCTTATACCTAAAGCAACTAGAGAAAGAAGAACAAAAAATCCCTAAAGTTAGTATAAGGAAAGAAATCATAAAAATCAGAGCAGAAATAAATGAAATAGAGACAAAGAAAAAAATAGCAAAGATCAATGAAACTAAAAGCTATTACTTTGAGAAGATAAACAAATTTGATAAACCTTTAGACAGACTCATCAAGAGAAAAAAAGGGAGAGGATTCAGATCAATAAAATTAGAAGTGAAAAAGAAGTTGCAATGGACACCATATAAATACAAAGGATCATTAGAGTTTACTACAAGAATATATACACAAATAAAATGGACAAACTAGAAGAAATGGACAAAATCTTAGAAAGCTGCAACTTTCAAGACTGAACCAGGAATAAATAGAAAATATGAACAGACCAAACACAAGAACTGAAATTGAAACTGTGAAAAAAATCTTGCAACATACAAAAGTCCAGGCCCAGATGGCTTTACAGGCAAATTCTATCAAACATTTAGAGAAGAGTTAACACGTACACTTCTGAAACTCTTCCAAAAAATTGCAGAAGAAGGAACACTCCCAAGCTCATGCTATGAGGCCACCATCACCCTGATATTAAAACCAGACAAGATATCACAGAAAAAGAAAATTAAAGACCAATATCACTGATGAACATAGAGGCAAAAATCCTCAACAAAATACTAGCAAACCGAATCCAACAACACATTAAAAGGATCATACAGTATGATCAAGTGGGATTTATCCCAGGGATGCAATATATGCAAATCAATCAATGTAATACACCATATTAACAAATTAAAGGAAAAAAATCATATGATGATATCAATAGATGCAGAAAAACTTTTGACAAAATTCAAAATCCATTTATGCTAAAAACTGTCCAAAAAGTGGGCATAGAGGGAACATAACTCAACATAATACAGGCCCTATATGACAAACCCACAGCAAACATCATTCTCAATGGTGAAAAACTAAAAGCATTTCCTCTAAGATCAGGAACAAGACACAGAAGTCCACTTTCGCCACTCTTATTCAATTTAGTTATGGAAGTCCTAGCCATGGTTACCAGAAAATAAAAATAAATAAAAGTAATCCAAATTGGAAAAGAAGTAGTAAAATTGTCACTGTTTGCAGATGATATGATACTATACATTAAAAATCCTAAAGATGCTATTAGAATACTACTAGAGCTCTTCAATGAATTTGGTAAAGTTACAGGATACAAAATTAGTACACAGAAATCTCTTGCGTTCCTATACACTAAGAGTGAAAAATCAGAGAGATTAAGGAAAAAATCCCATGTACCATCACATCGAAAACAATAAAATACCTAAGAATAAACCTACCTAAGGAGGCAAAAACCTGTGCTCAGAAAACTATGATACTGAAGAAAGAAATAAAAGGTGACACAAACAGATGGAGAAATTACCATGTTCTTGAATTGGAAGAATCAATAATGTCAAAATGACCACACTACCCAAGGGTATCTCCAGATTCACTTCAATGTTTATCAAATTACAAATGGCATTTTTTCACAGAAATAGAAAAAAATTACAATTTGTATGGAAACACAAAAGGCCACGAATATCCAAAGCAGTCTTGAAAAAGCAAAATGGAGCTGGAGGAATCATGCTCCCTGGCTTCAGACTATACTAAAAAGCTACCATCATCAAAACAGTATGGTACTGGCATAAAAAAAGAAATATAGAATAATGGAACAGGATAGAAAGTCCAGAGATAAACCCACATCACTTATGGTGATCTAATCTATGACAAAGGAGGTAAGGGTACTCAATGGAGAAAAGACAGTCTCTTCAATAAGTGGTGCTGGGGAAGCTGGACGGCTACATGTAAAAGAATGAAATTAGAGCACCGCTTAACCCCATACAAAAAAATAAACTCAAAATGGATTAAAGACCTAAATATAAGGTTGGGTAATATAAAACTCTTAGAGGCAAACATAGGCAGAACAGGGCTTCCCTGGTGGTGCAGTGGTTGAGAGTCCGCCTGCTAATGCAGGGGACACGGGTTCATGTCCCAGTCCAGGAAGATCCCACATGCTGTGGAGTGGCTAGGCCCATGAGCCATGGCCACTGAGCCTGTGCGTCCAGAGCCTGTGCTCCACAATGGGAGAGGCCACAACAGTGAGAGGCCTGTGTACCGAAAAAACAAAAAAACAAACAAAAAACACAAAACAACAAAAAAACCATAGGCAGACATAAATAGCAGCAAGATCTTTTTTGACCCACCTCCTAGAGTAATGAACACAAAAATAAACAAATGGGACCTAATTAAACTTGAAAGCTTTTGCACAGCAAAGGAAATCATAAAGAAGACAAAAAGACAACCCATAGAATGGGAGAACATATTTGCAAATAAAGTGACCAACAAAGGATTAATCTCCAAAATATACAAACAGCTCATGCAGCTCAATATCAAAACAAACAAAGAAACAGGCTTATAGATTGAAGTGCTCCTGTGTTGGGTGTATATATGTTTACAATTGTTATATCTTCTTCTTGGATTGATCCCTTGATCATTATGTAGTGTCCTTCCTTGTCTCTTGTAATAGTCTTTAGTTTAAAGTCTATTTTTTCTGGTATGAGTATTGCTACTCCAGCTTTCTTTTGGTTTCCATTTACATAGGATATCTTTTTTCATCCCCTCACTTTCAGTCTGTGTGTGTTGATAGGTCTGAAGTGGGTCTCTTGTAGACAGCATATATACGGGTCTAGCTCTTGTATTCATTCAGCCAATCTATGTCTTTTGGTTGGAGCATTTAATCCATTTACACTTAAGATAATTATTGATATGTATGTTCCTATTGTTATTTTCTTAATTGTTTTGGATTTGTTTTTGTAGGTTTTTTCTTTCCTTCTTCTTTTTTTCTCTTTTCTTTCGATTTGATGACTATATTTAGTGTTGTGTTTTGCTTGTTTTTTTTTTTTTTGTGTGTGTGTGTGTGTATCTACTGTAGATTTTTGGTTTTCATTTTCCATGAGGTTTTGATATAGCAGTCTATATATAGAGAAGGTTGTTATAAGTTGCTGGTCAATCTTCCACCTAGAGAAGTTCTTTTATCATTTGTTGTGAAGCTGGTTTGGTGGTGCTGAATTCTCTTAGCTTTTGCTTGTTTGTTAAGCGTATGATTCTTTGTTGAATGTGAATGGGAACCTTGCTGTGTAGAATATTCTTAGTTGTAAGGTTTTCCCTTTCATCATTTTAAATATATCATGACATTCATTTATGGCCTGCAGAGTTTCTGCTGAAAATCAGCTGATAACCTTATGGGGATTCTGTTGTACAATATTTGTTGCTTTTCCCTTGTTACTTTAAATACTTTTTCTTTGTCTTTGATTTTTGTCAGTTTGATTAACATGTGTCTTGGCATGTTCCTTCTTGGGTTCATCCTGTATGGGACTCTCTGTGAAATCTGGGCTTAAGTGTTTCCTTTCTCATGTTAGGAAGCTTTTGGCTATAATATCTTCAAATATTTTCTTAGAGCCTTTCTCTTTTTCTTCTGTTTCTGGGACTCTTATAATACAAATGTTTTTGCTTTTAATGTTGTCCAAGAGGTCTTTGAGACTGTCCTCATTTCTTTACATTCTTTTTTCTTTATTCTGTTCTGTGGCAGTGACTTCCACCACTCTGTCTTCCAGCTCACTTATTCCTTCTTCTGCCTTAATTATTCTGCTATTGATTCCTTCTACTGTATTTTTCATTGCAGTTATTTTATTGATCATCTCTGTTTGTTCTTTAATCTAGCTCCTTTTTAAACATTTCTTGTACCTTCTCAATCTGTGCCTCCATTCTTTTTCCTAGATTTTGGATTGTATTTGTTATCTTTACTCTGAATTTTCTTTTCTTTTTTTTTTTTTTTGAGGTCAATGCCTATCTCCTCTTCATTTAATTGTTCTTGTGGGGTTTTATCTTCTTCCTTCGTTTTCAACATGCTTCTCTATTGTCTCATTTTGTCTAACATCTGTGTTTGTGGTTTCGTTTCTGCAGCCTGCAGGATTGTAGTTCTTCTTGTTTCTGGTGTCTGCCCCTGGTGGTTGAAGTTGGTTGAGGGGCTTATGCAGGCTTCCTGGTTGGGGGCACTTATGCCTGCCCACTGGTGGGTGGAGCTGTGACTTGTCCCTTTGGTGTACAGGGCTGTATCAAAGGGTGTGTTTTGAGGTAACTGTGAGCTCATTATAGCTTTAGGCTGCCTGTTTGCTGATAGATTGGGCTATGCTCCTGTTTTGCTAGTTGTTTGGCCTGATGCATTCCAGCTCTGTAGCCTGTTGGGTGGAGCTGGATCTTGGTGCCAATACAAGGACCTCCAGGAGAGCTCACCCGGATCAATATTCCCTTGGGCTTCCACCACCAGTGTCCTTGCCCCACTAGTGAGCTACAGCCAATCCCTGCCTCCCCATGATGCACTCCATGACCCCAGGTAATTCTAGCCCCTGTCCCTATTGCTTTGTGCTGAGTCCCAGTGCATGTGAGGTCTTGTGTGCTCCCACCATGTGTGGTGTCTGTGTTTCTCCCAGTCCTGTGAAGCTCCTGCTTTCAAACCCTAATGGCCTTCAAATCCAAATGCTCTGTGGGTTCTTCCTCCCAAAGCCTGGCCCTCTGACTATCTTGGAGGGCTATTATTTATGTGGAAATGTCCCTGTGTAGCCTGCATGAATAAAATATTTTTTGGTTCAAAGGTTGTTCTTAGTATGGATGTCTGTCACCTCTTTCCTTGGTGTATGCTGGCCATTAACCCATTGACAGGAGGTCTGACTGATGTGGTGATCTGAGACTATACCGGATATTGAGCACAGCCTCCCCTTTGTTCTGTGATTGTCACTGCCCTGTTAGGGGCAGGATCTGTTCCCTAGTTGTTAGAGTAGAGGCCCCCAGATACGTTTCTGAGCTGTGTTTTTGATCTGCTGTGTGAGGTAGGTGGGATTGGATGACTCCCACTGGGAGAGAATGCACTGAGCTTTCCTCCTCTGGAGCTGTTCGCCTACGAGTCTACTCTGTTGTGTCACTTTTCACCCATTGTGCTGGCTAACAAATTACACTGTCGTTGGCACTGCTCTCAGCCCCACTTTTACCGTGGATATGCCAGCACTTGGCCCCGGTGTCTCTCGGGTGTTCTTTTAACCATGTCACCAGTGCAGACCAACAGAAGTCAGGTTCCAGGACTGCAGTAATCATGTACCTTGAACCACTGTGAGAGCTATGGAGGCAGCTCAGATTCTGGTCTGGTCCATTCACCGCATGTATGTGCCTACAAAGCCCACAGCTGCTAAAGCTAGACCCATCTCAGCTACAGGAGCACTTGTCCATTTGGATGTTCCACAAGTGCTAAGTTTACAAACCCAGAAGCAGGGCTGTAAATCTGCAGTTCCTGCATATGCAAGGAGAGTTTTCAGCACTTCTTCCTTTGTTGAATGTCCCCTGAGGCTCAGCTGTGGTTTCAGCCTCACCTCTGTGTGTGGGCCTCCCACTGGTGTCTGCTCCTGAGGCTGCTCCAGAGCACAGGCACTCATGCAGGTGGGCAGGAGCATTGGAGAGGGTGGCAGGCAGGGAGTGTGGTCCCTCTCAGGCTGGTGGGCATGGAGGAGGAGGTGGTGGGTGTGGCACACGGGCTTTCTTGGACAGAAGGGGCAGAGGAGGCAGTGGCAGGTGAGGTGCATGACCCTGCTCAGGCAGGGACCCCTCCTAGTGCCCATGGAAGCAGGGGCCAGCATGTAGTGAAGGGGCTGCAATAACAGCCTCACTCCTCATGTGTCACTCAACAATAGCACTCCGCTTCTATGTGTGTCTGGGCTTCCTCCACGAACATTCCTGGTTGTGGAGCTCCTTACTGCTGTCAATTCAGTTTGTCTCTTCTCAGCCAACAACAGTCCCCTACCTGAGTCTGCTCTCCAAACCCCACAATCTAGACCCAACCCCTAACTGCACCATCAGGCACACATCTCAGGCTGGAGTGTGTAGGGCTGTGACATGGGCCATCTGTGTAGGTCTTACTCTGTCTTGCCTGCCACATACTGTTTGCTGCATACTCCTCCAAGCCCCTGAAGCTCCCTTTCTGTTCCAGCCTGTCTCCCCACCAGTTAGGGGGTTTCTATGGGTCCAGGAACCTCTCCTGCCCTTCAGTTTTCCCCCTAGGGTTGCAGTTCCCATCCTGACTCTTCTTTGCTTTTCTTTTTTTTTTTTTTTTTGCTTTCTTTAATCCTACCCAGTTGCCTAGGTGTTTGTCTTGTCCTTTTAGGTGTCCAAGGTCTTCTGTTAGTGTTCAGCAGGTTCTCTGTGAGAATTGTTCCATTTGTAGATGTATTCTTGATGTACTTGTGGGAAGAGGTGAACTTCACATTCTCTTATTCCACCATCTTGACTCCTTTCCCTGGAGCCTTAGTTTTATAGTCTATTTCATCTGATATGAGTATTGCTACCCCCAAATTCTTGTCATTTTTGTTTGTATGAAATATCATTTTCCATCCCATCATTTTCAGTTTGTGTATGTCTTTAACCTTGAAGTAAGTCTCTAATAGGCAGCATATATGTTTTTTAATCCAATCATGCTGTCTTTTGATTGGAGCTTTTATTCCATTGACATTTAAAGTAATTATTGATATGTGTGCACTTATTGTCATTTTATTACTGGTTCTTCAGTTGTTTTTGTAGTTAGTTTCTATTCATTTCTTCTTTTTATTTCTCCCGTTTTGTTCAATAATTTTCTTTGGGACTATACTTGGGTCTCTTCCTTTTTGATTTTTGTGTATCTATTGTAAGTTTTTGATTTGTGGTACCATGTGGTTCATATATGTTGACACATGATTATATCTATGTTTTACAACTGGTAGTTTTTAAGTTCTAACACATTCTAAAAGATCTACGTTTTTTACTTCCCTCCCCCACATTTTATGTTTTAATATCATATTTTACATTGTCATGCTTATCCCTTACCTGTTTATTGTAGTTATATCGTCTTTTACATTTGTTTTGTCTTTTAATCTACATACTGGCTATTTCAGTAATCTTTATGCCTTAATATATGCTTGCCTCTCTTAGTGGGATTTTCCCTTTCCTATAGATTCTTACTTCTTTTCCATTTAGATAAGGCCCTTCAACATTTCTATTAAGGTAGGTTTAGTATTGATGAATTCTTTTAGTTTTTGCTTTTCTGAGAAGTTCTTTATCTCTCCTTCTATTTTAAATGAGAGTCTTGCTGTGTAGAGTATCTTAGGTTGCAAGTTTTCCTCTTTCATCACTTTGAATATATCATGCTACTGCTTTCCGGCCTGCAATTTTTCTGCACAGAAATCAGCAGATAGTCTTATATAAGTTCCCATTTATATGACTCTTTGTTTTTCTCTTTTTCCTTTAGAATTATCTATCTTTAACTTTTGACATTTTAATTATGTGTCTTGTTTTGGTTCTGTTTGGGTTCATCTTGCTTTGGACTCTCTATGCTTCTTGTACCTGAATATATGTTTCCTTATTTAGGTTTGGACAGTTTTCAGCCATAGTTTCTTCAAATACAATTTTGAACCCCTTTTCTCTTCTCCTCCTGAAACCACTATAATGTGAATGTTACCATGCTTAATGCTATACCAAAGACCTCATAGATTGATTTCATTTTTTACTTGTCTTTCTGCTGTTTTGATTTGGTGATTTACATTATTTTATCTTTCAGATTACTTATGCTTTCTTCTGTATCATGTAGTGTGTTTTCTATTCCTTCTAGAGTGTCTTTTTGTTTTGTTTTGTTTTTTGTGTTACGTGGGCCTCTCACTGTTGTGGCCTCTCCCATCGCGGACATGCAGGATCAGCGGCCATGGCTCATGGGCTCAGCTGCTCCACGGCATGTGGGATCTACCCAGACTGGGGCACGAACCCATGTCCCCTGTATCAGCAGGTGGACTCTCAACCACTGTCCCACCAGGGAAGCCCCTACAGTATATTTTTAATTGAAGGATAGTTAATTAATAATGTTGCATTAGTTTCAAGAGTACAGCAAAATGATTCACACACACACACATATATATATTCATTTTGAGATTCTTTTCCTTTATAGGTTATTAAAAGATATTGAGTATAGTTTCCTATACTATAGGAAAGGACTTATACTGCACATCCTTGTTGTTTACCTATTTTGTATATAGTAGTGTGTATATGTTAATCCTGAACTCCTACTTTATCTCCAACCCCATCCCCTTTGGTAATTATAAGTTTGTTTTCTGTGTCTGTGAGTCTATTTTTGTTTTGTAAATAAGTTCATTTGTATAATTTTTTTAAGATTCCACATGTAAGTGATATCATATAATATTTGTCTTTGTCTAACTTACTTCACTTAATATAATAATCTCTAGGTCCCTCTGTGCTGGTGAAAATGGCATTAATTCATTCTTTTTATGGCAGAATAATATTCCATTGTGTATATATATATATATATATCACATCTTCTTTATTCATCTATAGATGGACATTTATGCTGCTTACATGTCTTAGCTATTGTAAATAGTGCTGCAATGAAAGTTGGGGTACATGTATCTTTTAGGATTATGGTTTACTCTGGGATATATTCCCAGGAGTGGGATTGCTGGATCATATTGTAACTCTATTTTTAATTTTGTAAGGAACTTTCACACTGTTCTCCATAGTGGCTGCAACAATTTACATTCCCCTCAACAGTTTACGAGTGTTCCTTTTTCTCTAAACCCTACACAGCATTTATTATTTGTATGAAAACACAAAAGACCCAGAATAGCCAAAACAATCTTGAGAAAGAAGGAGTGAGCTGGATGAATCATGCTCCGTTACTTCAGACTATACTACAAAGCTACAGTATTCAAAACAATACAGTACTGGCACACAAACTGACTAATAGATAAATGGAACAGGATAGAAAGCTCAGAAATAAACCTACTCACTTATGGTCAGTTAATATAAGACAAAAAAGGCAAAAATATAAAACGGAGAAAGGACAGTCTCTTCCATAAGTGGTGTTGGGAAAACTGGAAAGCTACATGTAAAAGAATGAAATTGGATTATTCTCTAACACCAGATACAAAAATAAACTCAAAATGGATTAAAAACCTAAATATAAGACTGGATACTATAAAACTCTTAGAGGAAAACATAGGTAAAGCACTCTGACATAAATCACAGCAAGATTCTTTTGGACCCACCTCCTAGAGAAATGGAAATAAAAGCAAAAACAAACAAATGGGACCTAATTAAACTTAAGAGCATTTGCACATCAAAGGAAACCATAAATGAAATGAAAAGACAACCTACAGAATGGGAAAAAGTATTTGCAAATTATGAGACAAAAGGGATTAATTTCCAAAATATACAAACAGCTCATAAGCTCAATATCAAAAAAAACAAAAAGAAAAAATTAAAAATTGACAAGAAAACCGAAATAGGCATTTCTCAAAAAAAGACATACAGATGGCCAACAGGCACATGAAAAGATGCTCGACATTACTAATTATTAGAGAAATGCAAAGGAAAACTTCAATGAGATATCACTGACACCAGTTAGATTGGCCATCATTAAAAGTCTACAAGAGTATAGTAGTGACTTTGCTTCAATCATATATCTAACACTGACAAACATTGTAGAAGACACAATGACATATAAGAGAAAGCTTATGCTGTCTATGGATTTATATTATCAATGGGCATATAAACTTGAGGCTGAATGACAAAAAATGTAAAGAAATTGTTTAAAGTACATTTTTAAATACCTGAATAAGTAGAGGTATGCCATGTGTCTGAATGGGAAAATTTAATTTCATAAAGATGGTAATCATCTGCTAATTAATATCTAAAATCCAGTGCTCTTCCAATTTAAATCACAATAACATTTATCATGAAAATTGATTCAAAAATGTATTTGGAAAATGTATATATATATATATATATATATAATATATAACCTAACGCAGGAGGCATTACAGATTAGTAGGGAAATAATATTTTATACAGTGTCATAATTTGGAATAACTGACTCTCCGCATGAAAAACAGCAAAATTATGTGCCCACCTCACATATCTCACAAAATGAATTAAATATGAATCAAAGACAACAAAGTAAAATTTTAGAACTGTATATATTGTAATAGAAAGCATAAAGATATGTATATGTCAGTGTAAAGAAGGGTTTCTTTAATAAGACATAATTAGCACAAAACATACAGAAAATATTGATAAATTTGGCTACATTAAACCAAAACTCATTTGTGTGAAAAAATACTATAAACAAAATAAATATTTATGTGAGGTTCTAGGACAAAATATTTCCAATTCATAAGAAATACTTCCTATAAGCTAATAAGTAAAATAATATATATATAAAAACTGGCAAATGATATGGATGGGCAATTGACAGATGAGGAAATCTGAATGAACAGTAATTACAAGAAAGGGTCATCACCTTCATTATTAATCAGGAAAAGGCAAGTTAAAATAAAAATGAGGTACTTTTCAAAAACCGTATAGGACAGGCAATTAAAAAAAAATAACAGCAAGATGGTTGTAAATTGGTCAACAATTATGAAGGACAATTAGGAAAATACCTAGTAAATATGAAATGTGTATTGTCAACAATTTAACAATTCCACTTCAAGGTACATAGATTAACTCCAGCACAAGTGTACAATGGAAACATTTACAAAAATATCTATTGCAGTACTATTTCCCAGAGTGGAAATTTTGGTGTGGGGAAACTAAAAGTATGCATTAAAAAGCATATGATGAATTATGAATTAAGCAGTGAAAATAATTGAACTAGAACCACATGTATCAATATTAGTGGATCTCAATAATAATATTGAATGAGAAAATGAAGTTCCACAATAACATATACTGTAAATAGTACTTAATTATTTTTATTTAAAAAATTTATTTTCTATTGGAGTATAGTTGATTTAAAATGTTGTATTAGT
This sequence comes from Neophocaena asiaeorientalis asiaeorientalis, assembly GCF_003031525.2. NCBI lineage: Eukaryota > Metazoa > Chordata > Mammalia > Artiodactyla > Phocoenidae > Neophocaena > Neophocaena asiaeorientalis. The sequence continues at coordinate 9,948 of NW_020174263.1, read as the reverse complement.
TTTAGGTGTACAGCAAAGTGATTTGGTTATCTGTATACATATATATATTATTTTTCAGAGCCTTTTCCCATATAGGTTATCACAGAGTATTGAGTAGAGTTCCCTGTGCTATACAGTATGTCATTGTTGATTATTTTATATATAGTACTGTGTATATGTTATATAATATACAGTATATATATAATTTATTCCCACCCCCACATTTTCCCTTTGGTAACCATACGTTTGTTTTCTAAGTCTGTAAGTCTGTTTTAGTTTGTAACTAATTTCATTTGTATGATTATTTTAGATTGCACAGACAAGTGATATCCTATAATATTTGTCTTTCTCTGACTTACTTCACTTAGTATGATAATCTCTTCGTCCATCCATGTTGCCTCAAATGGCATTATTTCATTCTTTTTTATGGCTAAGTAACATTCCAGTGCATATATGTACCACATCCTCCATATCCATTCATCTGTTGATGGACATTTAGGTTGCTTCCATGTCTTGGAGTTAAGTTTTAAAATAATAGTAAATATTGTGATATATTGATACATTTAAAACATTGAAATAGCGTGGGTAGATACAATTCACATGAACTTCAAGATAATGGGTATAGTTGAAGGAGAAGCAAAGGCAATGAGATGATGAAAAGCATAAGAGGATTTAAACTGTGTTTGTAAGGTTTATTTATTTAAAAATCAAAAGAAAATATTTATATTTGTTAGTGTCTGTGGGTATTGGTTATATTAGTCACTATACTTTTCTGTATGTTTGAAATTTTACATAATTCTGAAATAAATAAAACTTGTATTTTGAAATTGGGTAACCTAGAGGTCAATTTGAGTCTTAACAATTCTGTACCACATTACTGAAATTCATTCAACTGCAATTTCTTTATTAGTAAAATGAGGGTGATACTATCTAATTTGTAGGATGTTGGTGAGAATCAAATGATATAAAGCATATAAAGCACCTGGCCCAGTACCAGATAGGAGTTTATTAAATGTTAATTAGCTTTCATTTCTACATCTACCATTACCCTAATTTGGCCAGTCTGATAATGCTATTAGAAAGGGTTAGGAGTTTAGCTTGACAAACTCACTGTTAAGTTCCCTTCTAGTGATTACTCCCTCAATTTCTAAGTGTTTACAAACAATTAGTTTAATAATTAATCCTACAGTTTTACCAGAGACATGCATTTCAAGATTTCCTGACATCTATTGCCAGAATCCATTTTCCCACTTTTAAAAATCAATCCTTTTGTCAGTATTGTTCTCCAGGCATCTCTCCAAATCCAATTTCCATTATTTCATCATCTTTCTTACAAAAAGCTTTTGACTATTTTGGAAAATCATAACCACATTCCAAAGCTGTAAGTTTATCCCACAAATATATTCCAAGAATGTGACAATGGCTCTGAAGGAAGTTCCAAAGTTTGGAAGAGTATTCAAAATGTTTTGAACAATAGCAGCATCTCAGGACTAAATTTATAACTTCCTCAGACTTTGCTTTTGATGGTAACAGTACTTGTACTATATCACGTTTCTAAATGTTAGAATTCTATTACTTTATTTTTCTTGTACTACTTTTCTAAACCCTGTAAGATGGTAAGATGTTCTACAGCAAATATTGTGTCGTTGTTCACTTTATTCTTTGTGTCTAAGAGAGTAGGCCTTCATGTAATTTTTATGTGCTAAATAAATAAATGAATGTCCTAGGTTTTCCTTTTTGTAGAATACTTTTTTACTTATTTTTTACTTCCTGCATACCCATGAATGACATACTGATTGACAGGGAGTACAATGGAAACATAACACCATCAGTAGTTCCCTGATAAAAAGGAAGCAATGTGTCCAACTGATTTTGTCTCCCTTAAGAGTCAAATCAATGCAGAAATTCCATAATTTTGATTCAAAGGTCTAGAAGTTAAGGTCAAGTAATATTTGATTCGTTCACATTTCAAGACCCCCCTAGATGAAAAATTTTCAATTTTTGCAAAAATGCTTATCAAAATGTCAGATTTGGGATTGTCATAAGAGATAAGCCAAATATTGTCATAGACTCTGGAGAGGGAAACATATCAACACTTCACTCTCACTTCTTCCATGAAGATTAGGAAATCAACTGGAATAAATACATAAGAGGTTTTAGAACACATAAGTTCATTAGTAAAATAAATTCTTATTACCTGTATATACTGATAGTAATGAAATTTTTCTTTTAATAAGAAGTTGGGAAAGCCTCTAAAATTAATTTATATTTAGAAAATCTTTCCACACTATTTGCAAATCCAATACACAAAGATTGCTGAAAATTGTGCTCCAGTGAAAAATACCAGAGATTCTCCATTTCTCCTCATAGTTATATCAATTTTTGCTTTATGTAATTTACAATTCTATTGCTAAATGTATGTGCATTTAGGATTATTATGTTCTGTCTTCTTGGAGAATTGCAACATTTACCACTATGTAATGTTCCTCCTGATACCTGGTACTTTTCCTTGCTCTGAAATACACTGTGCTTTATATTGATAAAGCCACTCCAGTTTTCTTTGGAGTTGGATGGTAAATATTTTTTTTTATCCTGTTACCTTTAAAGTACCTATTATTATATGTAAAGTGAGTTACATAGGCAATAAATATAGACAGTAAACTATTTTATAGACAATAAATCATTTGGTCATTCTAAAAACTCCATTCTAACAATCTGTCTTTTAATTGATATATTTAAACCATATACATTTAATGCAAGTAATGATAATGTTTGAATGCTGTAGTTTTTGTTATAGTCCCACAGGCCTCCAAGGCCCAGTTAAGTATTGTCAATCTTTTTCATATTCTTTAATTTAGATTGAATATTTTTTATTGATCTACCTTCAAGACAACTAAATCTTTCCACTGTCATCTCCATTCTGTTATTGAAGCAACTTAGTGAGTTTAATTTTGATTATTGTATTTTTAGTTCCCAATTGTTGTTTTGTTCTTTATATGTTCTATTTCTTTGCTAAGATTCTTTAATTTTACATTTTTATTGGAATATAATTGCTTTACAATGGTGTGTTATTTTCTGATTTATAACAAAGTGAATCAGTTATATGTATGTTCCCATATCTCTTCCCTCTTGCATCTCCCTCCCTCCCACACTCCCTATCCCACCTCTCTAGGTGGTTACAAACCAACGAGCATATCACCTTGTGCTATGCAGCTGCTTCCCACTAGCTATCTATTTTACGTTTGGTATGTATATATGTCAATGCCTCTCTCTCGCTTTGTCAGATATTACCATTCCACCGCCCCATAGCCACAAGTCCATTCTCTACTAGGTCTATGTCTTTACTCCTGTCTTAGCCCTAGGTTCTTCATGACATTGCTTTTTCTTAAATTCCATATATATGTGTTAGCATATGGTATTTGTCTTTCTCTTTCTGACTTATTTCACTAGGCATGACAGACTCTAGGTCTATCCACCTCATTACAAATAGCTCAATTTCATTTCCTTTTATGGCTGAGTAGTATTCCATTGTATATATGTGCCAAATATTCTTTATCCATTCATTTGACGAAGGACACTTAGGTTGTTTCCATGTCATGGCTATTGTAAACAGAGCTGCAATGAACATTTTGGTACATGACACTTTTTGAATTATAGTTTTCTCAGGGTATATGCCCAGTAGTGGGATTGCTGGGTCATATGGTAGTTCTATTTGTAGATATTTAAAGAACCTCCAAACTCTTCTCCATAGTGAATGTACCAATTCATATTCACACCAACAGTGCAAGAGTGTTTCCATTACTCCACACCCTCTCCAGCATTTATTGTTTCTAGATATTCTGATGATGGCCATTCTGACTGGTGTGAGATGATATCCCACTGTAGTTTTGATCTACATTTCTCTAATGATTAATGATATTAAGCATTCTTTCATATGTTTGTTGGCAGCCTATATATCTTCTTTGGAGAAATGTCTATTTAAGTCTTCTGCCCATTTTTGGATTGGGCTGTTTGTTTTTTTGTTATTGAGCTGCATGAGCTGCTTATAAATATTGGAGATTAATCCTTTATCAGCGATTCATTTGCAAATATATTCTCCCATTCTAAGGGTTGTCTTTTGGTCTTGTTTATGGTTTCCTTTGCTGTGCAAAAGCTTTGAAGTTTCATTAGGTGCCATTTGTTTATCTTTGTTTTTATGTCCATTTCTCTAGGAGGTGGGTCAAAAAGGATCTTGCTATGATTTATGTCATAGAGTGTTCTGCCTATGTTTTCCTCTAAGAGTTTGATAGTTTCTGGCCTTACATTTAGGTCTTTAATCCATTTTGAGCTTATTTTTGTGTATGGTGTTAGGGAGTGATCTAATCTCATACTTTGCCATGTACCTGTCCAGTTTTCCCAGCATCACTTATTGAAGAGGCTGTCCGTTCTCCACTGTACATTCAGGCCTCCTTTACCAAAGATAAGGTGACCATATGTGTCTGGGTTTATCTCTGGGCTTTCTATCCTGTTCCATTGATCTATATTTCTGGTTTTGTGCCAGTACCATCCTGTCTTGATTACTGTAGTTTGTAGTATAGTCTGAAGTCAGGGAGCCTGATTCTTCTAGCTCTGTTTTTCATTCTCAAGGTTGCTTTTGCTATTTGGGGTCTTTTGTGTTCCAATACAAATTGTGAAATTTTTTGTTCTAGTTATGTGAAAAATGGCAGTGGTAATTTGATAGGGATTGCATTGAATCTGTTGATTGCTTTGGGTAGTAGAGTCATTTTCACAATGTTGCTTCTTCCAATCAAAGAACATGGTATGTCTCTCCATCTATTTGTATTATCTTTAATTTCTTTCATCAGTGTCTTATAATTTTCTGCCTACAGGTCTTTTTTCTCCTTAGGTAGGTTTATTCCTAGATATTTTAATCTTTTTGTCGCAATGGTAAATGGGAGTGTTTTCTTGGTTTCACTTTCAGATTTTACATCATTAGTTATAGGAAGGCCAGAGATTTCTGTGCATTAATTTTTTATCCTGCTACTTTACCAAATTCATTGATTAGCTGTAATAGTTTTCTGGTAACATGTTTAGGATTCTCTATGTATTGTATCATGTCATCTGCAAAAAGTGACAACTTTACTTCTTCTTTTCCAATTTGGATTCCTTTTATTTCCTTTTCTTCTCTGATTGCTGTGGCTAAAACTTCCAAAAGTATGTTGAATAAGAGTGGTGAGAGTGGGTAACCTTGTCTTGTTCCTGATCTTAGTGGAAATGCTTTCAGTTTTTCACCATTGAGGATGATGTTGGCTGTGGGTTTGTCATATATGGCCTTTATTATGTTCAGGAAAGTTCCCTCTATGCCTACTATCTTCATGGTTTTTATCATAAATGGGTGTTGAATTTTGTTGAAAGCTTTCTCTGCATCTATTGAGATGACCATATGGTGTTTTTCCTTCAAATTGTTAATACGGTTTATCACATTGATTGATTTGCATATATTGAAGAATCCTTGCTTTCTTGGAATAAACCCCACTGGATCATGGTGTATGATCCTTTTAACGTGCTGTTGGATTCTGCTTGCTAGTATTTTGTTGAGGACCTTTGCATTTATGTTCTTTAGTGATATTGGCCTGTCGTTTTCTTTCTTTGTGACATCCTTGTCTGGTTTTGTTATCAAGGTGATACTGGCCTCGTAGAATGAGTTTGGGAGTGTTCCTTCCTCTGCTATATTTTGGAAGAGTTTGAGAAGGATAGGTGTTAGCTCTTCTCTAAATGTTTAATAGAATTCCCCTGTGAAGCTATCTGGTCGTGGGCTTTTGTTTGTTGGAAGATTTTTAATCACAGTTTCAATTTGAGTGCTTGTGCTTGGTCTGTTCATATTTTCTATTTCTCCTTGATTCAGTCTTCACACGTTGAGCATTTCTAATAATTTGTCCATTTCTTTCAGGTTGTCCATTTTATTGGCATGGAATTGCTTGTAGTAATCTCTCATCATCTTTTGTATTTCTGCAGTGTCAGTTGTTACTTCTACCTTTTCATTCCTAATTCTACTGATTTGAATCTTCTCCCTTTTTTTCTTGATGAGTCTGGGTACTGGTTTATCAAATTTTTTATCTTCTGAAAAAAACAGATTTTAGTTGTATTGATCTTTGCTATTGTTTCCTTCATTTCTTTTTTCATTTATTTCTGATCTGATTTTTATCATTTCTTTCCTTCTGTTAACTTTGGGGTCTTTTTGTTCATATTTCTCTAATTGCTTTAGGTGCAAGTTTATGTTGTTTATTCGAGATGTTTCCTGTTTCTTAAGGTAGGATTATATTGCTATAAACTTCCCTCTTAGAACTGCTTTTGCTGCATCCCATAGGTTTTGGTTGTCATGTCTCCATTGTCATTTGTTTCTAGGTTTTTTTTATTTCCTCTTTGATTTCTTCAGTGATCACTTCATTATTAGGTAGTGTATTGTTTAGCCTCCATGTTTTTTATTTTTTTACAGATCTTTTCCTGTAATTTATATCTAGTCTCATAGCATTGTGGTCGGAAAAGGTACTTGATACAATTTCAATTTTCTTAAATTTGCCAAGGCTTGATTTGTGACCCAAGATATGATCTATACTGGAGAATGTTCCATGAGCACTTGAGAAAAATGTGTATTCTGTTGTTTTTGGATGGAATGTCCTATAAATATCAATTAATTTCATCTAGTTTAATGTATCATTTAAACCTTATGTTTCCTTATTTACTTTCATTTTGGATGATCTGTCCATTGGTGAAAGTGGGGTGTTAAAATCCTGTGCTATGAATGTGCTATTGTCAATTTCCCCTTTTATGGCTGTTAGTATTTGCCTTTTGCACTGAGGTGCTCCTATGTTGGGTGCATAAATATTTACAATTGTTATATCTTCTTCTTGGATTGATCCCTTGATCATTATGTAGTGTCCTTCTTTGTCTCTTCTAATAGTCTTTATTTTAATGTCTATTTTGTGTGATATGAGAATTGTTACTCCAGCTTTCTTTTGGTTTCCATTTGCATGGAATATTTTTTTCCATCCCCTTATTTTCAGCCTGTATGTGTCTCTAGGTCTGAAGTGGGTCTCTTGTAGACAGCATATATATGGGTCTTGTTTCCATTTGTTCAAAGAGTGTAAGTCCTTACTTCTTGGAACTTAATTATAAACTGCTTTAAAGACTTTGATAATTCCAACATCAGTGTCATTTTTGTATTTTCATCTGTTGATTAGCAGTTTCCTTGTAAATTTTGTTTCCTGATTCTTCATATGCCATGTAATTTTGGATTATTTTTTGTACCTTTCTATATTTTCTTATGAGACTCTTTTTCTTGTTAAAATCTTGAGCAGAATGTTAACTTCTGGTTTCTTTTAGCAGGCAATTGACTTGATAGGTTTAGGCCACAATTTTCTATGCACTTTCTGTGGCCTGTTTTTCAAATGCCATTACAGTTTTCACAGTCTCTACACTGTTCTTCAGATCTGTGCACTGGGTGTTCCTGTCCAGATCCTGTCTGAATTCTAAGGAGAATGCTGATTTTTGTTTTGTTTGTTTTAATAGATAATTAACTTGTTTCTATTCTGGCCAAGAGTTCATACATGACTTCTGTGATATGTGATCACAGATATCATCACTTCGTTTTTCAAAGCCTTTGTAATGTTACTTGGATTTACCTTGCATTTGCGCCACCCAGTAGTTGTTCTGTAAACTTAATGGTAGTTAACTCTGAAGGCCAGTTTTCAAAGCTTTTGGTGAGCTGTATAGGATAGATCCATATATGTGACCTTTGAGTTGAACCCAGGTGTTCATAGACCTCACTATGGCATTGCTCTTGAGTTCTTTCATCTCCGTGAATTACCCAACACTTTTTGGTTCCCTGGGGGCTTGTTTTCTTTTGCTCTGGATAGAAAGCAAAAACTTAATTTCTCTTCTCTGCTATGTACTTCCACTACTATGACCCTATCCTGGTCAAAGCAACAAGAAAAGAGAAACAAAATGTGATGGGAATTCACACCAAATTTGGGAGACCATAATTCCTCTAGTCAGAGAGAAAAAATCTCTTCTCTCAGAGTGCTAAGCACCAGCTCAGCCTTTACTGACAATGGGATACCATAGAATTATCTGAGTGTTAGATTGAAATTGAACAAACAAAAAGAAAATAAAGGCATTTCCCCTGTTTCTCTGATTTAGGTGTTCTTTTAATCGCTCATTAGGAAAGGAAAAGCAGTCTTCTAAAACTCTTTCTGTCTGCACTGAGCATACAGTTCTGGAATTTGGTCAGCCTTTTAATCCAGCAAGGCAAGAATAGGGTGAGGAGTGGGGATCAGAAAACTCATCACCACCACCACCACCACCCAACCATATGGTGGTATATCAAATTCTAAATTCCTTCCCCAGTCTACCTGTTATAATTTACCTTTTATGGTCCCATATAGCTGCTTCCTTTATCATTAAAATGATTTATATTTCTGTTCAGTGGGAAATAAGTGGAATATTCTTACTCTATCTTGCTCTGAAACAAAGCCATCTCTTTATGTATGTTTTCTCAGACTTTATTTTTCTTCTTCATAATTCCTGTGTCTTGAATATGCCTGTCATTCTTTATCTTTTTTTACCTGTTCTCATGCTCTGTTTTCTATCTTTTTCTCCTTGTCTCATTTTCTGTGGTTTCATCTATACTTTCCATTCTTTTTGTCTCCACATCATTTTCTTTCTCAATGTTTCTCTAAGTCTGTTTCTATTTCCTTTTGTCCCTCTCCCTTTCTTTAATGATCTCCCTTTGCTACTTTCTATGTCTTTCTCTGTATCTCCCTTCCCAGTCCCCAGCACAATTGCCCATAGAGTATTTTCATGTGAATTTATAAGAAATGGTGATAGGGCTTCCCTGGTGGTGCAGTGGTTAGGAGTCCGCCTGATGATGCAGGGGATGCAGGTTTGTGCCCCAGTCTGGGGCACTCTGTGGCACATGCCACAGAGTGGCTGGGCCTGTGAGCCATGGCCGCTGAGCCTGCGCATCCAGAACCTGTGCTCTGCAACAGGAGAGGCCACAACAGTGAGAGGCCCAAGTAGCACAAAAAAAAAAAAAAAAGAAATGGTGATAAATATTTTGAAAGTAATGGTAATTAATATCTTACCTAGGGCTTTTGTGCATTTTAAGCAATATGAAGATTTTGTATTCTTCTAGTTTTACATCTTTCTTTTAACTTAAAATATCTCCTCCACATGTTGGAAGATGTGATCTTTTGAAACTTTATTTTATTTACCAACAGATGTTTACTAAATACTACAATATGCACCAGTGTGAAGTATTGTAAATTATATACGAAAAAATATCTACCATCAAGCTGCTTACAACTTAGTAAAAGAAGTAAAATGTCTTACTTTTTAATGTTTTAATGCAATTCTACAGAGTTAAAATTATACACATTGAAAAGCAAAAGAGAAGCAAACTGTCTTGCAAATAAGAAAACCAATTTTCAGATCTTAGTGATTATTTTTATGAGGTTTCCTTATCATAGTCAACAAGAATTCCCAAGTGGAAAATATTTTCTCAGGGCCTTTCTCTTTTTCTTCTGTTTCTGGGACTCTTATAATGCTAATGTTGGTGCATTTAATGTTGTCCCAGAGGTGTCTGGGGCTGTCCTCAATTCTTTCCATTCTTTTTTCTTTATCCTGCTCTGCAGTAGTTATTTCAAATATTTTATCTTCCAGGTTACTTATCCGTTCTTCTGACTCAGTTATTCTGCTATTGATTCTTTCTAGAGAATTTTAATTTCATTTATTTTGTTGTTCATCATTGTTTGTTTGCTCTTTAGTTCTTCTAGGTCCTCTTAAAGGTTTCTTGAATTTCTCCATCCTATTTCCAAGATTTTGGATCATCTTTACTATCATTACTGTGAATTCTTTTTCAGGTAGTCTGCCTACTTCCTCTTTGTTTGTCCTGGTGGGTTTTTACCTTGCTACTTCATCTGCTGTGTATTT
>NW_020174262.1:22371-29893 GCF_003031525.2 Neophocaena asiaeorientalis asiaeorientalis | reverse complement strand
CTCCTGCTCAGTTCCTGGTCCTGAGCCAATTCAGAGACCGGCCCCACTGAAGAGGTGGATGAGTCTTGAGGAGGAAGGATCCAGAACCAAGGCAGTGGGTTATGACCGTCCCTAAAGAGAATGACTGCCATTTCTCAGGTGACTGTACCCTGAGGCTAGATAAAGACCCAGACACTTCTACTACTACTGGACACAGGATCTGAGCTGACATTGATCCAGGAGGCCCAAAGTGTCGTGATGGGGCCTCATTAGAATGGGGCTTATGAGGCCCTGACATTAAAAGGAGTTGGGAATAGAGACTGGTTCACAGTGAGCTGAATGGGTCCCTGGACCAAAATAGCGGTCATTTCTCCAGTCCCCAAGCTGATAATGATAAGTGATACACTTGGCAGTTGGAGCAGTGACTTCCACGTTGGATCACTGCTCTGCAGGGTAAGAGCTATCACGGTGGGGAAAGCCAAGAGGAACCTCTGATACTGGCTCCCACCCCAGGCCAAGAGAGTAAGTCAAAACCAGTATTGGATCCTGGTGAGCATAGGGGGCTAAAGCAGAGATTAGTGACATCATTGGAGACGTATGGGATGCAGGGGAAGAGGAGGTAGGAGAGCCACAGGGACGAAGAGAGTGGAGAAGGTGAGAAGAAGTTCCGGGAGTCTCTCTCTGGGGGAGGGAGGAAGGGAATGGAAATGGTGAGAGGGAAGACGGAGGCTTCCACTGAATCCACTGCTAATGTTTCCTAGGGTGCTGGTGGATGCAGGAGATTTTGCTATATCCTTCCTTATCCATTTTAACATATCTGAAAGAGCACACCATGACTTAAAAAGTCACTGGGAGAAGTGGAAGCGGGCGGTATCCACAAACGGGCAGGCACCATCGGGGGCAGGCTCGAGGAGGAGGATTGCAGATTTACGGTGCACCCAATCTCCCCTGCTCTGAAACTTCCCCAGCGTGGCCAGCTTCTCAGGTGCAGACCCAGAAAACTGGGCCTTTGAGTTCCACAGGCAACAGGGGTTCAGACACCCCAGGACGTCAGCCAGAGCAGGATGCAGGAGAGAGAGGTGACTGAAGACAGAGGAGTATGAACGGGAAGGAGCAGAAGGAAGGTATGGGAGGAATGGAGCGGTGTCAGAGTAGGAGTTGGGTGGCAGACAAGGGAAATTCTAACACCCATGGGCCGTATAGAAACCAAGGGAGGCACCACTCCCCAGACATCAGTACTGCTCAGCTCAGGGGAGCTGAGAACTGACAGTTCCAAGAAAAATTGAGAGACACCTGGCTATCCACACCCACCGCCATCACAACTGGTAGGCCTTGGTTGTGCGTCCTTCAAAACTTTACAACATACTTGTACATATACTTAAATGAATTCTCATATATTACATAGGATTGACTGGTGTGTGTGTGTGTGTGCCCACGCACGCAAGTGATTTAACTTACAAATGTGAATCCAAAACCATCGTTCTGCAACTTGCAGTTCGAAGTCAGGCGGATGCTTTTGAAAGGTGTGAGAATGGCCTGATGCATTCCGTTAGACTGCCACGCTTTATGATACTGGATGCTAAGCCACGTTGCATTCATCCATTTCCTTACTGACGGGAATTTGGACTGTTCCCAGTTTTAACCATCACCAACACCCTTGTGCATGTGTTCTTGTACACTACAGGTACCAGCGTGTCTCCGGAAAAAGTACCAGGCAGCGGACTTGCAGGAGCATAGAGGAAATAGATTCTTTTTTCCTTCCTTTTAAAGATCTTGGGCTAAAAGCAAGGACTCTGGAGTCAGATTGATTGGTTTCAATCCTGCCGCTGATCCCCACGAGCCGAATGACCTTGGGCCAGTGGCCGAACCTCTCAGTGCCTGTTTCCTCACCGGTAAGAGGCCAGTAATAGTTGGTACTATAGTAATCGGCGTGTCACGCGGATGCATTATTATTTATGCCCAGCGCTTAGAAGAGTGCCAGGCACAGAGGCCGTGCTGGCACTAAGTTCCTTTCGATGGATTCTGCCAAATTACCTCCCAAATGGGTCTGTTGCACTACAGTCACAGAGGTTTGCTCCTAAACTCTCCCACCCTCGGAATGGTTAAGATCTTTGAAGGCTGTCAACCTAGTGTGTGAAACCCGATTCGTGGTTTTAGTTCACATCTCCAGGATCAGTGGTGGGGAGCATCTTTCGGGGTGTAACTGGCCACTGCGATTTCCTCTTCTTTGAATTTGCCTCAGAGAGGGGGAAGGGCTGATGGAGCGAGGCCAACCCCAATCTGTCCGCCAACCCCAGTCTATCCGCCAAACCCACCTGCCGATAACGTCTGCTGAGCCACATTAGATGGAGCAGTTGAGACAGACCTTACAGAACGAAAATACGATCCCTTTGCTCTCTGGCCGACCCCTGATCACTGACTGCGGGACTCCTGTGCCCATTCTCCTGTTGGGTCGTAAGGCTTGCGGTGGAAGGGAGGCTGGCAAATGCTTTCGGCGCGTGCTAGGCATCCAGCGCCTCCATCTTGACGTTCCATCCTCACCACCCCTGGAGCCCGGCGCCCTCACTCCCCGACGCCCTCGAACCCCTGTATAGATGGGAAATGGAGGCTCAGAGCTGTGTCTCTAACGGGAAAGGGGAGGCGGGACAGGAGGAGGCGGGCCCAGAGGCTTGACAGAGGGAAGCACTCCCACCATCCCCTTCACCAGCCAACTGCCCGGACCGCCCACGGGCTTGCGAGCAAACCAGAGGCCCTCGACCCCATTGGTTAGGCCTCGAGGGGGCGGGCGAACAAGGCGCCCGCTGGTTGGCGGGGGCCTGACCAATGAGGAGGCTGCTGCGGGGCCGTGGGAGGCGCGCTGAAAGTGGCACGTCCTTTCTTTTGAGGCGAGCTCGTGCGGCGCGTGAGGTGGATGACGCTGCCGTCTGAGCGCCGCCCGCCTGACCTGCCGTGACCGCGACCGCGACTCGGGCCATCGACCGTCGCCCCGCTTCCGGGGCCGCCCGGGTCACGACATGAGCTCCCCGGATGAGGTTTCTGTGTGGGGAATGCGTTTCGGCCCAAAGGGCAGGGAGCGGGCCGGCATCCACCCAGCCGGCCCTGCAGTACCACGGGGACCCAACCCAGGCCCCGAGCCTGGGGAACCGCGGAACGGCGAGTGCGCAGGCAACTTCCCGGACCCCGAGGGCTTCCAGTCTGAGCGGGAGATGCTGGAAGCGCGAGGGCCGGTGCCGTGCGGCCGCGAAGGCCGACCTGGCTCCCCAGCTGACCACAAGAGGGACCTCCTGGACCTGATCGAGGAGTCTGAGGAGGCCGAGGAGGCCAACCTGCAGCAGCTGACCGACGAGGACGCGCTGGGCGTCCTCAGATACCCGTCCCCGGAGAGCTCCACCGCCTTCGAAGTGTCCACCGTGTGGACACTGTGCCTTGAGGCGGGTCCCGGCGGTCCAGGAGTGCCCGGCCTGAGCTGTGGGGAAGGGCCGACGGCTCCAGCCGGCCCTCCCCACCTCGGGAGGCCTGAAGCGGGCCGGGCCTTGGGGAAGCCTAAGAGAGGCACTAACCGTAAGTTGAACGTGGCTGCGGAACGCCAGCGGCGCTCCGCGGAAGGCCTGGCCTGGCTGCTGTCCGACTCCGAGTCCTCAGATGAATTCAGTGAGACACAGCTGATGACGGTGAGCACTTACCCCAGAGGAGGAGGCCAGGCCAAGCCCAGCAGACCCGAGGATCCCGGGGACACTCCCAGACACTCGAAGTTCCAAGCCAGGGAGAATTTCCTTCACGTGACAGGCTCTTCCCTGTCGTCGGCTCCGCGAGGACTCTCTTCGGTTGTGGAAAGGCAGGGCGTGGGAGAGCAGGGCATCTCTTCCCCTAAGAAAATGCAGAGCGTGCTGTGGGGGAAGGGGGGCAGCAAGCCCAGCTACCCGGGAGCTGCTGCTGCTGCTGCTGCTGCTTCTGCTTCTGCTTCTGCTGCTGCTGCAGGTGGCCTGCCGCGGGTCACTCCTAGGAAGAACGGAGCCCAGGAGAAGAAATCCGTCGGGGGAGCATGCAAACTTGCCCTGGGGGGAACCTTCCGTTCCCGGGGGCAGCGAATCTCGGCAACTCCCGTGGAACCGGCCACCTTCCCCCCAATCTCTGGTATTCCGCAGCCTGGGAGACCCAAGAGTTATACCTTACTCCTTTCGGGAACCAAACAGTCCAAGCACAGCGGCGCTGGGAAGAAATCCGTGGTCAGTTGGGCAAGGGAGTCTGAGGCGGTGTCGGGAGAAGATAAGGACCCAAATAGAGACCCAGCCCCAAAGGGCCAAGTGAGTAGGCCATGCTCCTCCTCTCTCCCCACTCTTCCCCACCACCCACAGCACCCAGGGCACACGTCTTCATCCATGCTGCCTCTGTCCACCCCTCAGGGGTCAGCATTGTTTGCCCCTCGGTCACTGGGTCATTACGATGCCAGATCAGGCTCCTTTTCCTAGGGACAAACATTAAGGTAGCACTTCGGGTGTCCTGGGCCCAGTTCTGCACCCTTGGCCTCTTTCCAGCCTCCTCTGAGAGACTTGGGCTGGGATGGAAGGGAGGGCTGGTAGCTGAATTGGGTAGGGGGATCCCTTAAAAGCTTCCCCGGAAAGCCTCAGTATTTAGACTCACCAGCTTCCCGAATCCTCCTTCCTAGCTGTTCCCCAGACCTTCCTTGCAGGGGGCCTGGGCTTTCTCAGTGTCCCACTGTTATCCCTAGATCAGCTCTGCCTGCTGGCCTGGGGCTGACTGAGGGAGAAAGTGCTAACGAGATCAGCCTTTCAATTCCCTTACCAATTCCCTGCCTCACCCTGGCCTGAATCACACAACTCTCTCTCTCTCTCTCTCTCTCTCTCTCTCTCTCTCTCTCTCTCTCTCTCTCTCGCTCTCTCTGTCTCTCTCTGTCTCTCTCTGTCTCACACACACACATACACACACACACACCCACACTTCCTTAGTCCAAATCGGTGAGAAATTTTTGTTTCAGCTGCTAACTCACAGGCCAGGGACATCTTGTCAGCGCATGCATCGTAGAAAAGCCAGCAGTGGTGACGTCAACACCAGAGGCCCCCAAGATCCAGGAAACTCAGAGCCCCTGGACCTGAACCAGGGACAAGTCATGCCCAGGGGGCCTGCACCCTCAGGTGAGTGTCGTGGGTTTGATATGAGCGGAGGGAAGAGGGGTTGAGGACAGAAACCTCTGCCTCTGTCTGTGCTGGGGGCACAGCCTTGCTCCCAGGCAGTTTCTCCCACAGGAGACGGGGTGCTGGCAGTGCTGGCCTTGAGCCACATCATCCTCTGTGTGGGATTTATGCGTCCGGGGTGAACGGTGGCAGTGCCCCAAACAGCTGCTCCGGGTGTAGACTTGCAGGGGAACAGCCTTTTCTGTTAAGTCCTGTTCGGCCACATTGCTCTCCCAAGTGTTGGCTGTGGCTGCAGCTCTGGGAGGGTCGAATCCAGGGCCACATGTTTGGGGACCACAATGGCGAAATGGCTGCCCCCGGGGAACAGGAGAAGCAGGCCCAGAGGCAAGGTTCCGGCTGCTGGGCAGAGCAGGGGCGGCTGGTTGCCAGCAGAGGGTGGTGCTGCCTCACTCCGGGGTGATCGGTGGCAGTGCCCCAAACAGCTGCTCCGGGTGTAGACTTGCAGGGGAACAGCCTTTTCTGTTAAGTCCTGTTCGGCCACGTTGCTCTCCCAAGTGCTGGCTGTGGCTGCAGCTCTGGGAGGGTCGAATCCAGAGCCACATTGTTTGGGGACCACAATGGCGAAATGGCTGCCCCCGGGGAACAGGAGAAGCAGGCCCAGAGGCAAGGTTCCGGCTGCTGGGCAGAGCAGGGGCGGCTGGTTGCCAGCAGAGGGTGGTGCTGCCTCACCTCTCTTTAGAGCCCGTTTGGCCCTTTCCACCTCACTGGGAGCCTGGGAAGCTGGATTGTGTGTCCTTTCCCTCTCAGGTGACCGGGAGCCACTTGACCATCCCCCAAGACCGGAAACGCAGCAGCAGCCACTGGGAACGCCCTGCTGTCCTTGGGTAATGCTTCCTCTGCATCCTGGAAATGCAGGCCCAAACTCGAGGGTGGGATCTGGGTCCAAGTTCAGCTGACATGTATAGGCGACCCCTCCCCTGCCCCCATCACGTACCCCACGGAGGGAGCCCACCTCCTTTCCACTGAGGAGTCCTTGCCAGTCAGGCCCCCCGGCTTTGGGGTGGAGGGCCCAGGGGAGAGGAGAAGGTGGAGGAGAGAGGAGGCCAGAGTATATTAATCATTTCCCTTCCTCCTCTGTCTGCTGGCCTAGTGTCTCGAGCTAGAGAGAGAAGTACACGAACTTAAGGAGCAACTTGGTATGAGGAACCAGGGCCGGAGAGCGGTGTCATAGTGCAGAACCCAGGTGGGCACCTGGGGTGGGGGTGGGCTGCAGGTTCAGTCGGCCTGGCAGGGACCAACATCCCTGTGGGGAGGAGAACCTCTCAGGCCTGGCCCTGGAGCCGGCTGTGCATGTACAACTGGGCGTGTGTACAAATAGCAAAGTACTGTCTGGACTGCATGCACACTTTGAGAACCAGACCAGTCCTAGGGAATGTCCTTCTGATAGGACTTTTAGAGATACCTCGTTGAGTTTTCCATTGAACCGCTGCTTGGTGTGGCTTCTAAGGTTCTTGCTGGATTGTTTGTTTGTGTGTGTGACAAGTTCTGAGTGGTTGTGGCACGGCCCACAGCATGAGAGCTGCTGGCACATTTTGTTTCCCTTTAGGAACCGGTTCCACATTCAGTTTGGGTGGTGGGGAGTGATCAGGCCCAGAGCTCTTTGCATGGGGTCTGGAGGGGTTTCAGGTTTCAGGGCTAGGCGGTTCGTCACGGGGATGGGGGACAGGCTTCTATATCCCTCTGTCTGGAGCACCTGCTAATGCCTGTCCCTGTTGCAGCCGCCATGCAGTACCTGGCTGACAAGTCGCAGACCCTTTGAAGTGAGCGTTACACACACCGTACCCCTTCCCACAGTCCTGGCTGTTGAGCAGGGCTGGGGGCTGGCCCTGGCTTGAGGCTCTTCCCTGACTCTGCTGTTTCACAGGTTGAGCCCAGCGTCTTCCTGCAAGAGGAGCAGCTGGTACCTTTGGGGCCCTGGAGCTGTGGCCAAGCTCGTTCGCTCCTGTTCTGCCTCACCTAGGGCTTCCTCTCCCCCTTCTTTTGCCCCCGCCCCGCCCCAGTTTCACAGCAGTTTCCAATTAAAGTACCTCTCATATTCTGTGTTCTGCCTTCTCTCTGGAGGGGTAGGGGTCGGGGTCGGGGTAGGGGCCTGGGGCGGGGCGCTGCTCCACATCAGAGCCTTTTCCAGAACGCTATCTCTGACATCCTGTGGTGGGGACTCTGGGCCAGCCTCTGCTACCATCCCTGCAGTCAAGCCAGCGGAGTGCCCCAGGTCTGGGTCCTGTGTGTGCTCTGCCTGGCCACATTGGCACGTCCTCCCTTTCCCCCGAAGGCCCTCTTCTAATTCTCTCCAAACCCCCCTCCTCCTTTGGGGTCTGGCTTCATCTCTG
>NW_020174262.1:21568-22052 GCF_003031525.2 Neophocaena asiaeorientalis asiaeorientalis | reverse complement strand
GGAGCACTTCCTTCCCTCAGCCAGGACCCAGGGCTGTACCAGCCTGAGACTCAGAGGGACAGATTTGTGTTTGAGTGAGGCAAGGGTGGTTCTGCCTGACACCCTTCCCGAAAGACCGGTGTTTTACTACACAAAAGGGGGTATGATGGTAGATTGGCCATTCAAGGTCGGCGACTGTGTGTCCCTGTGTGTGAATAAATGTAATCAGGGGTAATCTCCCTTGAGGGAGAAAGATGTGATTCAGGGAGTAAAGGGAGTAGAGGCTGGTCCAGGTTCTGGAAGGCATCGAATGAGCAAAAGCAAGGGTCGGATCTGTTTTGTTCAAGGCTTGTCGTTAAATTCCCAAAACATGGGAGGGGGATGATGCAGAAGTCAGCAAACCCCACGACAGGGTGTCGGGATGCTCGAAATGCTGGATTCGCTGGAGGTGGCTCTCGATCCTACTCTGTGATCCTATGATGTCTGACAACTCCTGTGGGTGTGG
>NW_020174262.1:0-2364 GCF_003031525.2 Neophocaena asiaeorientalis asiaeorientalis | reverse complement strand
GGAATGGAGACCGGTTCACAGTGAGCTGAAGGGGTCCCTGGACCAAAATAGCGGTCATTTCTCCAGTCCCCAAGCTGATAATGATAAGTGATACACTTGGCAGTTGGAGCAATGACTTCCACATTGGGTCACTGCTCTGTGGGGTAAGAGCTATCCCGGTGGGGAAAGCCAAGAGGAACCTCTGACACTGGCTCCCACCCCAGGCCAAGAGAGTAAGTCAAAACCAGTATTGGATCCTGGTGAGCATAGGGGGCTAAAGCAGAGATTAGTGACATCATTGGAGACGTATGGGATGCAGGGGAAGAGGAGGTAGGAGAGCCACAGGGACGAAGAGAGTGGAGAAGGTGAGAAGAAGTTCCGGGAGTCTCTCTCTGGGGGAGGGAGGAAGGGAATGGAAATGGTGAGAGGGAAGACGGAGGCTTCCACTGAATCCACTGCTAATGTTTCCTAGGGTGCTGGTGGATGCAGGAGATTTTGCTATATCCTTCCTTATCCATTTTAACATATCTGAAAGAGCACACCATGACTTAAAAAGTCACTGGGAGAAGTGGAAGCGGGCGGTATCCACAAACGGGCAGGCACCATCGGGGGCAGGCTCGAGGAGGAGGATTGCAGATTTACGGTGCACCCAATCTCCCCTGCTCTGAAACTTCCCCAGCATGGCCAGCTTCTCAGGTGCAGACCCAGAAAACTGGGCCTTTGAGTTCCACAGGCAACAGGGGTTCAGACACCCCAGGACGTCAGCCAGAGCAGGATGCAGGAGAGAGAGGTGACTGAAGACAGAGGAGTATGAACGGGAAGGAGCAGAAGGAAGGTATGGGAGGAATGGAGCGGTGTCAGAGTAGGAGTTGGGTGGCAGACAAGGGAAATTCTAACACCCATGGGCCGTATAGAAACCAAGGGAGGCACCACTCCCCAGACATCAGTACTGCTCAGCTCAGGGGAGCTGAGAACTGACAGTTCCAAGAAAAATTGAGAGACACCTGGCTATCCACACCCACCGCCATCACAACTGGTAGGCCTTGGTTGTGCGTCCTTCAAAACTTTGAAACATACTTGTACATATACTTAAATGAATTCTCATATATTACATAGGATTGACTGGTGTGTGTGCGTGTGCCCACGCACGCAAGTGATTTAACTTACAAATGTGAATCCAAAGCCATCGTTCTGCAACTTGCAGTTTGAAGTCAGGCGGATGCTTTCGAAAGCTGTGAGAATGGCCTGATGCATTCCGTTAGACTGCCACGCTTTATGCTACTGGATGCTAAGCCACGTTGCATTCATCCATTTCCTTACTGACGGGAATTTGGAGTGTTCCCAGTTTTTCCCGTCACCAACACCCTTGTGCATGTGTTCTTGTACACTACAGGTACCAGCGTGTCTCCGGAAGAAGTACCAGGCAGCGGACTTGCAGGAGCATAGAGGAAATAGATTCTTTTTTCCTTCCTTTTAAAGATCTTGGGCTAAAAGCAAGGACTCTGGAGTCAGATTGATTGGTTTCAATCCTGCCGCTGATCCCCACGAGCCGAATGACCTTGGGCCAGTGGCCGAACCTCTCAGTGCCTGTTTCCTCACCGGTAAGAGGCCAGTAATAGTTGGTACTATAGTTAAAGGCGTGTCACGCGGATGCATTATTATTTATGCCCAGCGCTTAGAAGAGTGCCAGGCACAGAGTCCGTGCCAGCACTAAGTTGCTTGCAATGGATTCTGCCAAATTACCTCCCAAATGCGTCTCTTGCACCACCGCCACAGGGGTTTGCTCCTAACCTCTCCCACCCTCGGAATGGTTAAGCTCTTTGAAGGTTGTCAACCTAGTGTGTGAAACCCGATTCGTGGTTTTAGTTCACATCTCCAGGATCAGCGGTGGGGAGCATCTTTTGGGGCGTAACTGGCCACTGCGATTTCCTCTTCTTTGAATTTGCCTCAGAGAGGGGGAAGGGCTGATGGAGCGAGGCCAACCCCAATCTGTCCGCCAACCCCAGTCTATCCGCCAAACCCACCTGCCGATAACGTCTGCTGAGCCACATTAGATGGAGCAGTACCTTACAGAACGAAAATACGATCCCTTTGCTCTCTGGCCGACCCCCGATCACTGACTGCGGGACTCCTGTGCCCATTCTCCTGTTGGGTCGTAAGGCTTGCGGTGGAAGGGAGGCTGGCAAATGCTTTCGGCGCGTGCTAGGCATCCAGCGCCTCCATCTTGACGTTCCATCCTCACCACCCCTGGAGCCCGGTGCCCTCACTCCCCGACCCCCTCGAACCCCTGTATAGATGGGAAATGGAGGCTCAGAGCTGTGTCTCTAACGGGAAAGGGGAGGCGGGACAGGAGGAGGCGGGCCCAGAGGCTTGACAGAGGGAAGC
>NW_020174261.1:0-83194 GCF_003031525.2 Neophocaena asiaeorientalis asiaeorientalis | reverse complement strand
AGCTAGGGGGAAGCAGCCGCAAGGCACAGGGATATTACCTCATGGCTTTGTGACAGTTACTGTCATACAGAGTGAAGTAAGTCAGAAAGAGAAAAACAAATCTTGTATATTAATGCATATATGTGGAACCTAGAAAAATTGTACAGATGAACCGTTTTGCAAGGCAGAAATAGAGCAACAGATGTAGACAACAAACGTATGGACACCAAGGGGGGAAAGCTGTTGGGGGGGTGGTGGTGGGAGGAGTTGAGAGATTGGGATTGGCATGTATACATTTATATGTATAAAATAGATAACCAATAAGAACCTGCTGTCTAAAAATTAAAATAAATTTCAAAATTAAAAAAATAAAATTAAAAAAAGTAAAACAGAAAAAATATTCTGCCCTTCACATACATGTATTTATATGAATAAATTATTTCCATGCATATATCTGTAAATACAGAAAAGAGGAATAAAATCTACCTTGAACCAAAAACGAAAAAAAGAAAAAGGAAAACAGAACCCACCAGTTACACAGAGGAAATTCGTATCAGGGCACTTGCTCCACTTGTAAACAATTCTGAAGTTGGTCAGTGGTGGAGAATCATCTCCCATTCAGCCAGCAGGCCCCACGCAACAAGCGTCCTCATTGCAAACCTGGAGGACCATGCTGAGGCATCTGTTAGTAAACGTGGGCTGAGCCCCAGGTCAGCTGCTGCTGAAATGTTACCACCCTTCCCAGGTAAAACACCTGAATATGTACAAGGACTTGAAAACCTAGAGGAAGGGCCATGGAGCCACATGAGGGACAGCATGCCAGCCGACTTGGTGCCTGCAGGCCAGCCAGGATGGTCCTGGCCCTGGGTGCTCTTCTGGAAGCTCTCCATTTCCCTGCCTGAGATACCCCTGCTGTCCCGGCCCCCACTGCTTTCTTCCTTCCTCACCTGTGCCCAGGGAGAAATTCCAGCGGCAGGTGTGGGTGACACATCCTCTTCTTTAGCAGGTAGCATCTTGGCAACTGCTGCAGAAAGTCCAGCAGAGCCCCACTCACACTGGGACACCCACAAAGCCGTGGCCTCTCACTCCCTCCCACCAGCCCAGCCCCGAGACTGCTGACAGGGCAGAGAAAATGGCGTCAGGCACAGCTGCAGGGGCTCTTGCTGCCTGGAGCGGTGTTTATATTGATCTCAACCCAGGCACACCTGGGGAGGGCTGGCCGGCACGGTCAGGCTTCCCAAGCCAGCCAATAATCACCCCTCAGGGGCTCACAGTTGCAGAAAATGGAACTTGCTGAATCGGCCAGGTCCAAGGAACAGGTGTGGGCTCCTGAGAGTCAGGATAGACAAGGGGCTGCAGCTCTGGCTTGTTTTCTAATTATATTATCTGGCCCATGAGTGGGAGACAACTTCAAGAAAACCCTCTCCTAATGAGAGGAACCCAGGAGTCAGGGAGAGGAGGGGTGGGTGGTGGTTGGAGACAGAGGCCTGGTGCCCCGGGTGCAGTGGAAGTCTCTGGAAGACCAGGTGGAGGAGGCCGCACAGAGTGATGCCCAGGGTCACAGACCTGTCAGAGCTGCTGTTTGTTAGTTCAAGTCCTGCTCTGAGGTGCTCTGTGTCAGATCTGAGCGACAGGTGAGCTGGGAGTGCTCTGCAATGAGGGCTATGTGCACGGTTCCTGTGTGCCCAGCCCTGCCACAGTACCTGCAAGGGTAGCTCTGTATCCTGGGAAGGGCCTGACCACGAGAGCCCCATGGGCTCAAGGGGACCTGCCCAGGGAACCCCATATCCTGGGAGGGGCCTGACCACGACAGCCCTGTGGGCTGGGGTGGGGGTGGGGTCCCTGCCCAGGTGAGCTCCACATCCTGGGATTGGACTGACCACGAGAGCCCCATGGGCTGCTGGAGACCTGGTAAAAGATGTCAGGACAGTCAGTGAAGCCACCGAGGATATACCTCCAGTAGTTCCTAATTCCTACACCCTGCTGGTCATTCTACCAACCACCAGGACATGGTATTCTGTATTAGTCTTCAATGATGCCTTCTTTTGTATTCCATTAGTCCCACAGTCACAAGAAATTTTGGCTTGTGATTGGCAGGACTCAACATACAACGAAGACAATACTGCTGGGGCCGTCCTGCCCCAAGGGCTCAAAAATTCCCACACCACCTTTGGGGAAAGTTAACTAAAACTTAAAAGATCTACCTCTGGAGAAGGGAACCCTCCAATATGCAGACAACATTTTGATCGCCAGTCCTACTAAGGAGGCCTCTGAACCACCTAGCCAATAAAGGATAGAAGGTGTCCAAGAAAAAGGCTCATATATCACACACTAAGGTGAGCTTCCTGGGCTCCATTCTCACAGAATGTTGGAGAAGCCCATCCCAGGAAAGGGAAGAAGCCATTTGCAGCCTTACGCCTTCTAAAACTAGAAGACAGCTTAGGGGTTCCTGGGGAGGTCGGGGTTTGCCGCATCTGGATCCCGAACTACAGTCTAATAGCTGGGCCTCTATATGAAACATTGAAAGGAAAAGATGATGATCCTTTCGAAAATCCAAAAGCGGTCTTTCAAGAATGGAAAGAGCAGTTAATTCAGATCCTTGCCCTGGACCTCCGTAATTTAACTAAAACCTTTGACCTTTACATTCCCAGTAGAAGGTGAATCGCCCTTGGAGTATTAGTGCAAAAACTGGGACCACTAGAAGTGGAACAACTCAAGTATGCCGTCCAGGTAGGAGAAGCTATGTTCACCAAGGGCTTGGCCAGCCGCCCCATCCGGCCAGGATACTGGGGGTATCTAAAAACCTGGAAATCAGCAGCCCGCAAGGCCAGCTCCCTCCTAAGGGAAAAAGACCCCACGTGGTGGTCCTAACCACCCACCATGCCCTGAAGTTGCAGGGATCACTCTGTGGGCACACTGACCTCGAGTGAGGAGGCCCTCCAACTCCAACCTTCAGAGAGACAACCAGGGGCAACGGCCCCCATGACGACTCGTGTGACCATCACTTGACCTGGAGCTTCTCTCAGAAAACAACAAGAGTGTGCCCCAAAAGAGCATACTACTGCTTGCAGGACTTACTGCACCCAGAGGGGAACTAATAAGCTTGGCGGTGGAACCGTCGATAATGCTTTCACCGTAGAAAAGCCTACAGACACCACGGTGACGGCGGACAATGAGACCGGCTGGACTTCTGGCTACTTCAAAAAGCCGTTGACTCAGTGGCCGTCATAGTCCTGGATCACCACCGGCCCTGGACTCTCTGGGAGTTGAGCGGGCAGGGATCTGACACCTGGTGCTGTTTGTACGTTAATTCAGGGCCCTAATTGAAGAAAGTGAAGACTAGTGGTCAGAGCATCTAGGCTGGCAGAAATCATCAGCCTAAGGTGTATGAACAAATGTGGAGCGGGGTAAAACTGGACCCCCCAGCGTCTCTGTGCATCTCTTTCCTGGACTCTTAAAGGTCATTGGAATCTATAACGTTTCCAGTGCTGGTGCTCAGACGGACAAGCAGTGAGGCAGGAGGCCTGGGGACAATCAACCTCACCTGGAGGCTGCTGGGGAGAAGTCCTGCCCCTCCCCCCCCAGGTATGAGGACTCCCAACTCAGCATGAAGCAGTTACAGAAGAGGGGTCTGCACCCTCAGAGCCCCAAGAATGAGGAACGGCACAAAAGGCAGAGGAGGGGTTTGTCACCGGCAAAGCCCTTGAAAAATTCTTGGGAGATAAAAACAGAATCTGGGCAATAAAATAAAGTCTAACCTTTTTTTCCTTTGTGCTGTGTCTAATTTCACTTGCTCCTAGGTTTCCACATGCAGAGGTCCCACACTTGGCACTTCAGACCCGATTTCCTAGTGCAAAATGGCTGGGCCCACACCTCAGCTCACAGGGCCCCGTGCAGACTCCGCGACATAGAGCCTGAGCTGCAGCCAACCCTGCCCTCGAGAGCTCCGCCCCCTCCCTCCCGCTGACGCTGATGGGATCCCTACACAGCAGCCCGGCCCACAGCCCGCGGGGGAGCACACGCTCTTACCTCTCCATTTTCTGATCAAAATATAAAGTTTCCTTTGCTTCTGAACCAAACACAGTCTTGATCTGTTGACTCCAATGACACTGCGCAGGGGGACCCTTGTTGGGGCCCACTCTCGAGGATCAGTAACAGAAATTGAGAACATTGTAACTTCAGTGAACAGATGTGTGAACCAAAATGTAAGGAATGAAGAGCAGTGTGTAAGGCTCGTGTAAAATAAGATATTTCTAACAATCCCATTTGTTATTTCCATCACTTTATTATAAGCAAGGTCAGTGGAGGGTTACTGTCTTATTTGTCAGGTCAAGTTTAGAGAAATTAAGTGATTGTTTTCCAAGGATGTATATCTAATGGTCTTGACTGAAGCTTCAATCTTCTTTTGAATGCTTTTCCATTGAAAATGATACCATTTTTTCAGCTCCCCCATTTCTGAGGAAGATAAAATCTTGTAACTTATTGTTACCAAAGGGGAAAGGGGCGGGGAGGGATAATTTAAGATTTTAGGATTAACACATACACAATGCTATGTATAAAATGGATAATCCACAAGGGCCTACTACATAGCACAGGGAACTACACTTAATATTTTGTAATAACCTATAAAGGGAAAGAATCTGGAAAAAATAGATACCTATATCTACATCATCTACCAAGGCCAGATAAAATGTAACTTAAGGGAGGCCAATGGTGACCACTTCTGACCCTCAGTCATCTAAAGCTTGGACTCTGCCTACTGCCCAAGGCCCTTCATGAACATACATGCATGTACCCATAGCTTAAAACTTCCCCAGTTTTGGCGTTCTGGGAGACACGGATTTGGAAAGATGCCTGGTGTTCCCCTTACTTGCAGGGGACCCTTCCTACTGCTGAAATATGCCTGTCACACCCAGAGGATGGTACACCGTCTGATCAGGAAGAGTTTGGAAAAGGCACCTCATCTCCTCATCTCCAGGTGCTCGGGTTCCCCCCACCAGCCTCTTTCCGAACAATCTCCCCACTTAATGAAGTCAGCACCTTCAACATCCAGTTTCACACAGTGTGGAATTTGTCCGGAGGATGAAGGGGAAGGGGGAGATCCATGAGAGACAAGCCCTAGGTGTTTGGACAGGAAAATGCCACTTTAATTTCCATTTAGTAAGAGGAATTAACCAAAGGTTCACCTTGCCCTGGAACCAGAATTGGGCTTGAAGCAATCCTGCTGTTTTGTTGCTAGATCTCAAAGAAACAAGTTGAAAAATGGAGGTCAGGAGCACTGCAATTCACAAACCTTCAGGGTTTAAAATGATACCTATCATCGAAAAATGTCTTCAGGTAAGTCACGGAAAAGGATTTTAACGAAAGGCAGAATTGCAGGAAAGGAATTTCAAGAGGTAGATTGAACTAGCCATTAAAGCACATGAAGAAGCGGCTGAACTTCACCAATAACGCAGTTGGCCAAAAAGGGCTGGCAATTCAAATCAACACTACAAAGATGTATCAATTCCCATCAGTCAGAAGGGATATCCTCACAAAATGTAAAAACCAGAAATGCAGGACAGGGCTTGGAGAAAATGGAACCCTGCTACACTGATGGTGGCAATGTAAATTGCCAACGGCCAGGCTTCAGAAGTGTATTATGTTTCCTACAAAATTTAAAAAACAGATACAGAGCATACGACACTTGCACTCATGTGTGTATATCCTGTGAAAACCAAAAATCTACAGGACACAAGCACCCCAAAGTTTAGTGCTACTCTGTTTACAAGAGCCTCGAACTGGATACAACATAAATGTCCTTGCGGAAGAAAAATGGATAAAGAACTGGTACTTAAAGACAATGGAATATACCTCAGCCAGGTAATCAATGAAATATGGCCAGTTGGAGCAACTCGTGTGGACTTAGGTACGATCATTCTAAGTGACACAAGTCAGACAGAAAAAGAGACTTATCATGAGATATCACTTACAGGTGGAATCTAAAAATGGCTACACATGATATAAATTACAAAACAGAAACAGTCGCACATTTAGAAACCACACTTATGGTTGCTAAAGGTGAAAGGTGGGTTAGGGTGAGGCATAAACCATGAGGTTGAAATTAGCACAGATATGGTTCCAAACCAAATAGCTGATCGACAAGACCTACTCTATAGCTCAAAGAACTGGACTCACACCACTCTAGTCACCGGAAAAGAATATATATGACTGGTAAGGATCTAAAAAAGAATTTATTGAGGTCTCTCAGTAAGTGAATCAAGAAGATGTAAAGCAACAAGAAACACAACACTGAAAATCAGCTGTACCCCATTATAAAAATAAGTTCCAAAAATTTTTTTAAAAGACAGCGAGAGAGAGAGAAATTCCTACAGAATTCCTTCAGGGTCTCTGATGCAACCTGGATTGACTACATCTAGACCCATAGAGAGATGGGACTTAAGGATGGACACTTGTGGAGTGAGAAAATTGGTGAGGATGGGCCAGCAAATGCAGCACCTGTAGAATAATACTGTCTTGCCCCATTCCAAGGGTCCCAAATCTCCAGGTGCAGGGGAACCTTCCTAGAGCTAAAATATGCATGGGACACACAGACGATGGTACACCGTCTGATCGGGAAGAGTTTGGAGAAGGCACCTCATCTCCTCATCTCCTGGTTCTCGGGTCCCAGCTCCAGCCTCTTTTCTAACAATCTACTCACCAGGGGCAGTCAGCACCTTCAACATCCTGTTTTTCACAGTTTGGAATTTGTCTGGAGGATGAAGGGGAAGAGGGGGAACAAGGAGAGACAAGCCCGAGGTGTCTGAACGGGGACATGCCACTCTAATTTCCAATCAGGAAGAGGAATTGACCAAAGGCTCAGCTTGCCACCGAAACCAGAATAGTGCTGGAAGCAATCCTGGAAAAATGCCTTGAGGTAAGTCACGAGAAAGGACAAGAAAACAAGGCAGAATTGCAGGAAGGCGCTTTCAAGAGGCAGATTGCACTCGCCATGAAAGCAAATGGAAAGGGATAGAACTTCTTCAATGATGCCATTGGCTAAAATGGGCGTATGCATTTTTCCTGAACATATTCAGGAAAAATGCATATGCGCCTTTTCGACAACCAAAGAGGCGTGCAGTGCAAATCAACACTACAAAGAGATATTACTTCACATCACTCTGAAGGCCATCCTCACAAAGTGTAAAAACCAGAAATGCAGCATAGGGCATGGAGAAAAGGGAGCCTTTTCACGGTGATTGTGGGACGGTAAATTGCCAATGGCACTCTGGAGAAGTGTACTGTGTTTCCCAAAAAAATCTCAGAAACAAAGCTACAGAGCATACGGCACTTCCACTCATGGGCGTATATCTTGGGAAAAGCAACACTCAACAGAACACAGACACCACAACGTTTAGTGCTGGTCTGTTTACAAGAGCCTCGACATGGATACAACTGAAATCTCCTTGGAAGGAAAACATGGATAACGAAGATGTGATACTTATGTACAATGGAATATAACTCAGCCATGAAATCAATGAAATAAGGCCAGTTGCAGCAACTCAGGTGTACTTAGGTACGATCATTCTCAGTGACATAAGTCAGACAGAAAAAGAGACTTATCATAAGGTATCAGTTATAGGTGGAATATCAACATTGCTACACGTGAACTAAAGGACAAAAGAGACACAGAGTCACACATTTAGAAAACACACTTACGATTGCTAGAGTGCAAATGTCAGTTGAGGTGAGGCATAAACCAGGAGTTTGAAATGAGCAGATACCATTCCATAGACCAAATAGGGAATGAACAAGACCTATTCTAAAACTCAAAGGACTGGACTCAGCACAATCTACACACTGGAAAAGATTATATACGACTGGTAAGAATCTGAAAAAAATTTATCGATGTCTCTCTGTAAGTGAATCAAGTGGATGTACAGCAGCAAGAAACACAGCACTGAAAATCAGCTACACCCCCTTATAAAAATAAATTTTAAAAAAAGACACTGAGTAAGAGATAAATTCCTACAGAATTCGTTCACAGGGTAGGATGCAAGCTGGATTGAGCATATCTAAACACACAGCTGGATGGGACCTAAGGCTGGACATTCGTGGGACTGAGAGGCTTGGTGAGCATGAGTCAGCAAATGTAGCCCCTTTAGAGTAATACTGCCTGGTCCTGATTCCATGGATCCCAAATCTCCAGGTGCAGGCCACCCTTCGTATAGCTAAAACATGCATGGGACACCCAGAGGATGGTACACCATCGGATCGGGAATAGTTTGAGAAAACCGCCTCATCTCATCATCTCCTAGTGGTCGGGTTCCCACCTCCAGCCTCTTTCCTGGCAATCGCCCCACTTGGGGAAGTCAGCACCTTCAACACCCTCTTTCACACACTTTGGAATTTGTCCGGAGGATGAACTGGAACGGGGGAACAATGAGAGACAACGCCTAGGTTTGGACAGGCACATGTCACTCTAATTTCCAATGAGGAAGAGGAATTGACCAAAGGCTCAGCTTGCCCTCGGAACCAGAATAGGGCTTGAAGCAATCTTGCTGTTTGGTGGCCAGTTCCCAAAGAAACAAGTTGAAAAATGGAGCTCAGGGGCACTGAGCTCCTGCAGCATAGTAAAAGATACCTAACGTGGAAAAATGCCTTGAGGTAAGTCACGAAAAAGGACTTGAAAGCAAGACAGAATTGCAGGAACGGGATTTCAAGAGGTAGATTGGACTCACAGTTAAAGCACATGAAAAGCGGCTGAACTATGCCAATGATCCATTTGGCCAAAAAGGGCATATGTGTTTTTTCTGAATATATTCAGGAAAAATGCATACGCCCTTTTTTGCCAACCAAACAGGCAGGCAATGAAAACACTTCGTATCAGTCAGATCGGCCATCATAACAAAGTGTAAAAACCAGAAAAGCAGGACAGAGCATGGAGAAAAGAGAACCACTGACGCTAGGAACGTAAATTTCCAACGGCAACTCTGGAGAAATGTATTGTGTCTCCTAAAGAATCTAAAAAAAAGAGCTACAGAGCATATGGCACTTCCACTCGTGGGCGTGTATCTTGGGGAAGAAAAAATTTGACAGGACACAGAGAACCCAACTTTCAGTGCATCACTGTTTACAAGAGCCTCGACTTGGATACAACCTAAGTGTACCTGGAAGGAAAAATGGATAAAGAAGATGTGGTACTTATGTACAGTGGAAAGTTAATCAGCCATGAAATCAATGAAATAAGGCCAGCTGCAGCAACTCAGGTGGACTTAGGGACGATCATTCTAAGTGACATAAGTCAGACAGAAAAAGAGACTTATCATAAGATATCACTTAGAGGTGGAATCTAAAACTGGCTACACATGAACTAATTAAAGAAGAGAAATGGAGTCACACATTTAGGGCTTCCCTGGTGGCGCAGTGGTTAAGAATTCACCAGCCAATCAGAGGAAACAGGTTCGAGTCCTGGTCCGAAAAGATCCCACATGCCGCAGAGCCACTATGCCCGTGCGCCACAAATACTGAGCCAGCATTCTCGAGCTGGCAAGCCACAACTACTGAGCCCACGGGCCACAACTACTGAAGCCCGCACACCAGCGTGTGTGTTCGGCAACAAGAGAAGCCACCCAATGAGTAGCCTGCACACCGCAACCAAACCCAAGGCAGCCAATTAATTAATTAATTAAAAAAAAACAAGTTGCCTCTGACTTAGTGCCTGGTAAGGGCCAAATTTCTGGTTTATAATGTGGGTCTTCTGGTCCTGCAATTAAATGATGTAATGGGCATAAGATCTTTTGTGTGATACATTTATTAGGTCACTAATCCCATATTTGAAGTCTCTGGCCTCATGACCTAATCACCTCCCAAAAGCCCCACCTCCTAATACCATCAACAAGGGAGCTGGTTTTCAAATTTTGAAAACAGAGGCACAAAATGTTTATAGCATAATAGGGACCACACGGTTAATTTATTTTCCCTTTCATGTTAAAGGTTTTGCACATATATATTTATTATATAATCTTGAAACCCTTCTTTTTTTTTAAGATTCTTTTCCCATATGGGCCAGTAGAGAGCACTGACTAGAGTTTCCTGTGCTATACAGCAGGTCCATACCAATACTTATCTATTTTATATATAGTAGTGTGTATATGTCAGTCTCAATCTCCCAATTTATCCCTCCCCCACTTATCCCCTGGTAACCATAAGTTTATTTTCTATATCCATGACTCTATTTCTGTTTTGTAAATAAGTTATTTTCTATCTTTTTTTTAGATTCTGCATGTAAGCAATATCATATGATATCTGTCTTTCTGTGTCTGACTTGCTTCACTCAGTATAACAATCTCTAAGTCCATCCACGTTGCTGAGAAACCCTTAAATGTTAAGGATAACTCTCAAGTTTTTTCCAGTGTCTCAGCTATTCTTTCTGGCAGACATGTGATAACACTTTTTAAACAGGGATATTGAGACCAAACCTCTTGACCTGCAAACAAACAAAAAAACCCATCATTCATATAGTGAAAACTTTGCACATCAAAGGATGACAGTACTTGGTCTCTATCGTTTTGCACCCACTGCTGACAGAGGGCACAGGAGTTTGACTCATTAACCTTCCTTACGTGCATTCCTTCTTAATGGGGTATTCCACCTAAAACTTATAAGAAGCGGGACTGCATCATGGAACACACCAATCACTACTCCAGATTCTGAAGCTGCAAAAAATAAAAATAAAAATAAAAACATGATGAAATCATCCAAAGGGTTCTGTCCACATTGTTACAACAGATTCCCTCACACTGTGAAACCTTTTCAAACCCTATCACTTGAACCTGTTTTTATTTTTTTCAACAACAATAAGGTGAATCTGGAGTCACATGCTCCAGTAATATTACACTATCCCTTGTGCAAGTATATAGGGTTTCGAGGAGGTATGTGAGGCTATCATAAGAGGTTGCCTAGAGTAATTAGGACATTTCATTTAATGTTGGCCCTTCTCCCTAAGATGTCTGCTGTCCTCTTCTTTTTGTAGCTACTAGCATTGAGAAGGTGAGCAAGGTAAGGCTCTTCTCTTTTCTTGCCCATGAATGCACCCGTGATGAACCCCACAGACCTTGGTGCTTCCAGAATCCCCTGAACCTCCTGACCTTCCATGTATGGGATCATATAGAAAAATATGGTGACGTGTGTATTTGTATAAGACATGCTATAAAATTTTCGACTCTTCCCTTCCTCATAATTCCAAAGAATAGATTTCTTTGGATTTCTGCTTAATGCTGCTGGAGTTGGTACATAAGTTGAGGAAGGTATCAGGGCACACCAAAAGAGAGGGTACCTGCACAGAAAATACAAGCAGGTACATTTCTGTGTAGTTTCAGCAGTTTATTTCCTATATCAATCATGGTGATATGTTGACCCTTCCTCTTTCTACTAGTAGTACAACAAACAAATAAATATAGAGGCTATTTAAGCTGCTTGCTTTATCCCCACCTCTCACAATTGATCTGCATTCACATATAGGACAATGAGGGGCCCTTACTACCATCTTACCCAATACTGGAGAACTAGTGAATGTCCGAATTTTTCCAGGGATTATTTTCATATTCTCCAATCAGTCCTATGAAGGAATCTTACCTATTCTGTTTAATGAAGTCATATCTTGCGTGGCACCCATCATCACCAATACTGGAAAGAAATTTGAAGGGTCTTAGATTTTACCATATTTGAAATTCCAGTATTTTAGCCTGTCACGTTTTTGGATTTTACAAAAAATTATTTTAAATAAGACAAAAAATCATTTTTGTGACACAAACAGACAGCAATAGTTTTATATTTTTATCTGTTCCACTTGCACACAAAAGTCTCATGGGGTGATGTAAAGCATTTCTGTTGGATGCTGTGCACCTGTAAGTATGGATTAAAGCTTAGGAATCTTAAGCTTCAGTCACCTGAAACTTTTAAAGTAGGATGCAAACAATCCTGTCCAACATTCGAGCAGAGCAAGATACTGTCTTTATTTTATTTGTCAGGTACTTAATCTGTCTTTTTCCCCAGGGAGAGAAACAACTGTCATCTTCCATCAATGTGTTGTACAAATATCTTTGAACAGAGTGCAAGCAGAGGCTGATAAAAGGTGTGAAAAAAAAAGAGAGACACCCTTGTGGCATTTTCTCCTAACTTACTGCAATCTCCCATTTAAAATGTGGGAATAATCAATCTTCTGAGAAAAAAGGCCCAAGGAAGGTTTTTGCCTTTGGGGAATAATGGGATTGCTAAAGATTTCAGGAGATAAGAAGAATTGGTGATAATGACCATGAGACATGAGAGAAAAGTCAGATCAATGGATGAAGTGATGTCTACCTCTGTGAATCAATCAGAGGTAGGAGCAAATGAAAGTTGAATACAACATTTTATGAATAAATATTACCTTTCAGCTGTCTGAGAAAAAATTAATTTTCACTATGATACAACATATTTAGTTTACAAAGTAAACTTAAATTTAAAGCTTATAATTATATTTATTGAAGAAACGAAAACATCTTTCTGGTTTAGAATAAATAGTGTGCTCTGCTACAGATAAGAAGACTACATAAATAAATAGAAATATGACTAAGTAAGTAAATAAAGAGGAAAATAACAAATTAGATATTATTAACATTAAAAACTGACAATCATCTAAAGAAAGAGAAGGAGTGACAGAAAGAGAGAAGAACTCATATCAAGCATATATAAAAAACTCCTAAATAAGAAGTCTTAAGATGTTTTTTAAAAAAATTTTCAATAAGAAGATAATGTAAGAGCAAAAGTGGGGAAAATATACCAAAAGGTATTTCAAAAAAGAGAGTACAGAATGTTAAGTAAACATATCAAAAGATGCTTGGCTTCTTAGTAGTCAATTAAATGAAACAAAAGCAATCCTTGGAATTATCACTCACGAACCAGAAAGTTCAAATGAAAACGACAAGTATTATCAAGTTTGACAAGAATGTGTGTAATTCTTGAATCTCATTCACTGCTGCTGAACATAAAAATTAATACAAATGTTTTGAAAATATTTACAAGTATCTAAAAAGATAAACACATGAGGGCTTCCCTGGTGGCGCACTGGTTGAGAGTCCACCTGCCGATGCAGGGAACACGGGTTCGTACCCCGGTCCTGGAAGATCCCACATGCCACGGAGCGGCTGGGCCCGTGAGCCATGGCCTCTGAGCCTGCGCGTCCAGAGCCTGTGCTCCGCAACGAGAGAGGTCAGAACAGTGAGAGGCCCACATACCACACACACACAAAAAAAGATAAGCACATGAAAGCTATGACTCGAAAATTTTACTATTACATGTATACTGAACAATAATTATACACATACCACCAAAGCTCAAGTTCTAGAATTTATATACCATTGCTATTCTCAACAGACACAAACTAAAAATCACTCATATTTTAATACACATTGGGATAAATTACTTAGTAGTTAAATGTTTACACTATGGAATCCTATGCAACAGTGTCAATACATGATCACAACAGGCAACCATATAGATATGTTCACAAACAACATAAGGAATAAAAAAGCCCTGTCCAAAAGTGTTTATACTGTGTCATAAAATTTATATAAAATGCAAAATACAGGTAAAGTGATCTTTTTGTTACATACCAGAACAACTGTAAACCTTAAGAGGGGCCACTAGAATGGGACGAGGGGGTCTCTGAGTGTCTGGAAATTTTCTGTGTCTTTATCTAGAAGCTAGGTATTGAGTGTATTCAGATTCTTAATTTTCTGAAATTTGTCATTTTCTTACAAACCGTGCATGTTTTTAGTTGTTTTTTATACATAACAAAAAGTAAAAAATATAGACTACGGAAGGTAATTATATTAGCACTTTAATATCCACGCTTTTCAAGGTGGAAGTGAAAGATATTAAACCCTTGACATTGTGATTACTTCTTAAAAGTAAGCTGAAAATTTGAGATTAATAAATAAGACATACTTCTTCATATATAATACTCAAAGAAGAGGGGTAGAAAGGAGTATTATTTTCTTAATTTAATACAGAATAGTTAAGATAGAAAATAAAGAAAACAGACTAGGTTTAAAAAGGAGCACACTGGACTTCCTTGGTGGCACAGTGGATAAGAATTTGCCTGCCAATGCAGGGGACAGGGGTTCGAACCCTGGTCTGGGAAGATCCCACATGCTGCAGAGCAACTAAGCCCATGTGCCACAACTACTGACCCTGTGCTCTAGAGCCTGCAAGCTACAACTATTGAGCCTGCATGACACAATTCCTGAAGCCCATGCACCTAGAGCCCATACTCCACAAGAAGAGAAACCACTGCAAGGAGAAGCCCGTGTACCGCAATGATGAATAGCCCCTGCTCGACACAACTAGAGAAAGCCCTGTGCAGCAACGAAGACCCAATGCAATGAAAAATAAATAAAATTAAATCTTTTGACTTATGAGATGACTTACTAATGTGGCTGCAGTTGGAGGCCTCAGTTTCTTGCCACATGGATCTCTCCTTAAGGCTGCTTGAGTGTCCTCATGACATGGCAGCTGGCTTACCCCAGGATGAGCGATCTAACAGAAAACAAATCAGAAGCTGTGATGTCTTTTATGACCCACCTTTGGAAGCTGCACTTTGTCTTTTCTGCAATGTCTTAATAGTTAAACACAACCATTATCACGTGCGAGGGGCCTCACAGGTGCATGAAGATTGGGAGATACCTAGGGGTTGATTAGGGCCATCTTGGAGGCTGGCGACCAAAGTGGCTCACTAGCCAAAGACTGAATGTTGTTTCCTTCACATCTGGAGAGAAAATGGTCAGTGAATGCCATTGGTGGTCTTTGAGATGTACGAAAGTTACCTCTTGCTCTCACCTCCAGCCGTGTGGCTGAAGGGTGTTGGTGCTCCAGCCGGGTGTTAGACCTGTGCCTCTGAGGTGGGAGAGCCAAGTTCAGAATGTTGGTGTACCAGAGACCTCCGGTGCCATGAAATATCAAAAGGCAAAAGTTCTCCCAGTGATCTCCATCTCAATTCTAAAACCCAGCTCCCCTCAAAGACCAACAAGCTCCTGTGGTGGACACTCTATGGCAACAACTAGCAAGACAGGAACACAGCCCCACTCATTATCAGAGAGGCTGCCTAAGATCATAATAAGATCACAGACACCCCAAAACACACAACCGGATGCAGACCTGCCCACCAGAAAGAAAAGATCCAGCCCAACCCCCCAGGCACGAGTACCCTCCACCAGGAAGCTTACACAACCCACTGAACCAAACTTTGCCACTGGAGGCAGACATCAAAAACAACGGGACACTATGAACCAACAGCCTGCAAAAAGGAGGCCCCAAACACAGTAAGGTAAGCAAAATGGGAAGACAGAGAAACACACAGCAGATGAAGGAGCAAGGTAAAAACCCACCATACCAAACAAATGAAGAGGAAATAGGCAGTCTACCTGAAAAAGAATTCAGAGTAATGATAGTAAAAATGATCCCAAATCTTGGAACTAGAATGGAGAAGATTCAAGAAACGTTTAACAAGGACCCAGAAGAACGAAAAAGAAAACAATGATGAACAACACAATAGTGGAATTAAAAATTTTCCGGAAGGAAACAATACCAGAATAACTGAGGCAGAAAAATGGATAAGTGACCCGGAAGATAAAATAGTGGAAATAACTATCGTAGAGAAGAATGAAGAAAAAAGAATGAAAAGAATTGAGGACAATCTGAGACACCCCTGGGACAACATTAAATGCAACAACATTCGAATTATAGGGGTCCCAGAAGAAGAAGAGAAAAAGAAAGGGACTGAGAAAATATTTGAAGAGATTATAGTTGAAAACTTCCCTAATATGGGAAAGAAAAGAGTTAATCAAGTCCAGGAAACTCAGAGAGTCCCATACAGGATAAATCCAAGGAGAAATATGCCAAGACACATATTAATCAAACTATCAAAAATTAAATACAAAGAAAAAATACTAAAAGCAACAAGGGAAAAACAACAAATAACATACAAGGGAATCCCCATGAGGCTAACAGCTGATCTTTCAGCAGAAACTCTGCAAGCCAGGAGGGACTGGCGGGACATATTTAAAGTGATGAAAGCAAAAAAACTACAACCAGGATTACTTAACAAGCAAGGAGCTCATTCAGATTTGACGGAGAAATTAAAAACTTTACAGACAAGCAAAAGCTAAGAGAATTCAGCACCAGCAAACCAGTTATACAACAAATGCTAAAGGAACTTCTCTAGGCAGAAAACACAAGAGAAGGAAAATACCTACAATAACAAACTCAAAACAGTTAAGAAAATGATAATAGGAACATACATATCGATAATTACCTTAAATTTAAATGCTCTTGACAAAAAGCTTTTGACAAAATTAAACACCCACTTATGATAAAAAAAAAAAACCCTCCAGAAAGTAGGCATAGAGAGAACTTTCCTCAACACAATACAGGCCATATATGACAAACCCACAGCCAACATCATTCTCAATGGTGAAAACCTGAAACCATTTCCACCAAGATCAGGAACAAGACAAGGTTGCCCACTCTCACCACTAAAATTCAACACAGTTTTGGAAGTTTTAGTCACAGGAATCAGAGAAGAAAAAGAAATAAAAAGAATCCAAATCGGAAAAGAAGAAGTTAAGCTCTCACTGTTTGCAGATGACATGATACTATACATAGATAATCCTAAAGAGGCTACCAGAAAACTACTAGAGCCAATCAATGAAGTAGGTAAAGTAGCAGGATACAACATTAATGCACAGATATCTCTTTCATTCCTATACACTAAAGAAGAAAAATTTGAAACAGAAATTATGGAAACACTCCCACTTACCACTGCAACAAAAAGAATAAAATACCTAGGAATAAACCTACCTAAGGAGACAAAAGACCTGTACTCAGAAAACTTAAGACACTGATGGAAAAAATCATAGATGACACAAAAAGCTGGAGAGATATACCATGTTCTTGGATTGGAGAATTTCAACATCGCTAATCATTAGAGAAATGCAAATCAAAACTACAATGAGGTATCATCTCACACAGATAAGAATGGCCATCATAAAAAAAATCTACAAACTATAAATGCTGCAGAGGTGTGGAGAAAAGGGAACACTCTTGCACTGTTGGTGGGAATGTAAATTGATACAGCCACTACGGAAAACAGTATGGATGTTCCCTAAAATCTAAAAATAGAACTACCATATGACCCAGCAATCCCACTACTGGGCATATACATTAAGAAACCATAATTCAAAAAAAGTCATGTTCCACAATGTTCATTGCTTCTCTATTTACAATAGCCTGGACATGGAAGCCACCTAAGTGTCCATCAACCGATGAATGGATAAAGAAGATGTTGCACATCTCCAATGTACAATGGAACATTACTCAGCCATAAAAAGAAATGAACTTGAGTTATTTGTAGTGAGGTGGATGGACCTAGAGTCTGTAATACAGAATGAAGTAAGTCAGAAAGAGAAAAACAAATACTGTATGCTAACACATATATATGGAATCTAAAAAAATGAAAAGAAAATGATTGTGAAGAACCTAGGGGCAGGACAGGAATAAAGACGCAGATGTAGAGAATGGACTTGAGGACATGGGGAGGGGGAAGGGTAAGCTGGGATGAAGTGAGAGAGTGGCATGGACTTATATATACTACCAAATGTAAAACAGATAGGTAGTGGGAAACAGCCGCATAGCACAGGGAAATCAGCTTGGTGCTTTATCACCACCTAGAGAGGTGGGACAGGGAGGGTGGGAGGGAGATGCAAGAGGGAGGAAATATGAGGATATATGTATATGTATAGCTGATTTTCTTTGTTATAAAGCAGAAACTAACACACTGTTGTAAAGCAAGTACATTCCAATAAAGACATTAAAAATACATAATTAAATAATTTATTTTTTAAAAAAGCAAAATTAAATCATTAAAAAAATAAATAAAAGAGAGCACAAAATAACATGGTAACTCTAAACCTAAGTAGTTTCAGTACTATACTAAATGTAAATGGATTAATATCCCCTATTAAAGTGTAATTTTTTATATTATGTGCAACTAAACTGTTTTTAACAATATACAGGTAAAATAAAAGAATTAAATTAAAAAGGAGATTACATTCCATGGATTTAAAAACAATAAAACAATTAGCATATACTATGCATCTTAGATAAAGTAGTCTTTAAGTTTAGAACAGTTTGTCATTATAATTAGTATTATTATTCCAATTTCTTAAATAATATTTCAGTACTTTTTCTATATGAAAAAATATTTTAATAATTTTTTCTTTGCTTTCTTGTGGTCTAATACATGGCAAGTATTTAGGTGCTAACATAATCTAAAAATGTGGTTTTCTTACAGCCAACAAAAACTGAATCAAGAAGAAACAGATAACTTGAACAGACTGATCACTAAAAGTGAAATAGAATCTGTAATTTTAAAAAACTCCCTACCAACATAAGTCTAGGATGAGCTGGCTTCACAGGCAAATTCTACCAAATATACAAAGAAGAACTTACACTGATTCTTCTCAAACTCTTCCAAAAGATTGAAGAGTAAGGAATACTTCCAAAGACATTCTATGAAGTCACCATCACCCCGCTATCAAAACCATATGGGAGTGACTTCCCTGATGGCACAGTGGTTAAGAATCCGACTGCCAATGCAGGATACCCGGGTTCGAGCCCTGGTTCATGAAGATCCTATACGCAGGTTAGCAACTAAGCCTGTGCGCCACAACTACTGAGCCTGTGCTCTTGAGCTTGGGAGCCAAAACTACTGAGCCTGAGAGCCACAAGTGCTGAAGCCCATGTGCCTAGAGCCCATGCTCGGCAACAAGAGAAGCCACCAAAATGAAAAGCCCATGCACCAGAACAAAGAGTAGCCCTCGCTCGCCACAACTGGAGAAAGCCCAGGCACAGCAACGGACACGCAATGCAGCCAAAAATAAATAAATTTATTAACAAACAAACAAACAAACAAAAACAGATGGGGACTTTTCTGGCAGTCCAGCAGTTAAGATTTCGCCTTTCAGTGCAGGGGGTGCGGGTTCAATCCCTGGTCGGGGAGCTAAGATCCCATATACCTCACAAACAAGAAGCCCAAACATAAAACAGAAGCAATATTGTAACAAATTCAATAAAGACTTAAAAAAAACACAGAGGAAGACACTACCAAAAAAGAAAATTACAGGCCAATATCTCTGATAAATATAGTTGCAAAAATTATCAACAGAATATTAGAAAACCGAATCTGACAACACATAACAAGATCATACACCATGACCAAATTTGATTCACCCCAGGGTCACAAAGTTGTTTCAACATATGCAAATCAATCAAAGTGATACACCCCATCAACAAAGTAAAAACAAAAAACCAAATGATCATCTCAATAGAGGCCGAAAAAAGCATTTGATAAACTTCAACAGCTATTCATGGTAAAAAACGCTTACCAAAGGGGGTATAGAGGGAACATATCTCAACATTTAAAAAGCTATTTATGACAAACCCACAGCCAATATAATACTCAATGTTCATAAGCTGAAAGCCTTCTTGCTAAAATCTGGAACAAGACAAGTATGCCCACTCTCACCTCTTCTCTTCAACACAGTATTGGAAATCCTAGCCACAACAGTCAGACAAGAAAAAGAAATAAATTCTAACCAAATTGAAAGGGAAGAGGTAAAATTGACACTATATGCAGATTACATGATAATACATATAAAGGAAACCCTAAGAATTCCCCACGAAAACAACTAGAACTGATAAACGAATTCAGCAAAGTAGCAGGATACAAGATGAACATACATAAATTGGTTGCATTTCTTTCTTTTTTAAAAAAATTTATTTTGGCTGCATTGGGTCTTCATTGCTGCGCACAGGCTTTCTCTAGTTGTGCCCAGTGGGGGCTACTCTTCCTTGCGGTGTGCAGGCTTCTCATTGCAGTGGCTTCTCTTGTTGCAGAGCACAGGCTCTAGGCAGGTGGGCTTCAGTAGTTGTGGCACATGGGCTCAGTAGTTATGGCTCACGGGCTCTAGAGTGCAGCCTAAGTAGTTGTGGTGCACAGGTTTAGTTGCTCTACAGCATGTGGGATCTCCCTGGACCAGGGCTTGAACCCATGTCCCCTGTATTTGCGGTGGATTCTCAACCATGGAGCCACCAGGGAAGTCCCTGGTTGCATTTCTTTACACTAACAATGAAATATCAGGAAGCGAACGTAAACAAGCAATCCCTTTTAAAATGGCATCAAAAAAATAAAATACTTAGGAGTAAACCTCACCAAGGAGGTGAAAGACTTATATGCTGAGAACTACAAAACATTAGTAACGTAAATTGAAGATGATTCAAAGAAATGGAAAGACATCCCACGTTCTTGGACAGCAAGATATAATAGTGTTAAAATGGCCATACTACCCAGGGCAATCTACAGGTTTAATGTGATCCCTATCAAATTACCCATGACATTTTCTCCAGAACAAGAACAAATAATCCTAAAATGTATATGGAATCATAAAAAGCCAGAATTGTCAACACAATCCTGAGGAAAAAGAACAAAGCAGGAGGCATAACTCTCCCTGACTTCAGACAATACTACAAAGTTACAGTAAGCAAAACCACAAGGTATTGGCACAGAAGGAGATATATGGATCAATGGACTAGAATAGAGAGCC
This sequence comes from Neophocaena asiaeorientalis asiaeorientalis, assembly GCF_003031525.2. Taxonomy (NCBI): domain Eukaryota; kingdom Metazoa; phylum Chordata; class Mammalia; order Artiodactyla; family Phocoenidae; genus Neophocaena; species Neophocaena asiaeorientalis. The sequence goes on along the minus strand of NW_020174261.1, from coordinate 62,534 downwards.
CAGAAATAAACCCACACACCTATGGTCAATTAACCTTCGACAAAGGAGGTAAGAATATACAATGGGGAAAAGACAGTCTCTTCAGCAAGTGGTGTTTTGAAAGTTGGACAGCCATATGCAAATCAGTGAAGTCAGAACATACCATCACACCATACACAACAATAAACTCAAAACGGCTTATATGCTTAAATATAAGATAGGAAACCTTAAAACTCCTAGAAGAGAACATAAGCAAAACATTCTCTGACATACATCATACCAAAGTTTTCCTAGGCAGTTCTCCCTAGGCAGAACAAATACAGTAAGTCACCTACATACACACCTTCAAGTTGCAAACTTTCAAAGATGCAAACGTCCATTCGCATGTCCAATCATGCAAGTTAGCTCACGTGTCTGGCTGGCATAAATTGTCATGTGTGTGCATCCTCTATAAGTGGTTGTGCTTTTGTGTAGTTTACAGTACTGTGTAGAATACAGTAGTACAGTATCTTTATTTCAAGCCCAAGATGTCTGGAGGAAAGCGTAAAAGCAACGATGATGTAGCAGGTACTGCTAAGAAGCGCCACACAATAATGATGGAAACAAAAGTGAAAATAATTGAGAGAGTGGAGCGAGGCAAAAAGATGTTAGACCTCGCTCATTCTTATAACGTGAATCATTCAATCATTGGCACAAATCTAAAGAACAAGGACAAGATCATGGAACATGGGAAGTCTGCCGTGCCGATGATGTTGACAAAATATCGAAGAAGCATGGAAAAGTGATGGCGGAGAGGGAGAAACTTCTCAGTGTGCAGATGCAGGATCAACGTCAGCGCTGAGTCCTGCTCAGCTTAATGCTGATTCAAGAGAAAGCTAAAAGCCTTTATGAAGACTTGAAGAAGAAACACGGAAAAAAATCAGAGGGCACGTCTTTTAATGTCAGCCATGGCTGGTTTCATCGGTTCAAGGTTAGAGCCAACCTTCAAAATGCAAAAGTAAGTGGAGAGGCAGCAAGTGCAGATAGCATAGCTGTCCAGGAACTGCATGAAACACTTTGAGAAATTATTGATGATGGTGTGTATTTACCGAAGCAGGTTTTTAATGTCGATGAGACACAACAGTACTGGAAGAGGATGCCAGACGGAAGTTACATCTGTAAGGAGGAAAAGTTGATGCCTGGCTATAAAGCAGCAAAGGATAGGCTAACTGTTGTTTGGTGGCAATGCTTCTGGTGATATGAAGCTGAAGCCTCTCTTAGTTTATCAGTCAGTGAACCCAAGAACCCTTAAAAACAGCAAAGGGCTCTCTTCCTGTTGTGTGGAAGCATAACCCCAAAGCCTGGAATACACAGGCCATTTCCCAGGACTGATTTTTCCACCAGTTTATCCCAGATGTAGAGAAATACTGCTTGGAGAAGGACATCCCAACAAAACATTCTTTTGCTGCTCGACAGCGCCCTGGGCCACACCCCATTCATGGATGACTTTCATCCCAACGTCAAAGTAGTGCATCTGCCACCGAATACTACGTTGCTCATGCAACCCGCGGACCAAGGAGTTATAGTCACTTTCAAGAAATATTATTTATGTCACACTTTTTGTCAGGCAGTAAAGGTAAGTGACAAATCAGGAACAATCTAGGGACAATTTTGGAAGAACTATAACATCTACAAGGCCATAAAAAACATTGACTTTGCTTGGTGTGAGGGTATGGCGGTCACCATGAATGGGGTTTGGAAGAACCTTGCCCACAGTTTGTTCATGATTTTTATGGATTTGAGAAGGTAGATGAGAAGGCCGAAGACGTCTTTCCCAACATAGTGACCCTCAGTGAGAAGCTGGAGTTAAATCTGCAAGAGGACCATTTCATTGAAGACCTTGCTGTGCAACATGAGAAGCTTACTAATTAAGATGTGATGGAATTGGAGTCCCAGAGAAAGGATGAAGAGGGACAGGAGGAAGAAGAAGGAGTAACTGAAGAACTGAAGAGATTCACGACACAGAAAATGGCAAGGGGATTTTCTTTATTTGAGGAGGCACTGTTAGTTTTTGAGGTAAAGGACCCGAACATAAAATGGTACCCAAAGTTGCAGCAGCCATTCAGAATGCAATCCAGTGCTACCTTGTCATCTATGATGAGAAAAAAAGAACTACTACCCACACATCAATGGATCATTTTTTCAAGAGGGTAGATAGAATTAAACCCAGCAAGGAACCAGAACCTGTGCCATCAACGTCAGGCATGAGTGAAATGGCAGCTTGCCCTCTGTCTCCTACTGCTGATAATCCTTCACTTCTACCATCTCCCACCTCCTCTCCCTCCTCCAATCAATAACTCTTCTCGCCTGTTCCCTCGATACCAGCCCAAGTATCCCAGCTGTTGTACTGTATTACTGTACTTTTCAAGTTACTGTACTGTAAGATTAAAAATGTTTTCTTTATTTTTGTGTTTGTTTTTTATGTATTATTTGTGTGAAGAGTATTATGAACTTATTATAGTACAGTAACATATAGCCGACTGTGTAAGTTGAGTACCTAGGGTAACTTTATTGGACTTACAAACAAATTGTACTTACAAACGCACTCTTGGAACAGAACTTGTTCATATGGAGGGGACTTACTGTAAAAGCAAAAACGAAAGAGGAGCTAATCGAACTTATAAGATTTGCACAGCAAAGGAAACCATAATCAAAATGAAAATACAACCTATGGACTGGGAAAAAATATTAGCAAATGATGAGACTGACAAGGGCTTAATTTCCAAAATATACAAACAGCTCATACAGCTCAATAACAAAATAACAAATAACTCAATGGAAAAATGGGTAGAAAACCTAAAGAAACATTTCTCCAAAGAAGACATACAGATAGCCAATAGGCACATGAAAAGATGCTCATCATCACTAATTATTAGAGAAATGCAAATCCAAATTACAATGAGGTACCACTTCACACTGATCAGAATGGCCATCATTAAAAAAACCTACAATTAACAAATGCTGGAGGGGGTGTGGAGAGAAGGGAACCCTCCTGCACTGTTGATGGGAATGTAAACTGGCAAAACCACTATGGAGAACAGTATGGGGGTTCCTTAAAAACTACAAATAGAACTACCATATGACCCAGCAATCCCACTACTGGGCATATACCCAGAGTAAACCATAATTCAAAAAGATACATGTACCACAATGTTCACTGTAGCACTATTTACAATAGCCAGGACATAGAAGCAACCTAAATGTCCATCAACAGATGAATATATAAAGAAGATGTGGCACATATATACAATGGAGTATTACTCAGCCATAAAAAGGAACAAAATTGAGTTATTTGTAGTGAGGTGGTTGGACCTAGAGTCTGTCATACAGAGTGAAGTAAGTCAGAAAGAGAAAAACAAATACCCTACGCTAACACATATATATGGCATCTAGCAAAATGGTACTGATGAACCTAGTGACAGGGCAGGACTAAAGACACAGATTTAGAGAACAGACTTAAGGACACACGGCGGAAGGGGAGACGGGGACGTAGTGAGAGAGTAGCACTGACATATATACACTACCAAATGTAAAATAGCTAGTGGTAAGCTGCCGCATAGTATAGGGGATCAGCTCGGTGCTTTGTGTCCCCCTAGAGGGGTGGGATAGGGAAGGTGGAGGGAGGCTCAAGCGCGGGGGATATGGGGAATATATGTATACATAGAGCTGATTCACTTTGTTTTAAAGCAGAAACTAACACAATGTTATGAAGCAATTATACTCCAATAAACATGTATTTTTTAAAAACCCACCAACATTGTATATCAACTACACTTGAAAATATTTTTTAAATGCAAAAAATTTAAATTAATTTTATTGTGTGTGCGTACCACAGGTTCAATATATAAATTATGTCAAATTGATTACATTGTTTTCCAAAATAAAGAATTTTTGATATTTTACATCAGCTTTAAAATATAAATGCAGAAAAACTCTTATTTTTTTCGTAAAGTTCAGAAGTAGCCATTTTGCTCATTTTGTATACTATAAACCACTAACTTTATTAAAAACGGATTCGTGACCTCTTCCTTCCAAAGAAATATTTCTCCAGTCACACAGGTTTAACAGAAGGTTCCGTCATGAACTGACTTGAACCTTAGAGACACGAGATTTACATCCTGAAATCTCTTTCTTGCAAAAATATGCAATTAGCATCCTAGCATTACAAAAACGAAATGCTTTTTTACAGATCTCAAATTCCAGGCAACTTTACTCAAGACATCATGTATTTTTAAATTATCAACACTCACCTGTTTTCTTTAAAAATCAACAAAAACATAATTTTGTGTTTCATTTATTCTGGTTCTAAGTGGTCATTCTAAACGAAAGTACTAGAGTATGTTAATATCACCGTATAACATATTTCAAATGACTACCGTCTCTCCAGAGATGAAATATGAGGAACTCATATAATTAGGCTCTCCAAAGATTTACTCTCTGAATCTGTATTACCCTTCTTCTGAACTCCACACTGTTCATTATTCTCTGAGAATATTATTTTTCTTGTATGGCCATCGCACATGTTGATTCATTTCATTTAGCTTTTTCCTGCAATTTTATGCCTAGTTTATTTCTGAGATAATGTATTATTTCAGATTGATAATTATAGAAACAAAGACTTCTCTATAATTTCCTGATTGTTTCAGGAACTCCTTCTTTTTTTTCTAATACCTACATTCTGAAGCTCTCCACAAAGAATTACTAAAATTGTATTTATATAGCTATCTACATATTAACCACACAATAATGCATTTACAATTGTATTGTGATTTATTGCTAACTTTGGAGCATAAATGTAGCTGTCTTATTTATCACGCTCTTGGAAATCACTTTAATATTTGCACTTAGGACTTGAAAGAGAATGGATAAATAAAAACCTGAAGAATATGCAAATACAATTTATATATTTCTCATAAAATTAGGTGATTACCAAACCTTTAGCCAAAAAAAAGAAGAGCCCAGATACTCTGCAGGCATGATACTTGAGAATGGAGGGTCTTACAGCAGGAAAACATGCAGTAATCCATGTGGCAGAGTTTACCTGTGACCAACTGGGGTTAGTGACCTATGCATTCCTTACACGCAACATATCAGGAGTGAAAAAATGGAATTTGTCAGTTGTGGCAGTAAGTATAATGAAGTTTTGTAGCAGGTTATGCTCATATATTCAACACAGGTACAATCAAAATTACACTCATTCTGGTGTACATTCTGATAAATCTAAGCCTCTATCTGTTACCTTGTCTTTAACTATGAAATGTCGGAACTGATTTATAAAAAAAACAAAGTGTTTTGTTTGTTTAATTACGGTCATGGTAAGACATAGCTCAAAACAGCTAATTTGACTTAGTGATTCTCTCATCAGGAAACACAGTTTCTACTTCCTTGTTTATTTTCCACATCCTGTAGTAAGTAGTTTCAATGAATGATAAATCTACATGGCAAAAAGAAAAGAAACCTTATGTGTTGATAAGATAATTTTGACAGGTTTTACCACGTATGTCAGTGTTTCTGGGGATGGACACGAGCCAGAGCTCCCTACTCAGACATTTTCACTGATGTCATTCCCCTTTGTCTACAATTTGAAAAGTGGATAAAAATGTTTTCCATGTTTTCTTCTTTATAAAGAATGCTGTCTAGACATGATCCTCTAATGGTATTCAGTCAGTGGTCATCAGCAGAAGAAAAACACAGAATCTCATATCCACAAAAGGATGACATTCAGTCAGATAAGAAAATTCTCCCTGAAATCAGAGCTTCATCTTTAACATGCAATCAAAGGCTTTCACAGGTTCTACATCACTGTGCAGTCATCCCTATCATATAGGATTGGCTCTAAGAATCTCACATCAGATGACTGACCAACATGTCATAGTACATTGATCTGGTACCAGATCCTGCCTCTCTTAATGAACTCCTTCAGGGACATTGGAATATTCTAGGTGGTTTCCTGGAGCCATCTACCCTATACAAGTACACTTCCAAGTAGAAACAAGCTTTGATTCTCAATGGGACCCCTGCTCTGTCCAACCACCCTCTCTAGAAATATGATGTTCTAATCTCTCCTGATTAGAACATTTCAAGGTCTCTCCCTGTGCTAATTTACTAAAGGTAAAAGAGAAATAAGAAAGAGGCAAACTATGCAGGGAGCAATATATAGGATTCCTTTACTTAATGTATTTATCTGATATACCCAAATATTGAGAAATATAGATTCATTTCATAATGGTCAAGAAAAGAGGAGGAACCTCCATGCCAACAGTATATATAAAATGGAATCAATATTGCATAATCTCCAGCTTCAGCTTAACTATGAGGTACGAACTCTTCTCATAAAGAAGCAATAGTTCTCCATCATTTGAAGCACACTGAGGACTCAGATAGCTGGACTCTGAGGGTGTAGTCTCCTCACTCGAATTCTGTACCTGCATCACAGAGCAATGAAATATTCCCAAAGAATTATTGAGGATGAGGTGGGGAACCGAAATAAGAAAGATGAATCCATAGTCTGCCCTACCATCTGTTCTGCGGGATATTACCACCATCGTGGCCCAATATGACCTTCCCACTTTTCTCTGGGCCTCCCTATGTTCCACCTCCATTATCCCATTATATCTTACCTACAGTTGGAAACAACTCTACTTTTTCCACTTATCTTTATCAACAAATATTCCAAATAGCAACTGCGTATATAACTCTTAGAAATCAAAGGTCTGACTCAGTAATCCATGACCTTCAAAGTCCAAAGTTTTCCTAATTCCCTTTATTATTTCTTTTCTACTTTCCATGTACTTACACCCTCAGGACCTCCACTGTTCTCAAGTTCGTCTTCCCTGCAAAATCTGTCAACCTAGACATAGACTTAAGTACCACCCTCTAATTATCTCCTAGGGAATCCAGTTTTTAAAAAAGCCTCAGCAAGCCTTATGGACTTTATTAAAGACTCTTTAAGATAACCCATGGGAGACAGCAGTACACCCACAGATATCTATTTAATACACCCTCAGAGTATTTATTTTTTCTTTTTTATAAAGTCTCTTCTGTCCAATGAAGACTCTCAGCTCTTCTTCAACATAGGCAGTGTCTCACCCTTCTGACTACTCTCTGCTCTATCCCAGGTCCACTCCCTTTCCTGATATTACATTCTTTCCCAATTTTGTATGTTAGTAAAATCAAATAACATAAAATATAACATGTTAGTTATTATAAAGTGCACCGTTCAGTGATATTAAATACATTCATATTATTGGGCAACCAATATCACCATTTACTTTCTAATTCTTTTCTATCTTTTAAAACTGAAACAATATCCTTTAAACATAACTTTCCTTTTTCTTCCATAAACACCTGAAAAGCATCATTACCCTCTCAATTTCTATGGTTTTGACTACACTAAGTAACCCATATAGGTGAAATAAGTAGTTGTATTGTTATGACTCATTAAACGTCACAAAAATGGCATTTCTGGTAGCTAAATTTCCTTAAGATCCCTCCATATTGTAGCATATTTCTAGATCTTTTCCTTCTTAAGACTGAATAATATTGTATTATATGGGTATACCACATTTTGTTTATCCAGGAATTAGTGGATGAACACATAGGTTGCTTTCATATTTTAGCTATTGTGATTATTACTGCTCTAAACACTGGAGTAGAAATATTTCTTTAAGACCCTGATTTCAATTCCTTTGGGTATACCTCATAGTACAATTCCTGGATCATGTAGTAATTCTATTTTTCAATATCTGAAAACTTGCCATACTCTTTTGCAAAGCAGCTGTATCATTCTACGTTCCCACTGACATAACACAATGCTTCCAACTCCCTCACATCCTCACCAATACTTGTTTTCTGCTTGTGTATGTGTCTGTGTGCTTGTGTGTGTATGCATGCACACAAATATATAAACATGCATTTAGTGATATGGGGCATCTATTCAAGTGCTTAGTCATTTGTACATCTTTTTGAAGAACCATCTATTCAAGCCTTTTATCCATTTTTGAATCAGGATGTTTGCTTTTTGTTGAGTTGTAGGAGTTCTCTCTATATTCTGAATAGAAATCTCTTGTCATATAGGTGGCTTTCAAATATTTTCTCCCATCTTGTGGGTTGCCATTTTACTCTGTTTCGACTTCTTTGATACACATGTTTTTAAAAAAATTATGTACTGAAAATTGTTTATTTTTTTGTTAGCTGTGCATTTGTTTTTCCTTCATTTCATATTGAGGAAACACTGCCAACTCCAATGTCATGAAGCTCTGGTCATGTGTCTTCTTCAAAGACTTTTTATTTTATTAGGCCGTATATTTAGTTTCTTAATACATTTTCCTTAATTTTTGCCTATGATGTGAGGTAAGGGTCCATCTTCCTTCTTTTGCATGTTGGCAACAAGACCTCTCAGCACTATTTGTTGAAAATACTATCCTTCCTACATTGAAAAGTCTTGGCAACTTGTCAAAAATCATTTGGCCATATATCAGGGTTTATTTGTGGGTGCTCTATTCTATTCCATTAGTCTTGGATAAGGGAGGAAATAGTATAAGGTATCCAGGTTGATGAAGTACATAAAGAAAAACCAGGACTGAGAATTAATAGGGCAATATATATGAGCAGGGCGTAAAAGACAGTGTGAGAGAAGCTCCTGTATTTGTGAGTTCAGGGAAATGTGATCATGCTAAAATCACTAAAAACCTGACTGAACAATACAGTAAACTTTTTAGCAAGAAACATAACACTTACCCATCTCTGGGAAATATAGTATGAGCATAAAGATAAACTACACACAAATATATTAAAAAGGGAAGGGTTTTCATGGTGTGAGAAAATTGTGGTATGTGAAATACAATTTACTTCTGTTCTACAATTTTCTCTAAAATTTATCAAAGTGTATATACAAGCAATTCCAATTCTGGTAATGTGCTTGACAGGTTTATATATGAACTTCAGCAGACCAGTAAATGTATATTCATAGTAGGACTGTTCCATAAACCAAAAACCATAAAACAAAAACTGGAAAGACTATAGTTCACTTTGTCAACACACATACAGATGGAATGATGGTTAACGGTCCCAAAACAGAAGGTGAGCATGGGTGCAAGAGGTTAATCCCCAGGCTGGGGTGGGGAGCAGAGTTTGAGGGTAACACAGGTAGAAAAGGCTTTTGTCCAATTCCTGAATTTTGAGGTATGGAAATTCACAGGTCACTATCTCCATTTCAACATGAATGAACGCACTATTCAATTTTTTAAAACAGGTGAAGTGAACATGAGTCATATGAATTTCAAACTGCCACAAATCAAATAAGATACTAAGAAAAGTTAAATAATATGATTTAAGAATGAAGTGGAGAGATGGTCCTAGATGGCAGCATAGAAAGACCTAGAGCTTGATGCGTCTCATGGCCATACTAAAGTCACAAATATTTACAGAACAGCAATTGATGAAAAAGGCCGGGACCTACCATAAAAGATGTTTTACAGCTAAAGACATAAGGAAGGCACCATGACAAGACAGGAAGGAAGGGGAAAAGTCTCAATATACTCAAGACCCATACCACCAGGTGCGTGGCCGACACATGGGAGAATAATTACAATTTCAGAGGTGCTCCCTGGTAGCAAGGGGTATGAACCCAACATCAGGCTCCCAAGCCCAGGGATCCTTTGCTGGGAAGAAGAGTCCCTAGAAAGTTGGGCTTTGAACACCAGTAGTGCTTATTTTCCAGAGAGCCAGAGGGTTGTGGGAAATAGAGATTCCACTCTTAAAGGATGCTCACAAAATCCCACATGATCCGAGAATCAGAACATAAGCAGGAATTTGAAAGCATCATGGGTCATACCTACCTCCTGATCTTGGAGAGTCTCCCAGAGAGGCAAGAGGCAACTACAGCACACTCTCCGGGACATAGACACTGGAAGCATCCATTTTGGGGAGCTCCTTCTACCTCGTGGCCACTGGTAGCAGCAAGCATAGTTTCAGAATCCTCCCTCTAGCATATCAGCCTCAGGACCAAGCCCCACCGATTTCCACCAGACTACAGACACAAGCACTATGGGGCTGCAGGCCAAGCAGCTAACTGAGCAGGGGCACAGCCACACCCACCAGCCAACAGGTGGCTTAAGACCCTCTCAATGCACGGTTGCCCCGGACATGGCCCAGCCAACAGAAGCCCCAGGACCAGCCTCCACACCTCAGTGCACAGGCACTAGATCCAAGACGCCCAGGACACCTCAGGCAGAGACTCTGGATCCAAACTCCACCCACCAGTGGGCAGGCACCAGCCTCAGGATCCCTGGCCACTCCGACAAGTGAGCCTGCTCTGGCATTGCAATCAGCCTCAACTGTTGTCAGGTGATTACTGCACAGGGATTGGAGGGAGCTTGGACCTACCCAAGAGCAAGCCTGCTCTATCAGTGGGATCAGCCTCATATACCAACAGGCACACACCAGCTCCAGGAATACCACAGCCCAGCAGCCTGTGTAACCAGGCCACTCACTTGCAGGCCAGAAACAGCCAGGGTCTCAGCTAGCTCCTGACCCTGCCCATCAGAATGCCAACACAATATTAGGGATACCCCAGACCCTGTAGATAGCTGTGTCCGGGACAGTTATCCAACACCAACTCTGAGAATCCTGGGTCCCGCCACCAGAACTCAGGACCTGTGTCTTCTTCCCAGTAGCCAGCATAGCCCCAGGACCAATGACTGGGCACTAGCCCTGATATCACCTGAACTGCAACTCTACCCATAAGTGAACCAGCACTAGATTTGATGTCTCCCAGCGTTGTACAGCCAGCTGCCTTATGATTTCGTCCCAGCAAGCAACACAGACAGCCTCCATACAAGGCAGAGCCTGGAAAAGAAGCAGTCTGGGGGCAGCCAAGCCTACCAGACCACCCACAGTAGTCAGCCCACCACAACAGAAGAGCCCAAGCAGCCCGCATAGGGGGTACACCTAGAAAATATAGTTCTAGTGACCAGGGGACAGTGGGCGCCTGGGACACATAGGACCTCTCCTACAAAAGGCCACTTCTCCAAGGTCAGGAAATGTAACGAACCTACTACATACATAGCAATAAAAACAGCAAGTTAAGAAAAATGACGTGACACAGAAACACGATCCAAATGAAGGAACGAGACAAGAACTCAGAAGAAGATCTAAGTGAAGTGGAGATAGCCAATCTACTCAAGAAAGAGTTCAAGGTAAGGACTATAAAGATGATCAAAGAACTCAGGAGAAGAACCGATGACCAGAGCAAGAAGTTAGAAGCTTTTTAAAAGAGTTAGACTCCTAAGAACAACCAAACAGAGATGAGGAATACAATAAATGAAATGAAAATTACACTTAAAGGAAACTACTGTAGACTCCATGATACAGAGGAATGGATCAGAAAACTAAAGGACAGAGTACTGGCCATCACTAAAGATGAACGGTAAAACAATAGATTAAAATGAAATGAGGAAAGTTGAACAGACCTATGAACAACATCAAGTATACTAACATTTGAATTATACTGGTTCCAGAAGCAAAAAGGAAAGAGAAAGCAGTGTAGAACATACCTGAAGACATAAAAGCTGAAAACGTCCCTAAACTGTGAAAGAAAACAGACATTCATGTCCAGTAAACACAGTAAGGCCAAAACAGGATCAAACCAAAGAGGACCACACCAAGACCCATTGTAATTAAAATAGCAAAAAAATAAAGATAAAAAGACACTATTAAAAGGAGCAAAGGAAAAGTGTCAAGTTACAAACATGGGAACTTGCATAAAGTTATCAGCTGACTTTTCAGGATAACCTCTGCATGCCAGAAGGGAGTGGCATGGTATATTCAAACTCATGAAAGGGAAAATCCTATAACCAAAAATACCCTACCCAGCAAGGCTCTCCTTCAGATTTCATGGAGAGATCTAAAGTTTCTAAAGCAAAACTAAGACCTCAGCATTGCCAAATGAGCTTTATGAGATATCTTAAAGGGGCTATTCTGAGTGAAAGAGAAAAGGCCTGGACTGAATCATAAACATTAGGAAAGGAAACTTACTAAAGGAAAAACCTCATTGGTTAAGGGAAATATTCAATAAAGGTAGTAAATCAACCATGTACACAGCTAGTAGGAAGGATGAAAGGAAACACTAATAAAATCATCTATATTCACAACAAGAAGTTAAGGGGCACACAAAACAAGTAGATGTAAAATATAAGGTCAAATTCAGTAACTGTGGGGGAGGAGAGTAAAAATGCAGGGTTGTTAATGTCCATTTGAAATTAAGAGCTCAGCAACTTAAAATTATCTCTCTCTCTCTGTCTCTCTCTCTCTCTCTCTCTCTCACACACACACACACAAAAAACTGAAAGAAATCCGAACATAATATTAAAGATAGTCCTCACATCACAGATGAAGGGAATAAAAGGGGAAGAAAGGAACACTGAAGAAATTAATTAGGGATTCTAAAAATACCCAGAGAGAAATGAAAATGAACACACAATGATCCGAAACCTATAGGACACAGCCAACACAGTTCACAGGGGGAAGTTATAGTGATACAAGCTTATTCTTAGGAAACAAGAAAAAATATCAAATAAACAACCTAACATTACACCTGAAGGAATTAGAAAAAGAAGAACCAAAACTCAAAGCTGTCAGAAACAAAAATTAAGAAAACAATACCATATGCAATTACACCAAAAAGAATAAGATACCTAGGAACAAACACACCTAAGCAGGTAAAAGACATGTACTCAGAAATCTATCAGCCATTGGTGAAAGAAGTTGAAGGCAACAGAAAAAAGATGGGAAAATATAGCAGGTGCATGGACTGGAAGAATTAATATTGTTAAAATAACCATACTACCAAAGACAATCTACAGATTTAATGCAATCCCTATCAGAATACCAAAGCATTTTCACAAAACTTGAAAAAATAATTTAATATTTCTATAGAAGCACAACGACCCCAAATAGCCAAAACAATCTTGAGAAAGAACAGACCTGGAGGCATCAAGCACCTTGACTTCAGACTATACTACAAAGCTACAGTAATCAAAGAGAATACTACTGGAGCAAAAACAGACAAAAAGATCACTGGAATAGAATAGAGATATAGAGATCTCAGAAATAAACCCACACACTTATATTTAATTGATTTATGACAAAGCAGGCAATATGGAGAAAAAACTGTCTCTTCAATAAATGGTACTGGGAAAACGGGTCAGCTACATGGAAAATAATAAAATTAGAGTATTTTAGCCCACCATATATAAAATAAACTCAAAAGTGAATAAAGACCTAAATGCAAGACAGAAACCATAAAACCCCTAGAGGAAAATATAGAACATTCTTCAACATAAATAATAGCAACAGTTTTAGGTTCAGTCTACTAAGGCAAATGAAACAAAGCCAAAAATAAACAAATGGGACTTCACTAAACTTAAAAGATTTTGCATAGCAAAGGAAACCAAAGACAATATGAAAGACAACGTGCTGAAAGAGCAACAATATTTGCACATGATAAGAAGTTAACACAAAAAGTGGACCAATGAAGTGTTAATATCTAAAATATAGAAACAGCACATACAACTCAATATCAAAAAACACCCAAAATCTTTTTTTAAAAAAGTGAGAAGACCTAAATAGACATTTTCCAAGGAAAAAATACAGATATATAGCCAGAACTCATAAAGATGGTAAACATAGCTAATCGGCAGTAAAATGCAAATCAAAACTATGAGATATCACCTCACTCTTGTCAGAATGGCTGTCATCAAAAAGATCACAAATAAAGGTTAGTGAGGATGTGGAGAAAAGGAAGCTCTTGTACACTGTCGATGTGAATGTGAATTAGTGCAGCTACTGCGGAAAGCAGAATGGAGGTTCCACAAAAGACTAAAAATAGAACTACCATAATATCCAGCAATTTCACTCGGGTATATATCAGAAGAAAACAAAAACACTACTTCAAAAGAATAACTGCACCCCAAAGTTCAAAACAGTGTTATCTGCCATAGACAAGATATAGAGTCAAACTAAGTGCTCGTCAACAGGTTACTGGATTAAAAAAAAGATTTTTTACGGTGACTTCAAAAAAAATGAAATTTTGCCATTTGCAAGAACATGGATGGACTTGGAGGGCATTGTGCTTAGTAAAATAAGCCACAGAGAAAACAAGCCTGGTAGGTTATCACTTACACGTGGCTTCTAAAAAATTGAATAAAACAACAACAAAACAGACTCAAAGATTAAAGAACAGACTAATGGTTACCAGCAGGGAGAGACAAGGTGGAGGAGCAAAGTATTGGTAGGAGATTCTGAGGAAGAATCCACTATGTATAAAATCAATAATCTACAGTGACGTACTGTATGGCATGCGGAATAGAGCCCCTCTTTTATAATAAGTATAAATGGAGATGAACCTAAACATTTATGAATCACTATGTTGTACCTCTGAAACTGATATAATAATGTAAATTAACTATAGATCAATAAAATATAAAGTAAGAAACAATAAAGGGGAGACACAGATTATTAGATAGAAATCAATTAAATAAACACAAGTTTTGGAAATCAAGAAAATAAAAAACAACATGTAAGAAATAACATTGGCATTTAAAGTGTACAATCTATTCATTTAAAAGAAATGATTTAAGTGGTAAAAAATGTTACCCAGTCTCACAATTTTGTGTATCTAGGGTAAATTATTATCTACAAAAATATGTAACAAATATCCACTCAAAAAGAAAGAGAAACTTTGGATTAACCAATTTTAGTGTAGAAATTTAATATCAAAGACTCTATCTAAAATTGATTTGAATTAGTTCTGTCAATGTTGAATAAGTTCTTTTAGCCACTTCTAGTCTCTTTGTGATGTAAAATCTTTTATAGCATAAAAATCAGCCTATCTACATTATTCCATTAGACATACATAGAAGTTAAAAGAAATGAGAAGACAGAACAATCAACTAAGAAGGTGAATTTACTGAGAAACAGTCATTCTTTCTCCCTCTTTCTTTTCTTTTCCTCCTTTTCCAGGTCTCTTTCCGTTCCAATCAAGAGAAGTCTTGAGAGTTCTGAGAATATTTCTTTAAGGGCTTCAAATTACCATACCTACGTCCTCTGCCACAACTACACACACGGGAACAAAAATAAACCTCTGCTATCTACTCATGTAGGAGGGATTCGTGCAAAATAAACTCCTACATGGAGACCAACACGTGAGTTTTCTACCTGTTTTTTATAATGCCCTTCCATTACAGTAAATCCCACACATTATGAGGCAGAAGGGGTTATGTGAACTTTACCTTGAAGTCAAAAATCTTGCAGTCATTTCAAGTACCAGGTGATCATAGGGTACCGCCAGGGAAGGTGCCATCCCCCTTGGGGGGTGTCGTTTCTTTCTCCCTCTTTCTTTTCTTTTCCTCCTTTTCCAGGTCTCTTTCCGTTCCAATCAAGAGAAGTCTTGAGAGTTCTGAGAATATTTCTTTAAGGGCTTCAAATTACCATACCTACGTCCTCTGCCACAACTACACACACGGGAACAAAGATAAACCTCTGCTATCTACTCATGTAGGAGGGATTCGTGCAAAATAAACTCCTACATGGAGACCAACACGTGAGTTTTCTACCTGTTTTTTATAATGCCCTTCCATTATAGTAAATCCCACACATTATGAGGCAGAAGGGGTTATGTGAACTTTACCTTGAAGTCAAAAATCTTGCAGTCATTTCAAGTACCAGGTGATCATAGGGTACAGCCAGGGAAGGTGCCATCCCCCTTGGGGGGTGTCATTGAATGGGCTCCCGCAACCATGCACCTCCTGATGTACAGATTCTGGAGAAACAAAGGGTGGTCACACTGCAGTCAGCCTGTCAGGCTGTCGGGCCACTGGGCTACCCGACCAGCCTGGAAGTGCCCCATCAGTTGCTGAAAGCAAAACTCTGTCCACCCTGTGAAGCCAGGCAATTTGGGCCAGAGAGTCAGAGGAGACCGGTAATCAACTCCTCCTCTCTGCTCACCTCCTTGGGGTTACAACAACCCCATCTCCAAACCCAAATCTGACCCTGCAATGCCAAACTGGGCGTGGCAGGTGGGCTCTGCCGGTGCTTCAGCGCCATCTGGCGGTTGTCCGCTCTAATGGCAACCCTCAGCCCTTTCTCCTCCTCCCCTAGTCCTGGGGACTGCCTTGCCTACTGCAGCTGCTGACATGATTTCATTCTTCTTTCTCCAATTACAATGAAATGTCCTACAGAGGTTTGGAATCTCTTGAAGAAGGAGGATCTTTGAGTCAATACACCTTAACCTTAAACGTGAGAATCTGGTTTCAAGAATGAACCTGAAATACTGTATTTTTCTCCTGATGATTCCAAGGGGAGACAGCTCAAGTTTTCTAAATCATAAGAAAAACCAAGGTAAATAGGATATTCTGAGCCAGAGATGAAAAAGCAGTTTTTAGCACCCACTCGTCATGTCATATGACTGTATTTAATCAATCAGCTGCCACTGGTTTTTAAATCCCAAGACCCAACTTTAAAACAATCAGCTGCTTACCTCTAACTCACGTGACTTGGCTCTGAATAGACATGCAGAGGTATAAAAATGATGTTCTGAACAATAAATGGAAAAACAACATCTTATAAAGTTTTTCTGTTTTCTAATGGACAATTCATTGCATACAGAGTAAAGTATTCTATTCTGGATTTCCTGAACTGTAAACACCTACAATGTCTCCTTTGGCATGGTTGACTTATTTAGTTTTTTTCGTTTTTGTTGTAAACATCTTTATTGGAGTATAATTGCTTTAACCATGTCATGTTAGCTTCTGCTGTATAACAAAGTGAATCAGCTATTCGTATACATATATCCCCATATCCCTGCCCTCTTGCATCTCCCTCCCACCCTCCCTATCCCACCCCTCAAGGTGCTCACAAAGCACCGAGCTGATCTCCCTGTGCTATATGCAGCTGCTTCCCTTTAGCTATCTATTTCACCTTTGGTAGTGTATACATGTCCATGCCACTCTCTCACTGCGTCCCAGCTTACCCTTCCCCGCCGCTCCTTGTCCTCAAGTCCAGTCTCTATGTCTGCATCTTTATTCCTCATCAGTGACTCCTGCGAGGGGTGGATACTTCCTTTTATGCTCAGGGAATATCCCCTAGTTTGAATATGATTTGAGTTTGATCCTGTGAAACCATCAGAACTTCCCACCAGAAAAAAATGAGTAGATTCTGGCCTTTATTAGTATGCATAATGAACACAGGTGTCCGGGATGTACTTGTCACACCTCCTATTTTACCCATCTATTTTTATCCACCTTCCACCCTGTGAGTACTTTTGACCAACCCTGAGCTCAGACCCCTGACTTATTAGAGTGACTTTTTCACACTTTCTTTAAAAATGGACAGGTAATAAAAATAATTTAACCTAGAAGCAGCAGCTCAGTAAGGGAAATAAAATCACCAGAAGTTATATAATCACAGCCACAGCCATCCAGGGCTCTTGTCTTATCTGCTGGGTCATAAGAATGTGACCTTCCTAAATTTGGAGGGCATCCAATCAAATAAGTAAAGGTGTCGCTCACCTCTGGCTCTTGGAGGGATTGCTAGGCAGTCTACCCAGTGTATACTAACTGCAAAACACTGTCATGGTTTTGAAACACCCATGTTCCAGGAAAGCTTTTTGGGGTGCATGGGAAAGTTTTATTTATTTTTTTGACATGAAGCAAAAAATAAATCACCAAGCTGTACGTGCACAGGACTTCTTAAGAGGGCAGTATAAGGAAGGAATGGGCAGAAATGACAATCTCCTCTGACGTGAAGGTAGTTTTTCCAAGAATAGGATTTAGGCTCAGTTTAAGGAGAAAACTTTTAAATAGCTGGGACAGCTCCAAACTGCAGTTTAGGGAACGAGTGCTTCAAAAGAACAGTGCTTTAAAAGTCCTGGCAATGCAGCAAGAGGATGAAGAGTTTGTTTTGCATAGTTTTGAACACAGGAGTAAAGAAGCAGAAGCATCTCTGACTAAACGGCCCTGAGATCCTATGGCATCAATGGGTCAGTTGCAAGGGGCAAGGGGTGTGGGGTGCGATAGTTTTCTCTCAACATTTCCCAGGGCAGCCACCCCTCCCTACCCTACCCCCCTACTCCCTTCACCCTTCCTCCCTCCACTGTTGGGTCCCCAGGGACAGCACTTCTTAAGCTGGAAGGCTCAGGCACCATCTCTGCAGTCTGGATTCTTCCTGGAGCCTGACATGTTCTGGGACAGGAAGCCAGGTCTGCAAGGCTGCTGGGGTGCAGTCGGACCAGGAGGCCCGGAGGGGAACTGGAGCCCTGAAGCCCACCCACGTCCTTGAAGCCAAAGGAGGAACACATCCTCTTAACAGTACTTCTCAGGGGTCAGCGTGCTCCCCACCTGATGGTGATCCATACTCACTTGAGGCAGCAAGAACTGCCTCTAACTGGCCCCCTCGATTCCGCGTTAAGGGTCCTCACACCTATGTGATAGTACAGGCCCCGGCTCTCTTTAGTCAGCTGAGGCCAGTGCTGCCGGGGTCCCTCCAGTCCCATCCCCCAGCCCCTCCCTTCTGATAGAAGAAAGAGCACAGAGGAATTGGATGAATCAAGGGACCTGGGAGCCTGGGTATGTGTTAGAAGACCGAGAACCTAAAGCGCAATTACATATTATTGGAAACTCTTGTTGGGTGTGTGTGGGGAGGTTAGGAGGCTGAGCCGACCTGGTGAGTCCAGCCCCAGGACAACACACAGCCCCGCCCCCGCTTCCATGCCATCAGACAAGGGGTGCCACAACTCCAGCCAGGACTCTGCACTTTCCCCTCCCTGATTCTGCTCAAGAAGAGCAGGTGGCCCCCCGCTCAGGGCAGGGGTAAGACAACGGACCAAGTCCCCCCTGCATCAAGGGGTGCCGCAACTCCAGCCGGGACTCTGCACTTTCCCCTCCCTGATTCTGCTCACGAAGAGCAGGTGGCCCCCCGCTGAGGGCAGGGGTAAGACAACGGACCAAGTCCCCCCTGCACTAAGGCGCTACTGGAAGCTCTTGCTGAACAGCAGTGCTGCCTTGGAGCGAACCCGTGCACCACCAAATTTGGTCTTGTCCTGCAGCTGAGGGACGCAGGCTTTGAGTCAGCTGCACTGGCTTTAAATCAATCAGCCCCACTTTAAGTCAGGTGACACGACTTAAATCACTGTCTGCCCCTCAAGCCTGCAACTTCAAAAGTCGGGAACTTCACGTTGATCCCAGCAGCTCACGTAGCAAAATGCACACTGTAGTCACCCCCAAGTCTGGCTTAGAGGCAGGATATAAGGTAAGGGGATGGGCGTGCACTCACGGTGATGAGGGTGTACTTCATGTACCAGAAGGTTCTAGGTACTCTGGGGTACAGCAAGCAGTGCGCGATACAGCAGCTCCCTGGCAAAGCTGGTGATGCACAGGGAGAGCGGGCACACCCATGCAAGCCGAGGTTCCAGGGCGGGAGCTGGGGCACAGCCAGCCAGGAGGGTGTGAAAGCAGAGGATCTGAGCCTTCCTGAGAAAGGTAGACACCGAGGATGGATGAGAAACAAAGACCATATGAAACATGGATTTGAAAAACACACCCTGCTCTTGAAATTGGGGTGGGGGGCACCCCAGATTTGAATCCTCTTACTCGCCAGTTGCTAGTGCTTTGGCAGTTGCCCAGTTACTTTAAAAATGTGACTGATAATATCTAACCCATATAATACTGTATTTGTAGTCGTTTTGCGTGTTTATGTTTCTATAGTGGAATAACCTTTTCTACAAGAAAAATGTATATTTTCTGAAATAAATTAAAACCTCGTTTTAAAAAGTACTATATAGGACTTCCCTGGTGGCACAGTGGTTAAGAATCTGCCTGCCAAGGCAGGGGACATGGGTTGAAGCCCTGGTAAGGGAAGATCCCACATGCCGCAGAGCAGCTAAGCCCATGCGCCGCAACCACTGAGCCTGCAAGCCACAACTACTGAAGCCCACGTGCCTATAGCCCGTGCTCCACAGCAAACCCAACAAGAGAAGCCACCGCAATGAGAAGCCCGTGCACCACAACAAAGAGTAACCCCCGCTCGCTGCAACTAGAGAAAGCCCACGCGCAGCAACGAAGACAAAATGCAGCCAAAAATAAATTTTTTAAAAAGTACTATATCCTCTGTACATGTTCTCTGGGAAGAACAGAAAGGAGTGGGAGAGTGAGAAAGACCAAAACTTAGTGCACATCCCTGATACAGGTGCTCTGCTGGCTCAGATAGTTTAACCCCACTTTACAGAGAAAATAAGCTCAGAGAGGTTTCGTAATTTTCCCAAAGCCAAACAGCTATTGAGTGGCAGAACCAGGATCTGAACCAAGTCTGTTACCTTCAAAGCCTAAGTCCTCATCACAACAAAACTCAATTAATATTTACATTTATCGAATTACATTGAAAACTGGGGAGTTCTTGGCACAATCCTGAATAAGAGTGAGAAAGAAAGGAATAGCATTGCTCCTACAGTCAAACAAAATTTTTGGAGCAGCTGCTAGATACCTGGCCCTTTTTGGGGTTCAGCAGTGCTCACGACAGGAAGAGTCCTGCTTCCATGAACCGTGCAGTGGGGAGGAGAGACGGGTGCAACTTGGGTGAGGGATTTCACCTTGCTGGGCCTCTGTTTTCTCATGTGGAAAATGGGACGGGTGCTCCTCATTTTGTGGGATTGTCCAGCCCTCACATTCTCTGATTCCACAAGAAGCATTTGTTTTCCTGTTTCTTTAAAATCCAATCAGGCCATGAGCTGTGATGAATGTCCTTAGCTGCTCCCCAAGTCACTCTATTTCCACCCATTTCCTGTGATCAGGTCTTTCCATCAACATGACTCACAATCAATCAAGTCACAGAAGCTAAGGGGCACCCAGCAGAAGAATTCCAACCTGGCTTCCCAGGAGCTCTGCAGTCTACCTGGCCAGGTAAACTTAACTCACCTGGCACAAGGTGGCCATCCCTAGTTTCGCATCAACATGATCTCAGGCACAAACCTCCTCGTTTTTCCATTTTGTCTTTAAGTTACTTGTTGAAACAACTGCACAAGTATGAAAAAGACATAAAATCAGGCATCCTGTGCCCCCAGTGCCTACTAATAAATGATTTTCTGCCACTTTAATGATAATGAGAGAACATTTCAGCATTCCGCTGCCCATATTACTTTTCATTTTTGTTGATATTTGTACTGAATACATCTTTCAATATTTTAACAATGGAATATTTATTTAGGTTGTTCCACACACAGCCTTTAGTGGTAAGGGTCTGGTTGTTATATTTCTATTATGTTTTCTTTAAAAATCATTATCCTGTTTAAATGGGTTAAGTCAATTTTATGGGCATTTATCATATGATATTGATGAAATTAATATATACAGGGCAGTGGTACAAGTTACTTGGACTTGAGAGCCTCTATTAGCACAGTTAAATATAAATATTATATGTATATAAGCTAAATTACATGCTGAGTGAGATTCTCTGACACTTTTTCACCGTCTGCCCCTCAAGCCTATGAGAAATGGAATATTTCTTGCCAGCTCAGTAAACAAAGGATGTCACAGTCATCAGCACTTGCAGCCCTCCAGTGTGAGCCGCGGGCCCTGAGTAATTCAGGATATGCAAGTAGAGAATGCAGGCCCCAGAGAGCTGAGGGTGCACATCAAAGGAAGGATTTCAGTGAGCCCAGACTCTGGCATCTTCGCATACAAAGAAAAGAGCTACATTCCTCACGTTAGGAGAGCATGTTTTCCTTAGTCAACCATCACCTTTTGATGTTCCCCATTACCTGCGTCAGTCCCCTGCCCTGTCCCCCCGCCCCCGCCCCGGTACTTTAGCTCAGGGAGGAAGGAGCGCAGAGGTACTCGGCTGAATAAGGGGCCTGCGAGCCTCCGGAGTTTTCAGCCGCTTCTCCCGCAGTCGGGAGGAGGGGCGCTGACGCTGACGACTGACCGTGCGCCTCCCTTGCCCCGTTTTCCCTCAGGACGCTCAGGCCGACCCCCCTCCGCACGCCCCCCAGGCCCCGTGAGCCACGCCAAGGACAGGGGCGAGAGGAGGGACTGAAGTTCCCCGGGACCAGACGCTGGGGGCCGCTCTTTCTGTACAGCAGCGGCGGGTGGCAGTGAACACTTGCCCCTCAGATGCTGGACTTGCGCTGCCGCCCGGGCACCGGATCAGGCAGAAGGTCTGCGCCCACTTACCGGCCCGCCGTCCCCACGACTGTCACGGCTTCGGCCGCCGGGTTCCCTCCATAGCCGGAAGCCTCAGTGACACCGCCCTCCCCTCGGGCTCCGGGCCAGTTCCGTGACGACGGAGGGAAGAGACCCCGAGCTGCGGGAATTCCAGCTCTGCAGAAACGCGGGCTCCGTTCTGGGCGCAGGGGTGGGACCACTCTTCCTCGAGGCCTTCCGGGAGGGAGGGGGGCGCCGGGGGACGCAGCCGCTAGGAGGGTAGGGCCCCGTCGGTGGTCCTGGAGGGGTGGCCCTACCTGGGGGCCCCGCCCACCTGGGGGCCCCGCCCACTGAGACCGCAGCCCAGCCTTTTTCCTGGAATCCTAAACAAAATGTTAGAAAGATACACGGTCTATAGTAAATATTCACAAATGATTGTTGCCTCTGTGCTTACTATTCTATTAAACGTGTAAAATCCATAAAACACTTTAAGTTCAAAGTTAACTATGAATTCTTACCTTTCCTTATTATGTCTCTGCTATTCCCAATTGTGGTTAATGAATCATAGACTGTGGCATCACTAGTTAAACATGAGCTTGTTAAAAAAATGGAATTCAAGTCCACCACAACTACTGAATCAGAATCTGAACTTTTAAAGTCTCCCCAGTGTACTTGTGTACCCATGAATAGTTGAAAGGTTCATTTCTACCTTGACATGTCTTTTCTGTCTGAGAGATACACACATTTTATCCAGTTTGATATAAATAAAACACTCAAAAATGCATATGCCTGTGTTGAAACCATCATTTTATCATTTCTTTTCCAGATAAGAATAGTCTCTATACTGGTTTTGTGGATCACATGCCATCCTCTTTTCTTGTAGTAAGAAATAAGATAGAGAAACTGACTGTAAAAAAATTACATATATATATATAAGTGGATAATTCAAGACACTCTTCTAAATTAAAACCAGTTCTCTTAACTTGCTGTTTTCTTATTGGGTCTCATTATGAACTCTTCCCGTGGCCACACGATATGGGTACTTTTAGTTTCAGGGACTGCTGACATTCCAGGTTGTGCCCATAGATTTCTCTCAAGAGGTCTGGGAATGCCTAGACCAAGATCAATGGGAATTGTTACAGGGATGTGATGTTACACAAGTATAGGAACCTTCTCTCCTTGGGTGAGGATACCTTCCTTCCAGAATTCCTTATCCACCCACAGGGTTTAGAGTCCTTCATTTGTAGAATGTCTCCTGGAATCTTCTGCTTCCTACAATAGGCTTTCAGGTTGCAACGTTTCAGGAAAGATTGGGAGTTTGTGGGTGTAATTTATCTTATTCTCTAAAACTGCAGCCTCCCTTTTAATATACTTTGTAACTGCTTGGGATGTGTCTATATGAACTGTGTACTATATGCTTCTGTTATAGTCCTTATAATATTTTATTGTCTTATTTTTTGTAACAATTTTCCATGGATTATTTGGGCTTAACATATATTAAAAGGGAAACTGCAATTCTGGGACTTCCTGGTGATGCAGTGGTTAAGAATTCGCCTGCCAATGCAGGGGACACGGGTTCGATCCCCGGTCCGGGAAGATCCCACGTGCCACGGAGCAACTAAGCCAAGGGGCCACAACTACTGAACCTGCATGCCACAACTCCTCAAGCCGGTGTGCCTGGAGTCCGTGCGCCATTTATTTTTTGGAGAATAAAACCACCTCTGAGTGATCAAAATTTAGACCAGCTAGTCAAAATGCTTTATCACCTGTTCTAAAACACTGATCAACGGAACAGGTTTTACTAGGTATAACAGTGTAATTTTATTCTAGAGTTCATATCGTCCATATGGTTTATGACATTGATGCTGGATCAGGATATTTCAATGGTATAACTGTTATTAATTGTCTTGTTCAACGATTAAAGTCTCACGTGATCTCAGTTCAGACTGGAGTCATGCTGGTTGCTTTCTCTCTATTGCAGATTTCTTCCAGTAGGAAAGGACAAGAGCAATACGGCTTACTTTGCAAAATGTCTGCAAACTAAATGATGATATAATCTACATTCAATTTATTTATACATACCCTACTGTAGCACACGATTTGTTTCGGTGGCAGAGCCCAGTAATTATGTAAAATTTAAACCTTTATCTGCATGGGTTCATGTCCTCTTCCTAAGAATATGTTTATAATCAACATTCTTTCACAAATGACCCAATTTAATTGACCAGAGCATTTCTCATATTAACTAAATGGAAAATTCTAGGCTATATACAAATTCAGAAAGGGCCAAAAATCATCAGCCCCCATGGATTATTACAACCCATTGCTGAGGCATTCAAATTATTTATTAAAGAACTACTATGTCCATCAACATCATCAATTTATATATTATTGCCCCAATGCTAGCCTTAAGCCTGTCTCACACAACATGAATTCCTCTTCCCATATCTTATACATTAATTGATGTAAATGTAGGCATACTATTTATATTAGCCATAACACAGCTAGCCATTTATTCCATCCTCTGATCTGGATGAGCTTCACATTCAAAATACTCACTCACTGGAGCCCTAGTGAGTAGACAGTACAACATACTATCTCATATGAAGTAACGTAGCAGTTATTCTATTCTCAGTCTCACAGATAAATGGATCATTTACACTTTCAACTGTAATTATTACACAAGAACACCTATGACTTATTTTCTCCTGACCGCTACCCAGAATTTGATTATCTCCACAGTAGCAGAAATCCAATGAAACCACACTAGATTTAACAGAAGTAGAATCAAAACCTGTATATGTCTTCAATGTAGAAAATGTAGCAGGCCACACACCCCGTCTTTCCTAGAGAATATGTCAATTTCCTTATAATAAACATTTCCACAACAATCTATTTTTAGGAGCATTCGACAATCCCTAGGTGCCAGAATTATATACAGCCCAAGTCATCATTAAAACACATCTAACAATCTCTTTTCTGTGAATTTGAGCATCCTACCCACAATTTTGATATGATCAATGTCTACATCTCTTATAAAAAGTTTTTTTACTACTAACATTAGCCCGATGTATATGAGAGTTTTCACTACCTGTCATCATACCAGGCAACCCACCACAAACTTAAGAAATATGTCTGACAAAAGAGTTACTTTGATAGAGTAAATCATAGAGGTTTCAATGCTCTTATTCCTGGAATTGAATTCTTCCTAAGAATCTTACATTCTCCATGCTACCACTTTACACCACATGCTATATAGTAAGGTTCTCTAAGTAAGCTTCAGGCCCATACCCTCAAAATGTTGTTGTATATCCTTCCTGTACTAATAAACTCTCATTGTTTTTACTATCATTCTACTGACTATTATCTCAGGAAATATAATTGTATAACAAGCTCACACTGGTTAATGGTATCCCCATTCTAATAAAAAACACGAACCCATAAGCTACAGAAGCATCCAACAAATATTTCCTAAAACAATCCACCACATCAATACTACTTATAATGGCTATTATCATTAATCTAATATACTCTGGTCAAAGAACACAAAGAATAACAAAAATCTTTAATCCAGCAGCATCCACCCTCATGACAATCGCCCTTGTCACAAAAGTAGGACTTTCCCCATTTCACTTCTGAGTGTCTGAAGTAACACAAGGCATCCCATGAACAGCAGGCCTGATGCTATCAGCCTGACAAAATTGCACCCCTATCAGTTTTATCCCACATGTCACCATTCATCAAGCTAAATATACTATTAATCATAGTGATATTATAAATCATAGCTGGAGGCTGAGGCAGACTTAGCCATACTCACCTGGAAAAAATTACACCCTCCTCATCAATTGCCCATATAGGATGAATGACAGCTATTATAAAGTATATTCCAATTATAACAATCCTAAACATACTAATTTATATCATCACAACACCCTCTTCTTATTTATGCCCAGATCTTGTACTACGGGAGTATCGTTATCACACACATGAGATAAAACTCCTCCCCTTTAGTTCAGACCAAGAGCTTTCATAACCCTAAACAAGTAAAATTTACTTAACTCCTAAAAATAAGGATTGCAAGCCTTCATCCTACATCAATTGAATGTAAAGCAAACATTGTAATTAAGCCAAATCTTTAGGAGATTGATGAGTTTTAACCCCAGGAAACTTTAGTTAACAGGCCAGTCCTCTAGTCAACTGGCTTCAATCTGCTTCTCCTTCATTTGAGAAAGAAAAAAAGAGAAAAAAGACAGGAAAATCTCTGGCAGAATTGAAGCTGCTTCTTTGAAATTACAATTCAATTTGTTGATTCAGCACAGGGTTTACAAGAAAGAGGGCTCAATCTCTGCCTTTAGATTTACAGTCGAATGCTAGCTCAGTCTTTTTACCTCTGTTCATACACTGCTGATTATTTTCAACAAATCACAAAGATATCAGCATTTTATATTTACTATTTGGTGCTTGAGCTGGAGTAGCAGGCAGCACCTTAAGTATATTAATCCAGACTGAGCTATGCTAACCTGGACGCTACTTGGAGATGCCCAGATCTGTAAGGTAGTCATAACAGTCCCTGCACTTGTAATAATTTTCTTTATAGTTGTACCCATTATGATTGTAGGGTTTGAAAACTGACTTGGGCCACTAACAACTCGGATACCTGAGGTAGAATTTCCCCGAATAAATCATATAAACTTTTGACTACTTCCCCCATCATTCTTACTCCTACTCATATCACCAATAGTAGAAGCTGGTTCTGGTAACAGTGGAATCCCATATTCAGCTATCTGGCCACGCAGGAGCCTCGGTCGACCTAACAATTTCCTCCTTTCATTTAGCAGGTGTCTCTTCAATTCTTGGTGCTATTATTTTTATTACTATAGTCTTTAATACAAAACCAGCAGTCACATCCCAATACCAAACACCATTATTTGTTTAATCTTCCCCAAGTATAGCCATCTTAATATAATTACCAATGTCAGTCCGAGCAACCAGAATTGCCATACTGTTAAGAGATAGAAATCTCAACACTACTTTCTTTGACTCTGCAGGAGGAGACCGAATCCTATACCAACACCTGTTTTGATTCTTTGGTCACCCTGAAGTGTGTATTCATGGCCTACCAGGGTTTGTTATAAACTCACATATCATTACATACTATTCAGGACAAAAAGTGCCTTTCAGCTATTTGGGAATAGTATGAGTCATGTCCACTGGCTTGTTAGGATTTCTCTTATGGACCCATCATATGTTTACCATAGGGATAGCTGTCAACGGAGGAGCATACTTTGCATCAGCTACCGTAATTACTTCTATCCCTACAGGAGTAAATGTATCTAGTTGATTCGCAACTCTCTCTTTAATTTTTCTTTTCTTTTCTTTTTTCCTTTGGCTGTGTTGTCTTGGTTGCTGCATGTGGGCTTTCTCTGCTTGCGATGAGCGGCAGCTTCTCTTCGTTGCAGTGTGCGGCCTTTTCATTGCAGTGGCTTCTCTTGTTGCAGAGCAAGGGCTCTGGCACGTGGGCTCAGTAGTTGTGGCTCACGGGCTGTAGAGGGCAGGCTCAGTACTTGTGGTGCATGGGCTTTTTCTCGGCAGCATGTGGAATCTTCGGGGACCGGGGATCTAACCCATTTCCCCTGCATTTGCAGGCGAATTCTTAAGCACTGCATCACCAGGGAAGTCCCTGATTAGCAACTCTTCACGGAGGTAATATTATATGACCTCCCACTCTATTATGAGTTTTAGGCTTTAGTTTCCTTTTTACAGTAGGTGGTTTGACAGGAGTCATCTTAGCCAACTTATCCCCAGACATTGTCCTCTAGGATACATACTATGTAGTAGCACACCTCCATGACCTAATGTCCATGGGAGCAGGCTTCACTATCATCGGAGGCTTCCTACATGGATTCCCACTATTATCAGCTTATACACTTAACTCAGCATGAGCAAAAACTCACTTCACAGGTATATTTGTAGTAGTAAATATGACTTACTGCAGCACTTTCTTGGCCTCTCAGGGAGGTTACTACATTACTCTGAGTGCCCTGAGGCACACACAACATGAAATAGTTTGTCTTTAGGCTCATTCATCTCAGTAATGCTAATAATCTTCATACTGTGAAAAGCATTTATGTCCAAACCAGAAGTCTCAGCAGTGGAAACTAAACTGCTACTCCTAACCTAGAACGGTTACATGGATGCCCTCCACCATATCCTATGTTTGAAGATCCTACCTATGTAAATGTAAAATAAGGAAGGACTCAAGTCCTTTTCAAGCAGTTTGGAGCCCAAAGCATAACAATTATGTCTTTCTCAATAAATGAGTTAAAAGTAAAATTTGATGTAAATTTTTCAAAGTTAAATTATAGGCTAAAATAGTTTATATCACGAAGGCATATCAATTTCATCTAGGCTCTCAAGATACAACATCACCGATTATGGAAGAACTTTTACATTTTCATCACACACATTAATAGTGATTTTTAAAAGAAGTTCTCTAGTCCTCTATATTATTTCACTAATATTGACAATTAAAGTAACTCATATATGTACAATAGATGCACAGGTAGAGAAAATTTGAACAATTTACCAGCCATTATTTTCATCTTAATTGCCCTATCATCATTGCAAATCCTTTACATGATACATGAAATCAATAACTCTCCCCAAACCATAAAAACTACGGGTCAGTAATGATACTGATGCTACAAATACACAGATTATGAAGATTTAAATGTTGACTCCACTGTAATCCCCACATCAGAGCTAAAACCAGGAGAATAATGACTAATAGAAGTCAACAACCTAGCAGTATAGAGATAGTCATTGAATATTAGTTTCATCTGAAATTGTTGTACACTCCTGAGCTATTCCTTCTTAGGCCTAAAAAGAGCTGCTATCCCAGGACGGCTAAATTAAAGAATCTTAATACCAACAGGACCAGGCCTATGTTGTGGACAATGATCAGTAGAGGTCGTTTTCCTGAGTTCAAAGACAGGACAGAGGGATACGGCTGAGATATGGGGTGAATCTGGAGCCCATGGGGATGCACTGTCCAAGCTCCAGGATAGGAATGGGGCCTCTGGGGTCCCAGGCCACCCACCGTGCCCTCCCAAGCAGGATCTTGGCAACATCCCCTGCCAGTGATGAGGCAGCCCTAGCACTTGCCATACCCCAGTGCTGTGTCCTATGTGGGTCCCATGCTTTTGGGACCACACCCACACTCTTCAGGTCCATGCTGCAGGGTCCTTTGTGCCTCAGGAGTAGAGACCACACAGCAAGCAGTTCCCTCCCTAACCAGCAGGAGGAGGGAAGGAGAGCAGGGGCACCAGGGGAATCTCACTCAGACAACAACACCCCAGGGGTGCCAGTGGGGCCAGTGATGATGCAGATAGGGCCCAGGCCAAGAGATGGAACCAGAGGACCCAAAAGGCAGCTGGTCAGGTCCTGGCTCATCTGCACCCTGGACACCTTTGTCCCTCATACACCCCCTTCCTCATACACCCTCTCCTTAAATGCAGATTCTTCAGATGCAAACAGGCAGAGCTTCAGACGGAAAGTCAGCTCTTCCAAAGTGACCCGTCAGCAAACACTGCAGGATTCCACTCCAGTGGGTGCCCTGGAGTCGACAATTCAGGGACTGAAGGGGATATCGGTGCCAGGGGCAGTGGGAGGGAACGGGGAGTGAGACTTTAATGGTTGTGGAATTTTGGTTTTGCAAGGTGAAAAGTTCTAGGAATGGTGGTGATGGCTCCACGAGAAAGTGAATAGATATGATGCCTCAGAAACGTGCACTTAAAATGGTGATGACGGTAAAGGGTATGTGATGTGTGTTTTATTTCACTTAAAATAAATTCTTAAAATAATGTCTTGTTAATTGAGATTCCATTTTGACTCCCCTTCCTCACAAATGTCGGAGGCCCAGACATAGTCCTCTACCTTAGGGGCCATCATGATACCCTCACATGGCACATGGGAGACCATTCTTGGGGTGGGGGGGCTAGTCTGCGCTCACCTGACCTCTGTGCAGGGGGACCCAGGCAGTGGTGACCCCCATAGATTAGACATATGATATGATATGATATTAATATGATACCACCAAGCATTGTCACTCACCAGAACACAGAGCAGCAACCCACTCAAACATGCCTGACCTCATATGAATGTGAGAAGATTAAGAGAAGAAAAGGTACCACACGTTAATCAGGGCAACACACTTAATGCAAAGGTTGGAAATCTCAAAGGGGAAAAGAAACACTGCAGGCAAACAGCACATATGGGGTCTCCCTGTACATGTGATCCTGACCCATGCAGATGTGGTGAGACCCACACATTCCCCACACCCTTTACCTGGGGTCGCACATCTACACTCACCACGGTGACCCCACCTCCCCAGACCCTGCACCTAAAGTCGCACGTTCTCTCTCAACAGGTGACCCATCCTACCCAGACCCCTCTGCCTGAGTCACATGTCCACAGTCCCAGGGTGAACCGCCCTCCCCAGACTCCCCCAACTGGGGTCACATGTGCACAGTCTCCAGGGTGACCTCACCTCCCCAGAACCTGCACCTGGGGAACATGTCCCCTTGGTCAGGACACCATGGCTCTGCTGGTGGCTCCCCTAATGTGGAAACAAGCTGTGTTCCTGGGACCTTCTGGGATGGGAAAAAGTGGCAGGTGGGTCTCCTCTACCCACACTTGTCCCAGAGAAGTCCTTCTCTTTTCACTTTGGTTCTGTTGATTTTACCTCTTTTTAAAGCTTTCATGCTAGAGGTGAACACATTACTTGGTTCTGGCAGGCTCACTCCTTTCCTGTCTCACATACTTGTTGAGATAACTCACAGGACAGCAGGGCTGAAAGCCGAGGGGCAGCTCTGGACGCTTCTCAGTAGGGACGGTAGACTGGAAGGAGAGCTCAGCAGCAACCTCAGCTGTTACCCATCGGCCTTTTGCCCAAACTGCGTGCCCTGCAATCAATTCACCAGCTAAACCTGCCTCCCTATGCACCATGCACATGCTAGTGAATTGGAATTATTGCCAGGTAGCCCTCCTGCGGATTCTCCACAAGCCCCAGGGAAGGTGAACCTTGCAGGGATTAAGACTAAGGCCCCGACCATAGCACTGACCCTTGGGAGGACCAGGTAACCACACTCAGAAGAGAGGCTGTTACTTAGATAAGCCCACCTCAGCTCCAGACCCCAGACATCTAAGCACTGACCTTCAGATGCAGGCACGGAGCTTCCCAGTACTGAGGCCAGGCCGGGTCTCTACCCGGGTTCCCATAGTCCGAACATACACAGAACATGGTCAGGTCTAAATCTTCTTATTATAGACAACACATGGTCAGCTCTAAACATAATCAGTAGACAGGACATGCAGAGGTCTAAATCTACCGTGTAGACAGAACTGTATCATGTTTAAACTAGCTTAGGGCTGATCTCACAGGAGGTACAGATCACACACATGGGTCTCTCATCTTCGGACACCCACATCAGGAAACTGAACAAAATCTTTGTCATTAAACATTTCAACAGGCAAAACAGAAATGTTACCAATTTCTCTGGCCACCTGATGGTCCGGATCCATGGGTGAGCCACGAACTTCTTAGAGTGCAGCCCAGTCTGCTGCCAGGATAGACAGGAAGTGGCCTGATTCCAGCCTCCCAGGCTTCCAGAAGGAGGCGGCCACACTGGAAGCCCAGGCAGGACAGTTCTGCATGGTCCGGGCAGGGAGATCCGGTCTGTCCATTCTGCTGGCCGATTCCGGGCAGGGCACTCAGGGCCGCTGAGAGCCCTGCACTCAGGTCCTGCTTCCCTGCAGCATGTGCGTGTGTGTGTGCGTGTGCGTGTTTTTGTGTGTAGCGGGGCGGTCGGTGGCTGACGGCTCCCATGGCTCCGGTCCCGGGCACCGCGCTGTCTTTGAGGGGAGGCACGGGGAGAGGGAGGGGCACAGAAGCCATTGGAGAGGAAAGCCCACCGCGGAATTCCTTGCACACTGGCTCGCCCCACCTGGTGACCCGTCTGCCCATCGTGGGCCGCATGTCACCCCCCAGCCCCCACCCCCGAGGGCAGGGCGCATGCTCTTTCAACAGCACAGGGTCTCACATGAAGGAGACCCAGTGGGGACTGTCACACCCCCACTCCTGATGCTGAGTTTGGGAGAATGAACCCCCTTGACTGGGCGATGGGACCCTGTGAGGAAAGAGGTGGCGGCCCCATCCAAGTCAGGGCCTGGCTGAGAGATGGGAACACAGGAGCCAAGTGCAGAGCCTGGAGGCCAGGCCAACAGGAGGGGCACCCCCAGCCTTGGCTGGGCTCTCCAACTGTGACAGTGTAGCTTTAGGGGACCTGGGGCAGGTGACTGAATGTAATGGGGGTCTAAACTGGACCCTGAATGTGGCTTAAAGAAGGTGTGAAGGATGTTACTGAGACAGTGACAGTCACTGGAAGACAGACTGTGTCAGGACATCCTGCTCCATCCATTTAAATCCCTGAGATCTGTGACCTTTACGTGGCTACGCAGGATTGTTAGAGCAGCTGCATGTGGATATATCTGCAAGTGGTTCCAGCAAACACACAGTTGTGCGCACAGGCAGGCACAGCACACACACAAACATATGCAGGGGCACAGCACAAATACATTCACACACTAGCGTATGAACACACATGCACACATATGCCCGTGCACACACTAACGTGAGCAAGTGCACGCTAACTAACGTGAGCGAGTACACATACCTATGCACACGCACAGCATATGTATGCAAACAGGCACATGCACATGCATGTACACAGCACACACACAGGGAATAAAGTGAATCCATAAAGTGAATCTGTAAAGCATTAAGCCCTGAACACAAGTGACGCTGACATGTAATGTCAGCTTTTCTTAGCTTTGATGTTTTTCATAATAAAAAGTTTAAGAAAAAAGTTAATGGCAAATGACTTTTGATTCATAGGAGCTTCTGACGTTATTCCACAAATATTATGACAGGAGAAATGAATGTAGATATTACATGTGTCCACTAATGGATGAATGGAGAAGAAAAACATGGTCCATCAATACAAGGGAATGTTATTCAGCCTAAAAAGGAAGGCAATTCTGACCCAGGCTGCAGCAGGGATGAACCTTGTGGGCATTATGCTCAGTGTTGTAAGCTAGACACAAAAAAACAAACAGTGCTTGATCCACTCATACAAGGCCCCTAGAGCAGTCGGAAACATAGAGACAGAAAGTAGGATGTTGAGTGCCAGGGGCTGAGGGAGGGAAAATGGGGACTGAGTGTTTAATGGGGACTCTTTCAATTTTGCAAGATGAAAAAGTTCTGGAGAACAATGGCACTCAGGTTTGCACAACAGTGTGAATTACTTCTTGACCCTGAAATGTGCACTTTAAAATGGTTAAGATAGTAAAGTTTATGTTTTGTGTATTTGACCACAATTTTTAAAACTTTTTAAAAAACAACAGGAAGTAGTCCATGAATACCACAAGATGCACAACTTCACTAACAACCGAGGGATTAAAACCATAAGAAAACTACTGTGCACACACCTACCAGAATGGCAGACATGAAGACACAGTATCAAATATCAGCAGGATGTGGAGCAATGGAACGCCTGGTGCGCAGTGGGGGGTGCAACCACTTGTGAAACAATCGGGCCTCAGAGAACGAAGTCCGTGCACACAGACCCACAGTGTTCTTCCCAGCTGAACACAAACCCCCCAGCCCTGCACCAGGACACACGGACATGGACTCTGCAGCCACAGGAGCCAAACCTGAAAGAAACTGAAGGCCATCACAAGCGTATGCAGAAATAAACCATGCGTGCTCCTATGAAGGAATATTCCACAGCAGTGGAGTACATTTTGTTTAAAGGTAGTAAAACTATAAAAAATATTTTTTAAAAAACTATATTCACAAGATGAAAGAATCTATAATTCTAGCACCTAGGAATTGTCGAATGATCCTAAAAATAGATTGTTGTGGAAACGTCTATTATAAGGAAATTGACATATTCTCTAGAAAGGACGGGGTGAATGGGCCTGCTACATTTTCTACATTGAAGACATATACAGGTTTTGATTCTACTTCTGTGAAATCAAGTGGGGCTTCATTGGATTTCTGCTACTGCGGAGATAATCAAATTCTGGGTAGGGGTCAGGAGAAAATTAGTCATAGGTGTTCTCGTGTAATAATTACTGTTGAAATTGTAAATGATCCATTTATCAGTAAGACTGAGAATAGAATAACTGCTACATTACTTCATATGAGATTGTGTGTGCTACTGTCCCTAGAGCTCCAGTGAATGAGTATTTTGAATGTGAAGCTCATCCAGATCGGAGGATGGAATAAATGGCTAGCTGTGTTATGGCTAATATAAATAATATGCCTACATTTATATTAATTAGTGGATAAGATACAGGAAGAGGAATTCATGTTGTGAGAGACAGGATTAAGGCTAGCATTGGGGCAATAATATATAAATTGATGATGTTGATGGACATAGAGGTTCTTTAATAAGTAATTTGAATGCCTCAGCAATGGGTTGTAATAATCCATGGGGGCTGATGATTTTTGGCCCTTTCTGAATTTGTATATAGCCTAGGATTTTCCATTTAGTTAATATGAGGAATGCTATGGTGAAGTAAATTGGGTCATTTGTGAAAGAAAGTTGATTATAAATATATTCTTAGGAAGAGGACTTGAACCCATGCAGATAAAGGTTTCAGGTTTACATAATTACCAGGCTCTGCCACCGTAACAAACCAGGTTCTACAACAGGGTATGAATAAATTAATTGAATGTGGATTATATCATCATTTAGTTTGCAGACATTTTGTAAAGTAAGCCGTATTGCTCTTGTCCTTTCCTACTGGAAGAAATCTGCAATAGAGAGAAAGCAACCAGCATGACTCCAGTCTGAACTCAGATCACGTGAGACTTTAATCATTGAACAGACAATTAATAGCAGTTATACGATTGAAATGTCGTCATCCAGCATCAAGGTCATAAACCATATTGCCGATATGAACTCCAGAATACAATTACACTGTTATCCCTAGTAAAACTTGTTCCGTTGATCAGTGTTTTAAAAGAACAGGTGATAAAGCATTTTGACTAGCTGGTCTAAATTTTGATCACTCAGAGGTGGTTTTATTCTCCAAAAAATAAATGGCGCACAGGTTCAAGGTGCACCGGCTTCAGTAGTTGTGGTGCACAGGCTCAGTAGTTGTGGCCCACTGGCTTAGCTGCTCCATGGCAAGTGGGATCTTCCCAGACCAGGGATCGAACCCGTGTCCCCTGCATTGGCAGGCGAATTCTTAACCACTGCATCACCAGGAAGTCCCAGAATCGCAGTCTCCATTTTAGTATATATTAATCCCAAAGAATCCATGGAAAATTGTTACAGAAAATAAGACAATAAAATATTATAAGGACTATAACAGAAGCATATAGTACACAGTTCATATAGACACATCCCAAGCAGTTACAAAGTGTATTAAAAGGGAGGCTGCAGTTTTTAAGTATAAGATAAATTATACCCACAAACTCCCAATTTTTCCTGAAACGTTGCAACCTGAAAGCCTATTGTAGGAAGCAGAAGATTCCAGGAGACATTCTACAAATGAAGGACTCTAAACCCTGTGGGTGGATAAGGAATTCTGGAAGGAAGGTATCCTCACCCAAGGAGAGAAGTTTCCTATACTTGGGTAACAGCACTTCCCTGTAACAATTCCCATTGATCTTGGTCCAGGCATTCCCCGTCTTCTTGAGAGAAATCTATGGGCACATCCTGGAATGTCAGCAAGTCCCTGAAATTAAAAGTACACATATTGTGTGGCCACGAGAAGAGTTCATAATGTGACCCAATAAGAAAATAAAATCAGTATAGAGGCTATAATTATCTGGAAAAGAAATGATAAAATGATGGTTTCAACACAGGCATATGCATTTTTGAGTGTTTTATTTATGTCAAACTGGATAAAATGTGTGTATTTCTCAGACAGAAAAGATATGTCGAGGTAGGAATGTATCTTTCAGCTATTCATGGGTACGCAAGTACACTGGGGAGATTGTAAAAGTTCTAATTGTTATTCAGTAGGTCCGGTGGGCCTAAGTTCTATTTTTTAAACAAGCTCATTTTTAACTAGTGACGCAGTCTATGATTCATTAACCACAATTGGGAATAGCAGAGACATAATAAGGAAAGGTAAAAATTCATAGCTAACTTTGAACTTAAAGTGTTTTATGGATTTTACACCTTTAATAAGATAGTAAGCATAGCAGAAACAATAATTTGTGAATATTTACTATAGACCGTATATCTTTCTATTTTGTGAAGGATTCCAGGAAAAAGGCCTGGGCTGCGGTCACAGTGGACGGGGCCCCCAGGCCGGGCCGCCCCTCCAGGACGCCCTTTGGGGTCCTGCGCTCCTAGCGGTTTCCTCGCCAGGCGCCCTCCTCCCGCCCGGAAGGCCTCGGGGCAGAGCGGTCCCACCCACTAAGCCCAGAACGGAGCCGGAGCCCGCGTTTCCGAAGAGCTGGAACTCCCGGCGGCTCGGGGTCTATTCCCTCCGCCGTCTGGGAACTGCCCCGGAGCCCGAGGGGAGGGCGGCCTCACTGAGGCTGCCGGTTCTGGAGGGGTACCGGCGGCCGAAGCCGCGACAGTCGTGGGGACGGCGGGCCGGTAAGTGGGCGCCGACGCTCCGCCTGGTCCGGTGCCCAAGCGGCAGGGCAAGACCAGCTTCTGAGGGGCAGGAGTTCGCTGTCACCCGCCGCTGCTGTGTAGAAAGAGCGGC
Organism: Neophocaena asiaeorientalis asiaeorientalis; assembly: GCF_003031525.2. Classification (NCBI taxonomy): domain Eukaryota; kingdom Metazoa; phylum Chordata; class Mammalia; order Artiodactyla; family Phocoenidae; genus Neophocaena; species Neophocaena asiaeorientalis. The sequence continues at coordinate 25,530 of NW_020174261.1, read as the reverse complement.
CCGCAGCGTCTGGTCCTGGGGAACTTCGGTCCCTCCTCTCGCCGCTGTCCTCGGCCTGGCTCGCGGGGCCTAGGGGGCGTGGGGCGGGGATTCGGCTTGAGCGTCCTGAGGGAAAACGGGACAAGGGAGGGGAACGGTCAGTCGTCAGCGTCAGCGACCCTCCTCCCGACTGCGGGGAAAGCGGCTCAAAACTCCTCCTGAGGCTCGCAGTCCTCTTATTTAGCCGAGTCCCTCTGCGCTCCTTCCTCCCTGAGCTAAAGTACCGGGGCGGGGGCGGGGGGACAGGGCAGGGGACTGACGCAGGTAATGGGGAACATCAAAAGGTGATGGTTGACTAAGGAAAACATGCTCTCCTAACGTGAGGAATGTAGCTCTTTTCTTTGTATGCGAAGATGCCAGAGTCTGGGCTCACTGAAATCCTTCCTTTGATGTGCATCCTCAGCTCTCTGGGGCCTGCATTCTCTATTTGCATATCCTGAATTACTCAGGGCCCGCGGCTCACACTGGAGGGCTGCAAGTGCTGATGACTGTGACATCCTTTGTTTACTGAGCTGGCAAGAAATATTCCATTTCTCACAGGCTTGAGGGGCAGACAGTGGAAAAGTGTCAGAGAATCTCACTCAGCATGTAATTTAGCTTATATACATATAATATTTATATTTAACTGTGCTAATAGAGGCTCTCAAGTCCAAGTAACTTGTACCACTGCCCTGTATATATTAATTTCATCAATATCATATGATAAATGCCTATAGAGTTGACTTAATCCATTTAAATAGGATAATGATTTTTAAAGGAAACATAATAGAAATATAACAACAAAGCTTTTACCACGAAAGGCTGGGTCTGCAACAACCTAAATAAATGTTCCATTGTTAAAATATTGAAAGGTGTATTCAATAGAAATATCGACAAAAATGACAAATAATAAGGGATGCAGAATGTTGAAATGTTCTATATCATTCAAGTGACAGAATATCATTTATTAGTAGGCACTGGGGGCAGAAAATGTCTGAATTTATATCTTTGTCATATTTGTACAGTTGTTTCAACAAGTAACTTAAAGACAAAATGGAAAAAGAAGGAGGTTTGTGCCTGAGATCATGTTGATGTGCAACCGGGGATGGCCACCTTGTGCCAGGTGAGTTAAGTTTACCTGGCAGGTAGACCGCAGAGCTCCTGAGAAGCAAGGGTTGGAATTTTTCTCCTGGGTGCCCCTTAGGTTCTGTGACTTGACTGATTGTGAGTCATGTTGGGGGAAAGACCTGATCACAGGAAAGGGTGGGAATAGAGTGATTTGGGTTGCAGCTAACAACATTCATCACGACTCATGGCCTGAATGAATATTAAAGAAACAGGAAAACAAATGCTTCTTATGGAATCAGAGAATGTTAGGGCTGGATAATCCCACAAAATGAGGAGCACCCGTCCCATTTTCCAGATAAGGAAACAGAGGCCCAGCAAGGTGAAATCGCTCACCCAAGTTGCACCCGTCTCTCCTCCCCACTACATGGTCCACGAAAGCAGGACTCTTCCTGTCGTGATCACTGCTGAACCCCCAAAATGGCCAGGTATCTAGCAGCTGCTCCAAAAATTTTGGTTGACTGTCGGAACAATGTTATCTCTTTCTTTCTCACTCTTATTCAGGATTGTGCCTCGAACTCCCCAGTTTTCAATGTAATTCGATAAAGGTAAATATTAATTGAGTTTTGTTGTGATGAGGACTTAGGCTTTGAAGGTAACAGACTTGGTTCAGATCCTGGTTCTGCCACTCAATAGCTGTTTGGCTTTGGGAAAATTACTAAACCTCTCTGAGCTTATTTCCTCGTTTGTAAAGTTGGGATAAATATATCTGAGCCAGCAGAGCACCTGCATGAGAGATGTGCACTAAATATTGGTCTTTCTCACTCTATCACGCCATCTCTCTGTTCTTCCCAGATAAGTTGTACAGAAGGATATAGTTCCTTTGAAAAATAATTAATTAATTGATTGATTAATTAATTTTTGGCTGCGTTGGGTCTTCATTGCTGTATGCGGGCTTTCTCTAGTTGTGGCAAAAGGGGGCTACTCTTTGTTGATGTGCGCGGGCTTCTCATTTCGGTGGCTTCTCTTGCTGCACTTGTTGTGGAGCACCAACTCCAGGTGCACCTTCTTTAGTAGTTGTGGCCTGCAGGCTCAATAGTTGTGTTGCCTGGGCCTAGCTGCTCCGTGGCATGTGGGATCTTCCCTGACGAGGGCTCTAACCCATGTCCCCTGCATTGGCAGGCAGATTCTTAACCACTGCGCCACCAGGGAAGTCCAATATAGTACTTTATAAAGAGGGGTTTTAATTTATTTCAGATAGTGTACATTTTTCCTGTAGAAAAGATTATTCCACTCTAGAAACATTAACATGCAATAGCACTACAAATGCAGTATTTTACGGGTTAGATATTATCAGTAATTTTATAAGTAATTGGGCAAAGGCCAAAGCACTAGGTACTGGGGAGTAAGAAGACTCAAATCTGGGGTTCCCCCCCACACCAATTTCAAAAGCAGGGTGTGTTTTTCAAATCCATATTTCATCTGGTCTTTGTTTCTCGTCCATCCTCTGTGTCTGCCTTTCTCAAGAAGGCTCAGATCCTCCACTTTCACACCCTCCTGGCTGGCTGTGCTCCAGCTCCCGTCCTGAACCCTCTGCATGCATGGGTGTGCCCACTCTCCCTGTGCATCAACAGCTTTGCCAGGGAGCTGCTGTATCATGCACTGCTTGCTGTACCCCAGAGCACCTAGACCTTATCTGGGGTTCCCCCCCACACCAATTTCAAAAGCAGGGTGTGTTTTTCAAATCCATATTTCATCTGGTCTTTGTTTCTCGTCCATCCTCTGTGTCTGCCTTTCTCAAGAAGGCTCAGATCCTCCACTTTCACACCCTCCTGGCTGGCTGTGCTCCAGCTCCCGTCCTGAACCCTCTGCATGCATGGGTGTGCCCACTCTCCCTGTGCATCAACAGCTTTGCCAGGGAGCTGCTGTATCATGCACTGCTTGCTGTACCCCAGAGTACCTAGACCTTTCTGGTACATGAAGTACACTCTCATCACCGTGAGTGCACGCCCATCCCCTTATCTTATATCTTGCCTCTAAGCCAGGCTTGGGGGTGACTCCAGTGTGCATTCAGCTATATGAGCTGCTGGGATCAAAGCGAAGTTCCCAACTTTAGAAGTTGCAGGCGTGAGGGGCACACAGTGATTTAAAGTCGGGTCACCTGACTTAAAGGGGGGGCTGAATGATTTAAAGCCAGGGCAGCTGACTTAAACCCTGCTTCCCTCAGCTGCAGGATGAGACCAACTTTGGCGGTGCGTGGGTTCGCTCCAAGGCAGCACTGCTGTTCAGGAAGAGAGTCCAGTAGCGTCTTAGTTCAGGGGGACTTGGTGCCTTGTCTTGCCCCTGCCCTCAGCGGGGGGCCACCTGCTCTTTTGGAGGAGAATCAGGGAGGGGAAAGTGCAGAGTCCTGGCTGGAGTTGCGGCACCCCTTGTCTGATGGCAGGGAAGGGGGGGCGGTGCTGTGTGGTGTCCTGGGGCTGGACTCATCAGGTCGAATCAGCTTCTCAGCCTCCTAACCGCCCCCCACACACCCCACAAGTGTCTCCAATAATATGTAGTTGTGCCTTAGGTTCTTGGTCTTCAAACTCATATCCAGGCTCCCAGGTCCCTTGATTGATCCAATTCTTCTGTGCTCTTTTTTGTATTAGATACAGTCCCAGAGGGAGGGGCTGGGGGACGGGACTGGAGGGACCCCAGCAGCACTGGCCTCAGCTGACTAAGGAGAACCAGGGCCTGCGCTCTCACATATGTGTGAGGACCCTTAACGCGGAATCGAGTGGGTCAGTTAGAGGCAGTCCTTGCTGCCTCAAGTGAGTATGGATCACCGTTGGATGGGAAATACTCTGAGCCCTGAGAAGTACTGTTAGGAGGATGTGTTCCTCCCTCGGCTTCAAGGACGTGGGTGGGCTTCAGGGCTCCAGTTCCCCTACAGGCCTCCAGGTCTGACTGCACCCCAAGCGGCCTTGCAGTCCTGCCTTCCTGTCCCAGAACTTCTCAGGCTCCAGGAGGAATCCAGACTGCAGAGATGCTGCCTGAGCGCTCCAGCTTAAGAAGTGCTGTCCCTGGGGACCCAACAGTGGAGGGAGGAAGGGTGAAGGGAGTCGGGAGGTAGGGTAGGGAGGGGTAGCTGCCCTGGGAAATGTTGAGAGAGAAATATCGCCCCCCACACCCCCTGCCCCCTGAAACTGACCCATTGATGCCATAGGATCTCAGGGCCGTTTAGTCAGAGATGCCTATGTTTCTTTACTCCTGTGTTCAAAACTATGCGAAACCAACACTTAATCCTCTTGCTGCCTTGCCAGGACTTTTAAAGCACTGTTGTTTTGAAACACTCGTTTCCTAAACTGCAGTTTGGAGCTGTCCCAGGTATTTAAAAGTGTTCTCCTTAAACTGGGACTAAATCCTTCTCTTTTGGAAAAATGAACTGCACTTCAGAGGTGATTGTCTTTTCTGCCCATTCCTTCTTTCTACTGCCCTCTTAAGAACCCCTGTGCTCAAAGAGCTTGGTGATTTATTTTTTGCTTGATGTCAAGAAGAAACCTTCCCCATGCTCCCCAAAAAGCTTTCCTGGAACATGGGTGTTTCAAAACCGTGACAGTGTTTTGCAGTTAGTATACACTGGGTAGACTGCCTCGGAATCCCTCCAAGAGCCAGAGGTGAGCAACACTTTTACCTATTTGATTGGATGCCCTTCAAGTTTAGGAAGGTCCCATTCTTATGCCCCAGCAGATAAGACAGAGCCCTGGATGGCTGTGTCTGTGATTAGATAACTTCTCATGATTTTATTTCCCTTACTGTGCTGCTGCTTCTAGGTTTAATTCATTTTATTACCTGTCCATTTTTTTTTTGTTTTGTTTTGGGGGGTAAGCGGGCCTCTCACTGTTGTGGTCTCTCCCGTTGCGGAACACAGGCTTTGGACGCGCAGGCTCAGCAGCCATGGCTCATGGGCCCAGCCGCTCCGTGCCATGTGGGATCCTCCCGGACCGGGGCACGAACCCGTGTCCCCCGCATTGCAGGTGGACTCTCAACCACTGCGCCACCAAGGAAGCCCTACCTGTCTATTTTTAAAGAAAGACTGGCAAAGTCACTGTGATGGGTCAGGAGTCTGAGCTCAGCGTTGGTCAAAGGTACTCACAGGGAATAAGGTGGATAAAAATAGGTGGGTAAAATAGGAGGGTTGGAAAGTACAGCCAGGACAACCGTGTTCACCATGCGTACTAATAAAGGCCAGAATCTCCTCATTTATCTGTAGTGGGAAGTTCTGATGGTTTCACAGGATCAAACTCAAATCATATTCAAACTAGGGGGCTTCCCAGAGGGCGCTGAAGCACCGGAAGAGCCCACCTGCACTCCCACTTTGGCACTCCAGGATCAGAGTTGGGTTTGGAGATGGGGTTGCTGTAACCCCAAGGAGGTGAGCAGAGAGGAGGAGTTGATTACCGGTCTCCTCTGACTCTCTGGCCCAAATTGCCTGGCTTCACAGGGGAGACAGAGTTTTGCTTTCAGCAACTGAGAGGTAACTTGCAAGCTGCTAGCGTTGCCCAGTGGCCCGACAGCCTGACAGGTTGACTGCGGTGTGACCGCCCTTTGTTTCTCCAGAATCTGTACATCAGGAGGTACATGGCTGCGGGAGCCCATTCACCACCCTCCCCCAAGGGGGATGGCACCTTCCCTGGCTGTACCTTGTGATCACCAGGTACTTGAAATGACTGTGAGTTTTTGACTTCAAGGAAAAACTCACATAACCGCTTCTGCCTCATAATGTGTGGGATTTATGTTAATGGAAAGACATTATAAAGAACAGGTAGAAAACTCACCTGTTGGTCTCCATGTAGGATTTTATTTTGCACGAATCCCTCCTACATGAGTAGATAGCACAGGTTTATTTTTGTTCCTGTGTGTGTAGTTGTGGCAGAGGATGTAGGTATGGTGATTTGAAGCCCTTAAAGAAATATTCTCAGAACTCTCAAGACTTCTCTTGATTGGAACGGAAAGAGACCTGGAAAAGGAGGAGGGAGAACGAATGACTGTTTCTCAGTAAATTCACCTTCCTGGTTGATTGCTGTCTTCTCATTTCTTTTAACTTCTATGTATGTCTAATGGAAAAATGTAGAAAGGCTGATTTTTATGCTTTAAAAGATTTTACATCACAAAGAAACTAGAAGTGGCTAATAGAACTTAAGTGAATGTTACATAGAGACTTTGATATTAAATTTTATACTAAAATGACTTAATCCAAATTTTCTCTTTCTTTTTGAGTGAATATTTGGAACAATTTTTGTAGATAATAATTTATCCTAGGTATACAAAATTGTGAGAATGGGTACCATCTTTCACCACTTAAATGAATAGATCGTACACTTTAAATGCCAATGTTGTGTCTTACACGTTGTTTTTTAATTCCTTGATTTCCAAAACTTGTGTTTATTTAATTGATTTCTATCTAATAATCTCCTCTTTATTGTTTCTTTATATTTTATTGATCTGTAGTTAATTTACATTATTATATTAGTTTCAGAGGTACAACATAGTGATTCATAAATGTTTAGGTTGTTCTCCGTTTATACTTATTATAAAAGAGTGGCTCTATTCCCCATGCTGTACAGTACGTCACTGTAGATTATTGATTTTATACATAGTGGATTCTTCCTCAGAATCTCCTACCAATACTTTGCTCCTCCACCTTGTCTCTCCCTGCTGGTAACCATTAGTCTGTTCTTTAATCTTTGAGTCTGTTTTGTTGTTTTATTCAATTTTTTAGAAACCACGTGTAAGTGATAACCTACCAGGCTTGTTTTCTCTGCGGCTTATTTTACTAAGCACAATACCCTCCAAGTCCATCCATGTTCTTGCAAATGGCAAAATTTCATTTTTTGCTGAAGTCATCATAAAAAATCTTTTTTATCTCCTAACCTATTGATGATGAACACTTAGTTTGACTCTGTATCTTGGCTATGGCAAATAACACTGTTATCAACATTGGTGTGCAGTTATTTTTTTGAAATAGTGTTTTTGTTTTCTTCTTATATACCCAAGAGTGAAATTGCTGGATATTATGGTAGTTCTATTTTTAGTTTTTCTGTGGAACCTCCGTTTTGCTTTCCACAGTAGCTGCACTACTTCACATTCACATCAAGAGTGTACAAGAGTTTCCCTTTCTCCGCATCCTTACTATACTTTGTATTTGTGACCTTTTTGGTGACAGCCATTCTGTCAAGCCTCAGGTGATATATCTCATTGTTTTGGTTTGCATTTTATTGCCGATTAGCTATGTTTAGCATCTTTGTGAGTTCTGGCTGTCTCTCTGTATTTTTTTATTTGGAAAAATGTCTATTTAGGTCTTCTCATTTTTTATAAAAGATTTTGGGTGTTCTGATATTGAGTTGTATGTGCTGTTTCTGTAGTTTAAATATGAACTCTTGCTTGGTCATCTTTTTGGTGTTAAACTCTTATCATGTGCAAATATTGTCTCTCCTTCAGCAGGTGGTCTTTTCATTTTGTCTTTGGTTTCCTTTACTGTGCAAAATCTTTTAAGTGTAGTGAAGTCCCATTTGTTTATTTTTGCTTTTGTTTCATTTGCCTTTGTAAACTGAACCTAAAACTGTTGCTATCATTTATGTTGAAGAATGTTCTGTATTTTTCTCTAGGGATTTTATGGTCCTACATTTAGGTCTTTATTCAGTTTTGCATTTATTTTATATATGGTGCGCTAAAATACTCTAATTTTATTCTTTTCCATGTAGCTGACCTGTTTTCCCAGTACCACTTATTGAAGAGAAAGTTTTTTCTCCATATTGCCTGCTTTGTCATAAATCAATTAAATATACGTGTGTGAGCTTCTTTCTGGAACCTCTATTCTATTCCAGTGATCTTTGTGTCTTTTTTGCTCCCGTCCGATTCTCTTTGATTGCTCTCGCTTTTCAGTATAATCTGAAGTCAAGGTGCGTGATGCCTCCAGCTCTGTTCTTTCTCAAGATTGTTTGGCTATTTGGGGTCTTTGTGCTTCTATACAAATTTTAAAATTACTTTTTCAAGTTCTGTGAAAATGCTTTGGTATTCTGAAAGGGATTGCATTAAATCTGTAGATTGTCTTTGGTAGTATGGTTATTTTAACAGTATTAATTCTTCCAGTCCATGCACCTGCTATATTTTCCCATCTTTTTCTGTTGCCTTCAACTTCTTTCACCAATAGCTGGTAGATTTCTGAGCACATGTCTTTTACCTGCTTAGGGGTGTTTGTTCCTAAGTATCTTATTCTTTTTGGTGTGATTGCATATGGCATTGTTTTCTTAATTTTTTTCTTTCTGACAGCTTTGAGTTTTATTTTTTCTTCTTTTTCTAATTCCTTCAGGTGTAATGTTAGGTTGTTTATTTCATATTTTTCTTGTTTCCTAAGAATAAGCTTGTATCACTATAACTTCCCCCTGTGAACTGCGTTGGCTGTGTCCCGTAGATTTTGGATCATTGTGTGTTCATTTTCATTTGGCTTGGGTATTTTTAGAATCCCTCTTTAATTTCTTCAGTGTTCCTTTCTTCCCCTTTTATTCCCTTCATCTGTTGTGTGGGGACTATCTTTAATATTATGTTTGGATTTCTTTCAGTTTTGTGTGTGTGTGTGTGTATGTGTGTGTGTGTGATTATTTAAGTTGCTGAGCTCTGAATTTCCCATGGACACTAACAACACTGCACTGTTTCTCTGCTACCCCACAGATACTGAATTTGACCTTGTATTTTACATCTACTTGTTTCGTGTGTCCCTTAATTTCTTATTGTGAATATAGATGATTTTATTAGTGTTTTCTTTCATCCTTCCTATTAGCTGTGTACATGGTTGATTTACTGCCTTTGTTGAATATTGGCCTTATCCAATGAGGTTTTTCCTTTAGTATGTTTCCTTTCTTAATTTTTATGTTTCAGTAGTGGCCTTTCCTTTTTCACTGAGAAAAGCCCCTTTAAGATTTCTCATAAAGCTGGTTTGCCGATGCTGAGCTCTTTTAGTTTTGCTTCTCTGTAAAACTTTAGATCTCACCATCAAATCTGAAGGAGAGCCTTGCTGGGTAGAGTATTTTTGGTTATAGACTTTTCCCTTTCATGACTTTAAATATACCATGCCACTCCCTTGTGGCATGCAGAGGTTATCCTGAAAAGTCAGCTGATAACTTTATGCAAGTTCCCATGTTTGTAACTTGTTGCTTTTCCTTTGCTCCTTTTAATAGTGTCTTTTTATCTTTACTTTTTTTTTGCCATTTTAATTACAATGAGTCTTCTTGTGGTCCTCTTTGGGTTGATTCTGTTTTGGCCTTACTGTGTTTACTGGACATGGATATCTGTTTTCTTTCCCAGGTTAGGAAAGTTTTCAGCTCTTATGTCTTCAGGTATGTTCTACACTGCTTTCTCTTTCCTTTTTTGCTTCTGGGACCAGTATAATGCAAACATTAGTACACTTGATGTTGTTCATAGGTCTGTTCAACTTTCCTCATTTCATTTTAATCTATTGTTTTACCATTCATCTTCAGTGATTGCCAGTACTCTGTCCTCAGTTTTCTGATTCATTCCTTTGTATCATTTAGTCTACAGTAGTTTCCTTTTAGTGTATTTTTCATTTCAGTTATTGTATTCCTCACCTCTGTTTTGTTGTCCTTTAATGGTCTAACTCTTTTTTAAAAAATTCTAACTTCTTGCTCTGGTCATCGGTTCTTCTCCTGAGTTCTTTGATCATCTTTATAGTCATTACCTTGAACTATTTGTTGAGGAGATTGGCTATCTCCACTTCACTTACATCTTCTTCTGAGTTCTTATCCCGTTCCTTCATTTGGATCCTGTTTCTGTGTCACCTCATTTTTCTTAACTTGCTGTTTTTATTGCTATGTACGTAGTAGGTTTGTTACATTTCCTGACATTAGAGAAGTGGCTTTTTGTAGGAGGGTCCTGTGTGTCCCAGGCGCCCACTGTCCCCTGGTCACTAGAACTATATGTTCTAGGTGTAGCCCCTATGCGGGCTGCTTGGGCTCTTCTGTTGTGGTGGGCTGACTACTGTGGGTTGTCTGGTAGGCTTGGCTGCCCCCGGAGTGCATGTTTGCCAGACTCTGCCTAGTATGGAGGCTGTCTGTGCTGCTTGGTGAGGCTAAATCATAAGGCAGCTGGCTGCACAACGCTGGGGGACACCAAATCTAGTGCTGGATCACTTATGGGTTGAATTGCAGTCCAGGTGATTTCAGGGCTAGTGCCCAGTCACTGGTCCTGGGGCTATGCTGGCTACTGGGAGGAAGACACAGGTCCTGAGTTCTGGCTGCAGGACCCAGGAGTCGCAGAGTTGGTGTTGGATCACTGTCCCTGACACAACTATCTGCAGGGTCTGGGGTATCCCTAATCTTGTGTTGGCATTCTGATGGGCAGCGTCAGGACCCAGCTGAGTCCATGGCTGCTTCTGGACTGCAAGTGAGTGGCCTGGTTGCACAGGCTGCTGGGCTGTGGTATTCCTGAAGCTGGTGTGTGCCTGTTGGTGTATGAGGCTGATCCCACTGCTAGAGCAGGTTTGCTGTTGTGTAAGTCCAAGCTCCATCCAGTCCCTGTGCAGTAAACACCTGCCAATGGTGAGGCTGATTTCAAGGCCAGAGCAGGCTCACTTGTCAGAGAGGCCAGGGACTCTAGGGCTGGTGTCTGTCCACTGAGGTGTGGAGGCTGGTCTTGGGGTAGAGTTGGTGTTGGATCACTGTCCCTGACACAACTATCTGCAGGGTCTGGGGTATCCCTAATCTTGTGTTGGCATTCTGATGGGCAGCGTCAGGACCCAGCTGAGTCCATGGCTGCTTCTGGACTGCAAGTGAGTGGCCTGGTTGCACAGGCTGCTGGGCTGTGGTATTCCTGAAGCTGGTGTGTGCCTGTTGGTGTATGAGGCTGATCCCACTGCTAGAGCAGGTTTGCTGTTGTGTAAGTCCAAGCTCCATCCAGTCCCTGTGCAGTAAACACCTGCCAATGGTGAGGCTGATTTCAAGGCCAGAGCAGGCTCACTTGTCAGAGAGGCCAGGGACTCTAGGGCTGGTGTCTGTGCACTGAGGTGTGGAGGCTGGTCTTGGGGCTTTTGGTGGCTGGGCCCATGTCCAGGGGCAGCTGTGCATTGAGAGTGTCTAAAGGCAGCCTGTTTGCTGGTGGATGGGGCTATGCCCCTGCTCAGTTAGTTGCTTGGCCTGCACCATCCTATTGCTTGTGTCTATGGTCTGGTGGAAATGGGTAGGCCTAGGTCCTGAGGCTAAAAAGATAGAGGGAGGATTCGGAAATTATGCTTGCTGGTACCAGTGGCCACAAGGTAGAAGGAGCTCCCCCACATGGGTGCTGCCAGTGTCTATGTCCCTGAGGATGTGCTGTAGTTGCCTCTTGCCTCTCTGGGAGACTCTCCAAGATCAGGAGGTAGGTGTGACCCAGGATCTTTTCAAATGACTGCTTCCGTTCTGATTCTCGGGTCATGTGTGATACTGTGAGCATCTTTTTTTTTTTTGTGGTACGCGGGCCTCTCACCATTGTGGTCTCTCCCGTTGTGGAACACAGCCTCGGGACGTGCAGACTCAGCAGCCTTGGCTCACGGGCCGCTGCCCCGCGGCATGTGGGATCCTCCCAGACCGGGTTCTTTTCAAATGACTGCTTCCGTTCTGATTCTCGGGTCATGTGTGATACTGTGAGCATCTTTTTTTTTTTTTGTGGTACGCGGGCCTCTCACCATTGTGGTCTCTCCCGTTGTGGAACACAGCCTCGAGACGTGCAGACTCAGCAGCCTTGGCTCACGGGCCGCTGCCCGGCGGCATGTGGGATCCTCCCAGACCGGGGCACGAACTTGTGTCCCCTGCATCGGCAGGCGGACTGTCAACCACTGCGGCACCCGAGAAGCCCTGTGAGCCTCTTTTAAGTGTGGACTCTCTATTTCCCACAACCCTCTGGCTCTCTGGAAAATAAACTCTACTGGTCTTCAAATTCCAACTTTCTAGGAACTCTTCTTTCCAGCACAGGATCCCTGGGTTTGGGAGCCTGATATTCTGTTCATACCCCTTGCTACCTGGGAGCACCTCAGAAATTGTAATTATTCTCCCATTTGTGGGCCACCCACCTGGTGGTATGGGTCTTGACTCTATTGAGATTTAGCCCTTCCTTCTTGTCTTGCCGAGGTGCCTTCCTTATGTGTTTAGCTGTAAAACATCTTTTATGGTAGGTCCCGGCCTTTTTCATCAGTTGCTGTTCTGTAAACAGTTGTGACTTTGGTGTGCCCATGAGAGGCATCAAGCTCTGGGTCTTTGAATGCTACCCTCTTGGACAATCTCTCCACTTCATTCTTAAATCATATTATTTAATTTTTCTTAGTATCTTATTTGATTAGCGACAGTTTGAAACTTATTATCACTCATGTTTACTTCTCCTGTTTTAATAAATTGAATAGTGCATTCATTCATGTTGAAATGAAGGTAGTGACCTGTGAATTTCCATACCTCAAAAATCAAGGATAGGACAAAAGCCTTTTCTACCTGTGTTACCCTCAAACTCTGCTCCCCACCCCAGCCTGGGGATTAACCTCTTGCACCCATGCTCACCTTCTGTTTTGGGACCGTTAACCATCATTCCATCTGTATGTGTGTTGACACAGTGAACTCTAGTCTTTCCAGTTTTTGTGTTTTGTTTTTTGGATTAGAGAACAGTCCTACTATGAATGTACATTTACTGGTCGGTTGAAGTTCATATATAAACCTGTCAAGCACATTACCAGAATTGGAACTGCTTGTATATACACTGTGATAAATTTTAGAGACAATGGTAGAACAGAAGTAAATTGTATTTCACATCCCACAATTTTCTCACACCATGAAAACCCTTCCCTTTTTAATATATTTGTGTGTATTTTATCTTTATGCCCATACTATATTTCCCAGAGATGGGTAAGTGTTATGTTTCTTGCTAGCACATTTACCGTATTGTTCAAGTCAAGCATTTAGTGGTTTAACATGATCATATTTCCATGAACTTGCAAATACAAGATCTTCTGTCACACTGTCTTTTACTCCCTGCTGTTTTATATTGCCCTCCTAATTCTCAGTCCTGGTCTTCCTTTATGTTCTTCATCAACCTGGATAGGTTATACTATTTTCTCCCTTATTCAAGGCTAATAGAACAGAATAGAACACCCAGAAATAAACCCTGATATATGGCCAAATGATTTTTGACAAGTTGCTAAGACTTTTCAAAGTACAAAGGATAGTATTTTCAACAAATGGTGCTGAGAAGTCTTGTTGTCAACATGCAAAAGAAGGAAGATGGACCGTTACCTAACATCATATGCAAACATTAATGGAAACATATCAAGAAACTAAATATAAGACCTAATAAAATAAAAAGACTTAGAAGAAGACACAGGACAAGAGCTTCATGACATTGGATTTGGCAGTGTTTTCCTCAGTATGAAATGAAGGAACAACAAAGGCACAGCTAACAAAAAAATAAACAATTTGCAGTATATAATTTAAAAAATGTGTATCAAAGAAATGTAAACAGAATAAAATGGCAACCCACAAGATGGGAGAAAATATTTGAAAGCCACCTATCTGACAAGAGATTTCTGTTCAGAATATACAGAGAACTCCTACAACTCAACAAGAAGCAAACACCCTGATTCAAAAATGGATAAAAGACTTGAATAGATGGTTCTTCAAAAAGATGTACAAATGACTAAGCACTTGAATAGATGCTCCATATCACTAAATGCATGTTTATATATTTGTGTGCATGCATACACACACAAGCACACAGACACATACACAAGCAGAAAACAAGTATTGGTGAGGATGTGAGGGAGTTGGAAGCATTGTGCTATGTCAGTGGGAACGTAGAATGATACAGCTGCTTTGCAAAAGAGTATGGCAAGTTTTCAGATATTGAAAAATAGAATTATTACATGATCCAGGAATTTTACTATGAGGTATACCTAAAGGAATTGAAATCAGAGTCCTAAAGAAATATTTGTACTCCAGTGTTTAGAGCAGTAGTAATCACAGTAGCTAAAATATGAAAGAAACCTAAGTGTTCATCCACTAGTTCCTGGATAAACAAAGTGTAGTGTACCCATATAATACAATATTGTTCACTGTTAAGAAGGAAAAGATCTAGAAATATGCTACAACATGGAAGAATCTTGAGGAAATTTAGCTACCAAAATGCCATTTTTGTGACTTTTAGTGAGTCATAACAATACGACTACTTATTTCAATTATATGGGGTACTTAGTGTAGTCAAAAAGATAGAAATTGGGAGGGTAATGATGCTTTTCAGATGGTTATGGAACAAAAAGGAAAGTTATGTTTAGCGGATATAGAGTCACAGTTTTAAAACGTAGAAAATAATTAGAAAGATAAATGGTGATGTTCATCCCCCAATAATATGATTGTATTTAATATCACTGAACGGTGCACTTTATAATAATTCACATGTTATATTTTATGTTATTTGATTTTACTAACATACAAAATTGGGAAAGAATGTAATATCAGGAAAGGGAGTGGACCTGGGATGGAGCAGAGAGTAGTCAGAAGGGTGAGACACTGCCTATGTTGAAGAAGAGCTGAGAGTCTTCATTGGACAGAAGAGACTTTATAAAAAAGAAAAAATAAATACTCTGAGGGTGTATTAAATAGATATCTGTGGGTGTACTGCTGTCTCCCATGGGTTATCTTAAAGAGTCTTTAATAAAGTCCATAAGGCTTGCTGAGGCTTTTTTAAAAACTGGATTCCCTAGGAGATAATTAGAGGGTGGTACTTAAGTCTATGTCTAGGTTGACAGATTTTGCAGGGAAGACGAACCTGAGAACAGTTGAGGTCCAGAGAGTGTAAGTACATGGAAGTTAGAAAAAAAATAATAAAGGGAATTAGAAAAACTTTGGACTTTGGAGGTCATGTATTACTGAGTCAGACCTGAGGTTTCTAAGGAGTTATATACAAAGTTGCTCTTTGGATTACTTGTTGATAAAGATAAGTGGAAAAACTAGAGTCGTTTCCAAGTGTAGGTAAGATATAATGACAGGATGGAGGTGGAATGTAGCGAGGCCCAGAGAAAAGTGGGAAGGTCATATTGGGCCACGATGGGGGTAATATCCCGCAGAACAGATGGTAGGGCAGACTATAGATTCATCTTTCTTATTTCGGCTCCCCACCTCATCCTTAATAATTCTTTGGGAATATTTCATTGCTCTGTGATGCAGGTACAGAATTCGAGTAAGGAGACTACACCCTAGGTGTCCAGCTATCTGAGTCCTCAGTGTGCTTCAAATGATGGAGAACTATTGCTTCTTTATGAGAAGAGTTAGTACCTAGTAGCTAAGCTTAAGCTGGAGCTTACTGCAATATTGATTCCATTTTATATATGCTGCTGGCATGGAGGTTCCTCCTCCTCTTTTCTTGACCATTATGAAATGAATCTATATTTCTCAATATTTGGGTATGTCAGATAAATACATTAAGTAAAGGAATCCTATATATTGCTCCCTGCATAATTAGCTCATTTTGGTTTCTCTTTTACCTTTAGTAAATTAGCACAGGGAGAGACCTTGAAATGTTCTAATCAGGAGAGATTAGAACATCATATTTCTAGAGAGGTTGGTTGGAGAGAGCAGGGGTCCCAGTGAGAATCAAAGCTTCTGTTTCTACTTGGAAGTGTACCTGTATATAGTAGAGGGCTCCAGGAAATATCCTAGAATATTGCAGTTAGAGAGGCAGGATCTGGTACCAGATCAGTGTACTATGACATGTTTGTCAGTCATCTGATGTGAGATTCTTAGAGCCAATCCCATATGGTAGGGCTGAGTGCAGAGTGATGAAGAACCTGTGAAAGCCTCTGATTGTATGTTAAACATGAAGCTCTGATTTCGGGGAGAATTTTCTTACCTGACTGAATGTCACTCTTCTGTGGGGATGAGATTCTGTGCTTTTCCTCTCTTGATGACCACTGACTGAAAATCTTTAGAGGATCATGTCTAGAAAGCATTCGTTATTTAATTTATTAAAGAAGAAAACATATTTATCCACTTTCAAATTGAGGATCAAGGGGAATGACATCAGTGAAAATGTCAGAGTAGGGAGCTCTGGCTTGTGTCCCTCGCCAGAAACACTGACATACGTTGTAAAACCTGTCAGAATGGTCTTATCGACACATGAAAGTTTTCTTTTCTTTTTCGCCCTGTAGATTTATCTTTCATTGAAACTTAACTTACTACAGGATGTGGAGAATAAACAGGGAAGTAGAACCTGTATTTCCTGATGAGAGAATCACTAAGTCACATTAGTTCTTCTGCGCCCTGTAGATTTATCTTTCATTGAAACTTAACTTACTACAGGATGTGGAGAATAAACAGGGAAGTAGAACCTGTATTTCCTGATGAGAGAATCACTAAGTCACATTAGCTCTTCTGAGCTATGTCTTACTCACCGTGAGTGTAATTAAAACGAACAAACATTTTTTTAATACATGTATATTGGAGTATAATTGCTTTATAACACTGTATTAGTTTCTGCATTACAACAAAGTGAATCACCTATATGTATACATATATCCCCATATCCCCCCCTCCTGAGGCTCCCTCCCACACTCCCTATCCCACCCCTGTGGGGGACATAAAGCACTGAGCTGATCTCCCTGTGCTATGCGGCAGCTTACCACTAGCTCTTTTACATTTGGTAGTGTATATATGTCAGTGCTACTCTCTCACTATGTCCCTGTCTCCCCTTCCGCCCTGTGTCCTTAAGTCCGTTCTCTACATCTGTGTCTTTATTCCTGCCCTGTCACTGGGTTCGTCAGTACCATTTTTCTAGATTCATATATATGTGTTCGCGTACGGTGTTTGTTTTCCTCTTTCTGACTTACTTCACTCTGTATGACAGACTCTAGGTCCAACAACCTCACTACAAATAACTCAGTTTTGTTCCTTTTTATGGCTGAGTAATACTCCATTGTATATATGGGCCACATCTGATTTATATTATATTGAATATAGTTTCCTCTGCTATACAGTAGGTCTTTGTGGTTTGTCCATCCTATGTAGAATAGTTTGCTTCTGCTATTTCAAAACTCCCAATCTTTCCATCACTCTCTGCTTGGCAACCACAACTCTGTTTTCTATATCTTTGTGTTTGTTTCTGTTTCACTGACATGTTCATTTATGTCCTATTTTCGATTCCACATATAGGTGATATTATATGGTATTTGTCTTTCTCTTTCTGACTTACTTCACTTAGTATCATTATCTCTGTGTCCATCCATGTTGCTGCAAATGGCATTATTTCATTCATTTTTTATGTCTGAGTAATATCTATTGTATACATATACCACACCTTCTATATACATTCATTTATCAATGAACATTTAGGTTGTTTCCATGTGTTGGCTATTATAAATACTGCTGCAAGGAACATAGGGTTTTATGTATCTTTTTGAATTATAGTTTTGTCTAGATATATGTCCACAAGTGGGATTGCTAGATCATATGGCAACTCTCTTTATAGTTTTTTTGAGGAACCTCCATACTGTTTTCCGTAGTGGTTGCACCAACTTACATTGCCACCAACAGTGTAGAAGCGTTCCCTTTTCTCCATACCCCATCCAGCATTTGTTAATTGTAGGTTATTTTAATGATGGTCATTCTGATCATTGTGAAGTGATACGTCATTGTAATTTGTATTTGCATTTCTCTAATAATTAGTGATGATGAGCATCTTTTCATGTGTCTATTGGCTATCTGTATGTCTTCTTTAGAGAAATGTTTCTTTAGGTTTTCTACCCATTTTTCCATTGAGTTATTTGTTATTTTGTTACTGAGTTGTATGAGCTGTTTGTAAAATTTGGAAATTAAGCCCTTGTCAGTCTCATCATTTGCTAATATTTTCTCCCAGTCCATAGGTTGTATTTTCATTTTGATTATGGTTTCCTTTGCTGTGCAACAGCTTATAAGTTTGATTAGTTCCTGTTTCTTTTTTGCTTTTACAGTAAGTCCCCTACATATGAACAAGTTCTGTTCCAAGAGTGCATTTGTAAGTCCAATTTGTTTGTAAGTGCAACAAACTTAGCCTAGGTACCCATCTTACACAGTCGACTATATGGTATTGTACCATAATAGGTTTATAATACTCTTCACACAAACAATACATAAAAAACAAACACAAAAATAAAGAAAACATTTTTAATCTTACAGTACAGTAACTTGAAAAGTACAGTAATACAGTACAGCAGCTGGGATACTTGGGCTGGCATCGAGGGAACAGGTGAGAAGAGTTACTGATTAGAGGAGGGAGAGGAAGTGGGAGAAGGTAGAGGTGAAGGATTATCAACAGTAGGAGACAGAGGGCAAGCTGCCATTTCACTCATGCCTGACGTTGATGGCACAAGTTCTGGTTCCTTGCTGGATTTAATTATATCAACCCTCTTGAAAAAGTGATCCATTGATGTCTCGGTCGTAGCTCTTTTTTTTCTCATTATAGATGACAAGGTAGCACTGGATTTCATTCTGAATGGCTGCTGCCACCTTTGGGTACCATTCTAGGTTCGGGTCCTGTGCCTCAAAAACTAACAGTGCTTCCTCAAATAAAGAAGATTCCCTTGCCGTTTTCTGTGTCGTGAATCTCTTTAGTTCTTCAGTTACTTCTTCTTCCTCCTGTCCCTCTTCATCCTTTCTCTGGGCCTCCAATTCCATCAGTAAGCTCCTCATGTTGCACAGCAAGGAGTTCAATGAAATCGTCCTCTTGCAGATCTAGCTCCAGCTTCTTGCTGAGTGTCACTACGTTGCTGAAGGCCTCTTCAGACTTCTGGTCTACCCTCTCAAATCCACAAAAATCATGAACTGTGGGCAAAGGTTCTTCGAAACACCATTCATGGTGACGACCATACCTTCACACCATGCAAACTCAATGTTTTTATGGTCCTGTAGATGTTATAGTCCTTCCAAAGTTGTCCCTAGGTTGTTCCTGATTTGTCACTTACCTTTACTGCCTGACAAAAAGTGTGACATAAATAATATTTCTTGAAAGTTGGTCTAACCCGCTGGTTCATAGGTTGGATGAACAACGTAGTATTTGGTGACAGATGCACTACTTTGACGTTGGGATGAAAGTCATCCATGGATAGGGGGTGGCCGAGAGCATTGTCGATCAGCAAAAGAATGTTTTGCTGGAACATCCTCCAAGCAATATTTCTCTACATCTGAGATAAAGTGGTGGCAAAACCAGTCCTGGAACGTGGCCTGTGTAATCCAGGATTTGGGGTTATGCTTCCACGCAACAGGAAGAGAGCCCTTGGGTATGTTTTAAAGGGTTCTTAGGTTCTCTGAATGATAAATTAAGAGAGGCTTCAGCTTCAGTTCACCGGAAGCATTGCCACCAAACAACAGTTAGCCTGTCCTTTTCTGCTTTACAGCCTGGCATCAACTTTTCCTCCTTACAGATGTAACTTCGGTCTGGCATCCTCTTCCAGTAGAGTTGTGTCTCATCCACATTAAAAACCTGGTTGTGTAAATACACACCATTATCAATAATTTCTCAAAGTGTTTCTGGAAGTTCCAGGACAGCTACCCTATCTGCACTTGCTGCCTCTCCACTTACTTTTGCATTTTGAAGGTTGGCTCTAGCTTTGAACCGATGAAACCAGCCATGGCTGACATTAAAAGATGTGCCCTCTGATTCTTTGCCGTGTTTCTTCTTCAAGTCTTCATAAAGGCTTTTAGCTTTCTCTTGAGTCAGCATTAAGCTGAGCAGGACTCAGCGCTGACGTTGATCCTGCATCTGCACACTGAGAAGTTTCTCCCTCTCCTCCATCACTTTTCCATGCTTCTTCGATATTTTGTCAAAATCATCGGCACGACAGACTTCCCATGTTCCATGATCTTGTCCTTGTTCTTTAGATTTGTGCCAATGATTGAATTATTCATGTTATAAGAATGAGCGATGTCTAACATCTTTTTGCCTCGCTCCACTCTCTCAATTACTTTCACTTTTGTTTCCATCATTATCGCTTGGCCCTTCTTAACAGTACCAGCTACATCACCGCTGCCTTTACGCTTGCTTCCAGACATCATGGGCTTGAAATAAAGGTACTCTACTACTGTACTCTATACAGTACTGTAAAGAACACAAAAGCACATCCACTTATAGAGGATGCACGCACATGACAATGTATGCCAGACACGTGAACTAACTTACATGCGAATTGGACATGCGAATGGACGTTTGCATCTTTGAAAGTTTGCAACTTGAAGGTGCGTATGTAGGTGACTTACTGTATTTGTTCTGCCTAGGGGGAAATGCCTAGGAAAACTGTGGTATGATTTATGTCAGAGAATGTTTTGTTTATGTTCTCTTCTAGGTGTTTTAAGGTGTCCTATGTTATATTTAAGCATGTAAGCTGTTTTGAGTTTATTTCTGTGTATGGTGTGAGAGTATGTTCTGACTTCACTGATTTGCATACGGCTGTCCAACTTTCAAAACACCACTTGCTGAAGAGACTATCTTTTCCCCATTGTATATTCTTACCTCCTTTGTCGAAGGTTAATTGACCATAGGTGTGTGGGTTTATTTCTGGGCTCTCTATTCCATTCCATTGATCCATGCATCTCTTTCTGTGCCAATACCATGCGGTTTTGATTACTCTATCTTTGTAATGTTGTCTGAAGTTTAGCAGGGTTATGCCACCTGCTTTTTTCTTTTTCCTCAGGATTGTGTTGACAGTTCTGACTTTTTATAGTTCCAGATATATTTTAGGATTATTTGTTCTAATTCTGGGGAAAGTGTCATGGGCAATTTGATAGGAATCACATTAAATCTGTAGATTGCTTTGGGTAGTATAGCCATGTTAACAGTTTTAATTCTTCCCATCCAAGAGCGTGGGATGTCTTTCCATTTCTCTGAATCATCTTCAGTTTCCTTTACTAATGTTTTGTAGTTCTCAACGTAGAAGTCTTTCACCTCCTTGGTGAGGTTTATTCCTAAGTATTTTATTTTCTTGATGCCATTCTAAAAAGGATTGCTTGTTTACATTTTCTTTCTGATATTTCATTGTTAGTGTAAAAAAATGCATCCAGGGACTTCCCTGGTGGCTCCATGGTTGAGAATCCGCCTGCCAGTACAGGGAGCATAGGTTTGTGCCCTGGTGCAGGAAAATCTCACATGCCGTGGAGCAACTAGAACTGTGTGCCACAAGTACTTAGCCTGCACACTAGAACCCGTGAGCCACAAGTACTGAGCCCATGTGCCACAACTACTTAAGCCCGCGTGCCTAGAGCCTGTGCTCTGCAACAAGAGAAGCCACTGCAATGAGAAGCCTGTATACCACAACGAAGACTTGCCCCCGCTGGCCACAACTAGAGAAAGCCCGTGCACAGCAATGAAGACCCAATGCAGCCAAAATAAATTTAAAAAAGAAAAGGAAAAACCAAGAAATGCAACTAATTTATGTATGTTAATCTTGTATCCTGCTACTTTGCTGAATTTGTTTATCAGTTCTAGTAGATTTTGTGTGGTACTTTTAGGGTTTCCTTTATATATATTATCATGTCATCTGTATATAATGACAACTTTACCTCTTCCCTTCCAATGTGGTTAGATTTTCTTTCTTTTTCTTGTCTGATTGTTGTGGCAAGGACTTCCAATACTATGTTGAAGAGAAGAGGTGAGAGTGGGCATCCTTGTCTTGTTCCAGATTTTAGGGGGAAGGCTTTCAGCCTATGAACATTGAGTATTATATTGGTTGTGGGTTTGTCATAAATAGCTTTTATTATGTTGAGATATGTTTCCTCTATACCCACTTTGGTAAGTGTTTTGTTTTTTTTTTTTTTTTGGTATGTGGGCCTCTCACTGTTGTGACCTCTCCCATTGTGGAGCACAGGCTCTGGACGCGCAGGCTCAGTGGCTGTGGCTACGGGCCCAGCCGCTCCGCGGCATGTGAGATCTTCCCGGACTGGGGCACAAACCCGTGTCCCCTGCATTGGCAGGCGGACTTTCAACCACTGCGCCACCACGGAAGCCCTGGTAAGTGTTTTATCATCAATGGATGTTGAAGTTTTTCAAATGCTTTTTTGGCATCTATTGAGATGATCATTTGTTTTGTGTTTTTCCTTTGTTGATGGGGTGTATCATGTTGATTTATTTGCATATGTTGAAACAACTTTGTGACACTGGGGAGAATCAAATTTGGTCATGGTGTATGATCCTCTTATGTGTTGTCAGATTCAGTTTTCTAATATTCAGTTGAGAATTTTTGCATCTATATTTATCAAAGATATTGGTCTGAAATTTTCTTTTTTTGGTATTGTCTTTCTCTGTGTTTTTTTTAAAGTCTTTATTGAATTTGTTCCAATATTGCTTCTGTTTTATGTTTTGGTTTCTTGTTTGTGAGGCATGTGGGATCTTAGCTCCACCATGAGGGATTGAACCTGCCCCCCCTGCGCTGGAAGGCGAAATCTTAACTGCTGGACAACTAGAAAAGTCCCCATCTGTGTGTTTTGTTTGTTTGTCTTTAGTAGATTTCTTTATTTATTTTTGGATGCATTGGGTGTCCGTTGCTGTGCACAGGCTCTCTCTAGTTGTGGCAAGTGGGGACTTCTCTTCATTGTGATGTGCAGGCTGTTCATTGCAGTGGCTTCTTGTGTTGCAGAGCATGGGCTTTAGGTGCGCGGGCTTCAGCAGTTGTGGCTATCAGGCTCAGTAGTTGTGGCTCCTGGGCTGTAGAGTGCAGGCTCAGTAGTTGTGACACACAGGCTTAGTTGCTCCATGTCATGTAGGACCTTCCCAGACCAGGGCTGGAACCTATGTCCCCTGCATTGTCAGACGGATTCTTAACCACTGTGCCACCAGGGAAGCCCCCCCCATCTGTTTTTGATATCAGGCTGATGGTGGCTTCATAGAATGTGTTTGGAAGTATTCTTTACTCTTCAAGCTTTTTGAAGAGTTTGAGAAGAATCAGTGTAAGTTTTGCTTTGTATATTTGGAAGAATTTGCCTGTGAAACCATTTGATACTGGAATTTTGTTGGTAGAGAGTTGTTTTTAATTACAGATTCTGTTTTGCTTTTAGTGATCAGTATGTTCAAGTTATCTATTTTTTCTTGATTCAGTTTTGTTCGGCTGTAAAAAAACCACATATATTTTTAGGTTATGTTATCACCTAAATACTTACCATGTATTAGACCACAAAAAAGTGAAGAAAAAAATATTAAAATATTTTTTCAAATAGAAAATATATTGAAATATTTTTAAGAAATTGGGATAATAATACTAATTACAATAATGACAAATTGTTCTGAACTTAAAGACTATTTTATCTAAGATGGTTATTATATGCTTATTATAAGCATGATATTATATGCTTATATATTATATGATATTATATATGCTTTTTATATGATTATTATAAGCATGATATTATATGCTTATTATTTTATTGTTTTTAAATACAAGGAATGTTTTCTCCTTTCTAACGTAATTCTTTCATTTTACCTGTATATTGTGAAAAAAAATTTAGTTGCACATAATATAAAAAATTACACTTTAATAGGAGATATTAATCCAGTTACATTTACTATAGTACTGAAAATACTTAGGTTTAGAGTTACCATGTTATCGAGTGCTGTTTTTTATTTATTTTTTTTTTTAAAAATTAATTTGGGGGGAAGCATAAATTATTTATTTATTTATTTATATCATCTTATTGGAGTATAATTGCTTTACTATGGTGTGTTAGTTTCTGCTTTATAGGAAAGTGAACAAGCTATACATATACATATATCCCCATATTTTCTCCCTCTTGCATCTCCCTCCCACCCTCCCTATCCCACCCCTCTAAGTGGTCACAAAGCACTGAGCTGATCTCCCTGTGCTATGCAGCTGCTTCTTACTAGCCATCTATCTTACATTTGGTAGTATGTATAAGTCCATTCCACTCTCTCACTTCGTCCCAGCTTACCCTTCTCCCTCCCCATGTCCTCAAGTCCATTCTCTATGTCTGCTTCTTTATTCCTGTCCTGCCCCTGGGTTCTTCCGAACCATTTTTTTTCCTTTTGTTTAGATTCCATATATATATGTTAGCATACAGTATTTGTTTTTCTCTTTCTGACTTACTTCACTCTGTATGACAGACTCTAGGTCCATCCACCTCCCTACAAATAACTCAATTTCATTTCTTTTTATGGCTGAGTAATATTCCATTTTATATTGAAGATGTGCAACATCTTCTTTATCCATTCATCAGTTGATGGACAGTTAGATTGATTCCATGTCCTGGTGATTGCAAATAGAGCTGCAATGAACATTGTGGAACAGGTCTCTGTTTGAATTATGGTTTCCTCCAGGTATATGCCCAGTAGTGGGATTTCTGTGTCATATGGTAGTGGTAGTTCTATTTTTAGGCTTTTAAGGAACCTCCATACTGTTCTCAATAGTGGCTGTATTAATTTACACTCCCACCAATGGTGGAAGAGTGTTCTCTTTTCTCCACACCTCTGCAGCGTTTAGAGTTTGTAGATCTTTTTGATGATGGCCATTCTTACCTGGGTGCTTGTTTTTGTGCCAGTACCATACTGTCTTGACTACTGTAGCTTTGTAGTATTGTCTGAAGTCAGGGAGTCTGATTCCTCCAGCTCTGTTTTTCTTCTCCAGATTGCTTTGGCTGTTCGGGGTCTTTTGTGTTTCCATACAAATTGTGAAATTTTTTGTTCCAGTTCTCTGAAAAATGCCATTGGTAGTTTGATAGGGATTGCATTGAATCTGTAGATGGCTTTGGGTAGTATAGTCATTTCCACAATGTTGATTATTCCAGTCCAAGAACATGGTATATCTCTCTGTCTGTTTGTGTCATCTTTGATTTCTTTAATCAGTGTCTTATAGTTTGTTGAGTAAACGACTTCTGTCTTCTTAGGTATGTTTATTCCTAGGTATTTTATTCTTTATATTGCAGTGGTAAATGGGAGTGTTTCCTTAATTTCTCTTTCAGATTTTTCATCTTTAGTGTATATGAATGAAAGAGATAACTGTACATTAATTTTGTATGGTGCAACCTTACCAGATTCATTGATTAACTCTAGTAGGTTTCTGGTAGCATCTTTAGGATTCTCTATGTGTAGTATCATGTCATCTGCAAACAGCGAGAGCTTAACTTCTTCTTTTCTGATTTGGATTCCCTTTGTTTCTTTTTCTTCTCAGGTTGCTGTAGCTAAAAATTCCAAAAGTGTGTTGAATAATAGTGGTGAGAGTGGGCAACCTTGTCTTGCTCTTGATCTTGGTGGAAATGGTTTCACTTTTACACCATTGAGAACGATGTTGGCTGTGGGTTTGTCATATATGACCTTTATTATGTTGAGGAAAGTTCCCTCTATGCCTACTTTCTGGAGGTTTTTTTTTTAATTGTAAATGGGTGTTTAATATTGTCTAAAGCATTTTCTGTGTCT
>NW_020174260.1:0-504 GCF_003031525.2 Neophocaena asiaeorientalis asiaeorientalis | reverse complement strand
TCATTGTAGTTTTGATTTGCATTTCTCTAATGATTAATGATGTTGAGCATTCTTTCATGTGTTGGCAATCTGTATATCTTCTTTGGAGAAATGTCTATTTAGGTCATCTGCCCATTTTTGGATTGGGTTGTTTGTTTTTTTGTTATTGAGCTGCATGAGCTGCTTGTAAATTTTGGAGATTAATCCTTTGTCAGTTGCTTCATTTGCAAATATTTTCTCCCATTCTGAGGGTTGTCTTTTGGTCTTGTTTATGGTTTCTTTTGCTGTGCAAAAGCTTTGAAGTTTCATTAGGTCCCATTTGTTTATTTTTGTTTTTATTTCCATTTCTCTAGGAGGTGGGTCAAAAAGGATCTTGCTGTGATTTATGTCATAGAGTGTTCTGCCTATGTTTTCCTCTAAGAGTTTGATAGTTTCTGGCCTAAAATTTAGTTCTTTAATCCATTTTGAGCTTATTTTTGTGTACGGTCTTAGGGAGTGTTCTAATCTCATACTTTTACATGTACC
>NW_020174259.1:5987-45732 GCF_003031525.2 Neophocaena asiaeorientalis asiaeorientalis | reverse complement strand
TGTGTATGTACATGGAGCTGAAGACTGTACACTGATTCACACTGAGCTGAATGTGTATGTGTGTGTGTGTGTGATGGTATGGGCTTTGCATTGAGTCACTGAGGTGTGTATTTGTGTGTGTATACCTGGAACTACAGACCGTGCACTGATTCACAATGAGCCATGTGTGAATGTGTGTATGTGATAGTATAGGGTGTGCATGGAATCACAATGAGCCATGCATATGTGTCTTTGCATGGGTGTGCTGGTATAGGCTGTGCATTGTGTCACAGTGACTGTGCGTGTGTGTGTGTGTATGTGATGGTATAGGACGTGCATTGAATCAGAGAGAGACATGCATGTGTCTCTGTGTGTGTGTGCTGGCATAGGCATTACATTGAGTCACAGTGAGCCATGTGTTTGTATGCTGGTATAGACTCTGCCTTGAGTCACAGTAAGCCTTGTGTGTGGCTTGTGTGTGTGTGGGTGCACTTTCTGACATAGGATTTACATTGAATCACACTGAGCTGTGTTTTTGAGTGTCAGTATGTGTGCGTGTGTGGAGGTATGGGCTGTGGATCGCCTCACAGTTTACCGTGTGTGCTTCCCTGTGTGTCTATATCTGCCAGCATAGCCTGTGCACAGAGTCACAGGGAGCCACGTGTGTGTGTGTGTTTCCTGGTATAGAGTGTACATTTATTCACAGTCATCCATGTGTGTGTGTGTGTGAGTGCACTGGCATAGGATGTGCAGTGAGTCACAGCGAGGGGTGTTTGTTTCATTGTGTGTGTACTTTTGCAGGCTTAGAGGCACAATGAGATGTGGGTATGTGTGTGTATGTGTGTGTGTGCTGCTATACACTGTGCCTTGAGTCACAGTGAGCTGTGTTGTGTGTTTGGTGCTGGTATGGAGTGGGCACTGACTCACAGTGAGCCATGTGTGTGTGCTGGTATAGTCGATTGATTGAGTCACCATGAGACACGTGTGAGTGCATGATAGTATGTGTGTCTGATCATGTATAGGCTGTTTATTGAGTCACAATAAGGTGTGTATGTGTGCATGTGTGGGCTATTATAGATTGTGCATTGAGCCACAGTGTCGTGTGAGTGTGTGTAGGCTGATATAGAGTGTGCATTGTGTCACAGTGAGGGATATATGTGTCTGTGTGTTCTCATAGAGGTTGACCATTTAGTCACACTTTGGTGTGTGTGTGTGCATGTGAGTGTGTTTGTGTGTGCTGGTATAGGCTGTGCATCACATCACAGTGGTGTGTGTTTGAGTATACGTGCAGGTATAGGCTGTGCATTGAGTCACAGTGAGGTGTATGTGTGTGTGTGTGTGATGTCATATGCTGTGCACTGAGTCACAGTGAGCTGTGTGATTGTGCTAGTATAAACTGAGCATTGATTCACACTGAGGTGTCGTGTATGTGCATGTGCTGGTGTGGATTGTACATTGAGTCACAACTGTGTGTGAGTTTTTGTATGTGTGTTAGCTGGTACAGGTTGTGCATTCAGTCACAGTGAGGTGTGTGTGTGTGTGTGATGTTATATGTTATGCACTGAGTCACAGGGAGGTGAGTGTGTGTGTGGGTTCATGTGCTGGTATATGCTTTGCATTGAGTCACACTAAGCTGTGTGTGAATGTTTGTATGTGTGTGTGTGGAGGTACAGGCTGTGTATTGATTCACAGTGAGCCATGTGTGTTTCTTTGTGTGTGTAACTCTGCTAGCATACACTGGGTACTGAGTCACAAGGAGCCATGTGTGTGTGTCTATGTATCTTTTGGCATACTGTGAGCATTGAGTCAAACGGAGGTGTGTTCTCTGTGTCTGTATGCACTGGTATGGAATGTACATGGAATCACATGGAGCTGTGCGTGTGTGTGTGTATTTGGTGGTGTAGAAAGTGTATTGTGTTGCACTAAGCTGAGTGTGTGTATGTGTGTGTGCTGGTATAGCCTGTGCATTGAGTCACAGTGAGCTCTGTGTGTGTTTGCTGGTTTAGGCTGTGCTTTGATTCAAGGTGAACTGTGAGTGTGTGTGCGGTGCTGGTATGGACTGTGCACTGAATCACAGGGGACCGTGTGTGTGTCTATGTGTGTTTTGGTATAAAGTGAGCATTGAATCACACTGAGTTGTGTGCTGTGCGGTTTTGTGCACTGGTATGGACTCTGCATGGAATCACAGTGAGCTGTGCATTTGTGTGTTTATTTGGTTTTGTAGAGTCTGTTTGCATCACAATAAGTTGTGTGTGATGGTACGGGATGTGCACTGTGTCATAGAGAGCAGTGTGTTTGTGTCTGTGCTAGTATAGTCTGTGCATTGACTCACAGTGAACCTTGTGTGTGTCTAAGTACAGTCTGAGCATTGAGTTACAGTGAGATGTGTTGCATGTGTTTGTGCTGGTATGAACTGTACATTATGTAAGTATGAGCCATGCATGTGTGTGTGTGTCTGTGTGTGTGTCTGTGTGCTCCCAGAGGTTAAGCACTGAATCACAGTTAGGTGTGTGCCTGTGTGTGTTCATAAGGGATTTGCATTGAGTCATGGAGGTGTATGTGTGTGTTTGTGTGTGTGTGTGTGTGGTGCTAGAGAGTTCATTGAGTCACAGTGAGACTTGTGTGTGTCTGTTTGCTGTTATAGGCTGTGAATAGAGTCACAGTGAGTTATGGGGGTGTGTGCTGCTGTAAACTCTGCATTGAGTCAAAATGAGTTGTTTGTGTGTTAATGTGCTTGTATAGACTGTGTTTTGAGTCACAGTGAGACTGTGTGTGTGTGTGCACTAGCATAGTTTGAGCATTTAATCAGTTACATGTGTGTGTGTGTGTGCTTGTATGGTTTTGCATTGAGTCACTGAGGTGTGTGTGTGTGTGGTGCTATAGACTGTGCATTGAGTCACAGTGAGAAGTGTGTGTGTGTGTCTGTGTGCTGGAATAAACTGTGCATTGTGTCACACTGTGGTGTGTGTGTGAGTGTGCATGTTTGTGCAGGTATAGCATAGTATTGAGTCCCAGTGAACGATGTGTGTGCGTGTGTGTGTGCTGCTATAGGCAGAGCATTGAGTATCAGGTGTGTGTATGTATGCTCGTATGGTCTCTGCATTGATTCACTAAGTGTGTTGTGTGTGTATGTATGTGTAGCTGAAGACTGTACACTGATTCACAGTGAGCCATGTGTATATATGTGAGTGTGTGTGAAGGTATAGGCTGTGCGTTGACTAAAAGTGACCCATGCATGTGTGTGTATTTGTCTGTGTGTGTGTGATGGTATGGGGTTTGCATTGAGTCACTGAGGTGTGTGTCTATGTGTATATATCTGGATCTACAGACCGTGAACTGATTCACAATGATCCATGTGTGAATGTGGGTATGTGATAGTATAGGATGTGCATGGAGACACAATGAGACGTGCATATGTGTCTTTGCACGAGTGTGCTGGTATAGGCTGTGCATTGTGTCACAGTGACTGTGTGTTTGTGTGTGTGTGTATGTGATGGTATAGGACGTGCGTTGCATCAGAGAGAGCCATGCCTGTGTCTCTGTGTGTGTGTGCTGGCATAGGCATTACATTGAGTCACAGTGCACCACGTGTTTTTATGCTGGTATACAATGTGCATTGAGTCACAGTGAGCCTTGTGTGTGTGCTAGTACGGGCTGTGAATTGATTCAGTGAGCCATGCATGTATGTGTGTGTGTGTGTGTGTGGTGGTATAGGCAGTGCATTGAGTCCTTGTGTGTGTGTGTGTGTGTGTGTGCTAGGACTGGCTGACCATTGAGATTGAGTGATCTGTGTGTGTGTGTGCTGGTATGTTGAGTCACAGTGAGCTGTGTTGTGTGTTTGGTGCTGGTATGGAGTGGGCAATGACTCACAGTGAGCCTTGTGTGTGTGTGTTGGTATAGGCGATTGATTGAGTCACCGTCAGGCATGTGTGAGTGTGTGTTGGTATATGTGTGTGTGTTCATGTATAGGCTGTGCATTGAGTCACACTGAGGTGTGTGCGTGTGCATGTGTGTATTGTTATAGATTGTGCATTGAGGCACAGTGTCATATGAGTGTGTGCAGGCTGGTATAAACTGTGCATTGAGTCACAGTGAAGAGTGTGTGTGTCTGTGTGTTCTGGTATAGGCTGACCATTTAGTCACACTGAGGGTTCTGTGTGTGTGTGCATGTGTGTGTGTATATGCAGGTACAGGCTGTGCATTGGATCATAGTGAGGTGTGTGTGTATATGCTGTTATATGCTATGCACTGAGTCACAAGGAGGTGAGTGTGTGTGTACGTGCTGGTATATTCTTTGCATTAAGTCACACTGAGCTCTGTGTGTGTGTGTGTAGGTATAGGCTGTGTATTGATTCACAGTGAGCCATGTTTGTTTCTGTTTGTTTGTAACTCTGCTAGCATGCACTGCACTGAGTCACAGGGAGCCGTGTGTGTGTGTGTATGTGTGTTTCGGTATAATGTGGTTTTATCCACTTTGACCTGAACGAGTGTGTGTGTGTGTGTCTGTGTGTGCTGGCACTGGATGACCATTGAGACAGAGTGGGCTGTGTGTGTGTGTGTGTGCTGGTATAGACTCTGTATTGAGTCACTGTGAGCTGTGTGTGTATGTGTGTGTTCGTATAGCCTGTGCCTTGAGTCACAGTGAGGTGTTTTTGTGTATGTTTGTGTGTGTGTGTGTGCTGGTACAGGAAGCGCTTTCAGTCACAGTCAGGTGTGTGTGTATGTGCATGTGAGTTTGTGTGTTGGTATGGGCTTTATTGACTCTCGGGTGTGTGTGTGAGTGTGTGGTGATACAGACTGCATTGAGTCACAGCGAGCTGTGTGTGTGTGTGCTGGTATAGGCGATTGATTACCAGTTAGCCATGTGTGAGTGCGTGTTGGTGTGTGTGTGTTCAGGTATAGGCTGTGCATTGAGTCACAGTGAGGCCTGGATCAGTGTGTGTGTGTGTGTGTGTGTGTCTGTGCTGGTATAGGCTGAGCTTTGAGACACTCTGAGGTGTGTGTGTGTGTGCTGGTAAAATTGTGCCTTGATTCACTGTGCCATGTGAGTGTGTGTGCACGCTGGTATAGGTTGTGCATTGAGTCAGAGTGAGGGGTGTGTGTGTCTGTGTGTTCTGGTATAGGCTGACAGTTGAGGCACACTGAGGTGTGTGTGCATATGTGTGTGTGTGTGCTGGTACAGCCTGCACATTGAGTCCTACTGAGGTGGTTGTGTGTGTATGTGCAGGTAGAGGCTGCACATTGAGTCACAGTGAGGTGTATGTGTGTGATGTTATATGCTATGCACTGATTCTATGGGAGGTGTGTGTGTGTGTGTGGGTGCACTTTCTGACATAGGATTTACATTGAATCACACTGAGCTGTGTTTTTGAGTGTCAGTATGTGTGCGTGTGTGGAGGTATGGGCTGTGGATCGACTCACAGTTTGCCATATGTGCTTCCCTGTGTGTCTATGTCTGCTAGCATAGCCTGTGCACAGAGTCACAGGAAGCCACGTGTGTGTGTGTGGTTCCTGGCATAGAGTGCACATTTATTCACAGTCAGCCATGTGTGTGTGTGTGTGAGTGCACTGGCATAGGATGTGCAGTGAGTCACAGCGAGGGGTGTTTGTTTCAATGTGTGTGTGCTTTTGCAGGCTTAGAGGCACAATGAGTTGTGGGTATGTGTGTGTGTGTGTGTGTGCTGCTATACACTGTGTCTTGAGTCACAGTGATCTGTGTTGTGTGTTTGGTGCTGGTATGGAGTGGGCACTGACTCACAGTGAGCCATGTGTGTGTGCTGGTATAGTCGATTGATTGAGTCACCATGAGACACGTGTGAGTGCGTGTTAGTATGTGTGTGTGATCACATATAGGCTGTGCATTGAGTCAAAATAAGGTGTGTGTGTGTGTATGTGTGGGCTATTATAGATTGTGCATTGAGCCACAGTGTCATGTGAGTGTGTGCAGGCTGATATAGTGTGCATTGTGTCACACTGAGGGATGTATGTGTCTTGTGTTCTCATAGAGGCTGACCATTTAGTCACACTTTGGTGTGTGTGTTTGCATGTGTTTTTGTGTGTGCTGTTATAGGCTGTGCATCACATCACAGTGATGGGTGTGTGGGTTTATGTGCAGATACAAGCTGTGCATTGAGTCACAGTGAGGTGTTTGCATGTGTGTGTGTGATGTCATATGCTGTGCACTGAGTCACAGTGAGCTGTGTGATTTTGCTAGTATAAGTTGAGCATTGACTCACACTGATGTGTCGTGTATGTGCATGTGCTGGTGTGAATTGTACATTGAGTCACACTGTGTGTGAGTTTTTGTATGTGTGTGTGCTGGTACAGGCTGTGCATTCAGTCAGAGTGAGGTGTGTTTGTGTGTGTGTGTGATGTTATAAGTTATGCACTGAGTCACAGGGAGGTGAGTGTGTGTGTGGGTGCACGTGCTGTTATATGCTTTGCATTGAGTCACACTAAGCTGTGTGTGAATGTTTGTATGTGTGTGTGTGGAGGTACAGGCTGTGTATTGATTCACAGTGGGCCATGTGTGTCTCTTTGTGTGTGTAACTCTTCTAGCATACAGTGTGCACTGAGTAACAGGGGGCCAGGTGTGTGTGTCTATGTATGTTTTGGCATACTGTGAGCATTGAGTCAAACTGAGGTGTGTTCTGTGTGTCTCTATGCACTGGTATGGAATTTGCATGGAATCACAAGGAGCTGTACGTGTGTGTGTGTATTTGTTGGTGTAGAGACTGTATTGTGTTGTACTAAGCTGTGTGTGTGTATGTGTGTGTTCTGGTATAGCCTGTGCATTGAGTCACAGTGAGCTGTGTGTGTGTTTGCTGGTGTAGGCTGTGCTTTGATTCAAGGTGAGCTGTGAGTGTGTGTGTGGTGCTGGTATGGACTGTGCACTGAGTCACAGGGGACCGTGTGTGTGTGTCCATGTGTGTTTTGGTATAAAGTGAGCATTGAATCACACTGAGTTGTGTGCTGTGTGTTTTTGTGCACCGGTATGGACTCTGCATGGAATCAGAGTGAGCTGTGCGTTTGTGTGTGTATTTGGTTGTGTAGAGTCTGTATTGCATCACAATAAGTTGTGGGTGTGTGTGTGATGGTACAGGATGTGCACTGTGTCATAGAGAGCAGTGTGTGTGTGTCTGTGCTAGTATAGGCTGTGCATTGACTCACAGTGAGCCTTGTGTGTGTGCAAGTACAGTCTGAGCATTGAGTTACAGTGAGATGTGTTGCATGTGTTTGTGCTGGTATGAACTGTACATTATATCAGAATGAGCTGTGCATGTGTGTGTGTTTCTGTGTGTGTGTCAGTGTGCTGGTAGAGGTTGAGCACTGAATCACAGTTAGGTGTGTGCCTGTGTGTGTTCGTATGGGCTTTGCATTGAGTCATGGAGGTGTATGTGTGTGTTTGTGTGTGTGTGTGTGGTGCTACAGAGTTCATTGAGTCACAGTGAGACTTGTGTGTGTCTGTTTGCTGATATAGGCTGTGAATAGAGTCACAGTGAGTTATGGGTGTGTGTGTGTGCTGTTTTGCATCAAAATGAGTTGTTTTTGTGTTAATGGGCTCATATAGACTGTGCCTTGTATCACAGTGAGCATGTCTGTGTGTGTGTGTGTGTGTGCACTAGTATGTGTGGAGCATTTAATCAGTTCTGTGTGTGTGTGTGTACTTGTATGGTCCTTGCATTGAGTCACTGAGGTGTATGTGTGTGTTTGGTGATACAGACTGTGCATTGAGTCAGAGTGAGCCGTGTGTGTGTGTATGAGAGTGTGTGTGTTGGTAGGCTTTCATTGATTCAACGGGGTGTGTGTGTCTGTTGTGCTAAAGACTGCATTGAGTCACAGTGAGTCATGTGTGTTTGTGCTGGTATAGGCGATGGATTGAGTCAGAGTCAGCCATGTGTTTGTGCTTGTTGGTATGTGTGTGTGTTCTTGTATAGGCTGTGCATTGAGTGAGAGTGAAGCCTGTATCTGTGCAGGTGTGTATGTGTGAGTGCTGGTATAGGCTGTGCATTGAGTCACACTGAGGTGTGTGTGTATGCTTGCGTGTGTTGGTATAGATTGCACATTGAGTCACAGTGCCATGTGTGTGTGTGCACACAGGTATAGTCTGTGCATTGAGTCACAGTGATGTGTGTGTGTCTGTGTCTTCTGGTATAGGCTGACCATTGTGTCACACTGAAGTGTGTGTGTGTGTGTGCTGGTTTAGGCTGCACTTTTTGTAACAGTGAGGTGTGTGTGTGTGCTGGTATAATCTGAGCATTGAGTCACAGTGTGGTGTGGTGTGAGTGCCTTTGCTAGTATAGACTGTGCATTGAATCACAGTCCTGTGTTAGTGTTTGTTTGTGTATTTGGTGCTGTAGAGTCTGCATGAGTCACCGTAAGGTGTGTGTGTGTGCTGCTATGGGCTGAGAATTGAGTCACACCTAGGTGAGTGTATGTGTATGCTGATATGGGATTTGCATTGAATCATTGAGGTGTGTGTGTGTGTGTACTGCTATAGGCTGTGCACTGAGCCACAGTAAGGTGTGCTTCTGTGTGTGTGTGTGTGGGTATAGGCTATACATTGACTCACATTGAGCCATGTGTTAGTATGTGCTAGTATACACTGTTCATTGAGTCTCAGTGAGCTATGGTTATGTGTGACTGTTTACTTGTATGGACTTGGCATTGAGTCACAGTGAGGTGTGTGTGTGTGTGTCTGTTTGGTGGTATAAACTGTATATTGAGTCAAATGGCAGTGTGTGTGTGAGTGTGTGTGTGTGCAGGTATAGGCTGGTATTGAATCACAGTGAGCTGTCTGTGTGTGTGTGTGTGCTGGAATAGGCAGATTATTGAGTCTCAGGTGTGTGTATGTGTTTGTGTATGCTGATATGGTCTCTGCATTGATTCACTAAAGTGTGTTGTGTGGGTATGTACGCGTAGCTGAAGACTGTACACTGATTCACAGTGAGTTGTGTGTGTATGTGTGTGTGTGTGATGCTATTGGCTTTTCATTGACTCACTGTAGTGTGTGTCTGTGTGTGTATACCTGGAACTACAGACTGTGCACTGATTCAAAATGAGCCATGTGTCAATGTGTGTATATGATAGTATAGGGTGTGCATGGAGTCACAATGAGCCATGCATATGTGTCTTTGCATGGGTGTGCTGGTATAGGCTGTGCATTGTGTCACAGTATGCATGTGTGTGTGTGTATGTGATGGTATAGGACGTGCATTGAATCAGAGAGAGACATGCATGTGTCTCTGTGTGTGTGTGCTGGCATAGACATTATATTGAGTCACAGTGAGCCATGTGTTTGTATGCTGGTATAGACTCTGCACTGAGTCACAGTAAGCCTTGTGTGTGTGCCAGTACAGGCTGTGCATTGAGTCAGCGAGTCATATGTTTGTGTGTGTGTGTGTGTGCTGGTATAGGCAGTGCACTGAGTCCAAGTGAGCTGTGTATGATTGTGTGTGTGTGTGTGCTACTATAGGTGGTTCACTGAGTCACAGTCAGGTATGTGTGAGTGAGTGTTTGTGTGTTCTTGTATAGGCTGTGCACTGATTCACAGTGAGCCATGTATGCATGCTGGCATAAGAGGTGCATTGAGTCACAGTGATGGTTGTGTTTGTGTGTGCTGCAGTAGGCTGTAAATTGAGTCACAGAAGGTGGGTCTTTGTGTGTGTATGTGCACGTACAGGTTGTGGCTTGAGTCACAGTGATGGGTGTCTCTGTCTGTGTGGTGTTATAGGCTATGCATTGAATCACAGTGAGCCATATTTGTGTGTGTATGTGTATTTGTGTATGCATGTGTGTGTGTGATGGTACAGGCTGAACATTGAGTCACTGAGGTGTGCATGTGTGTATGAGGTGCTACAGACTGTTCGTTAGGTCAAAGTGAGCCATATGTGTGTGTATGTGTGTGTCTGTGTACAGTTATTGGCTGTGCATTGAGACACAGTGTGCCGTGTGTGTGTGTGGCTGGTATAGTCACAGCACTGAGTCACAGTTAAATGTGTGGGAGGTGTGTGTATGTGTCTGTGTGTATTTGGTGGTGTAGAATGTGCATTGATTCACAGTGAGTAGTGTGGTGTGTGTGTGTCTGTGATGGTGTGGACTGTGGTTTTATCCACTTTGTCTTGAATGAGTGTGTATGTGTGTGTCTGTGTGTGCTGGCACTGGATGACCATTGAGACAGAGTGGGCTGTGTGTGTGTGTGTGTGTGTGCGTGCTGGTATAGATTCTGTATTGTGTCACTGTGAGCTGTGTGTGTATGTGTGAGCTCATATAGGCTGTGCATTGAGTCACAGTGAGGTGTTTTTGTGTATGTTTGTGTGTGTGTGTGTGCTGGTACAGGAAGTGCTTTCAGTCACAGTCAAGTGCGTGTGTGTGTGCATGTGAGTTTGTGTGCTGGTATAGGCTTTATTGACTCTCGAGTGTGTGTGTGAGTGTGTGGTGATACAGACTGCATTGAGTCACAGCGAGCTGTGTGTGTGTGTGCTGGTGAATACAATCACAGTGAGTTATGGGTGTGTGTGTGTGCTGCTTTGCATCAAGATGAATTGTTTTTGTGTTAATGAGCTCGTATAGACTGTTCCTTGATTCATAGTGAGCATGTCTGTGTGTGTGTGTGTGTGCACTAGAATGTGTGGAGCAGTTAATCAGTTATGTGTGTGTGTGTGTTTGCTGGTGAAGGCTGTGCTTTGATTCAAGGTGAGCTGTAAGTGTGTGTGTGGTGCTGATAAGGACTGTGAACTGAGTCACAGGGGATCGTGTGTGTGTGTCTATGTGTGTTTCAGTATAAAGTGAGCATTGAATCACACTGAGTTGTGTGCTGTGTGTTTTGGTGAACTGGTATGGACTCTGCATGGAATCACATTGAGCTGTGCGTTTGTGTGTGTATTTGGTTGTGTAGAGTCTGTGTTGCATCACAATAAGTTGTGTGTGTGTGTGATGGTACAGGATGTGCACTGTGTCATAGAGAGCAGTGTGTGTGTGTCTGTGCTAGTATAGGCTGTGCATTGACTCACAGTGAGCCTTGTGTGTGTGCAAGTACAGTCTGAGCATTGAGTTACAGTGAGATGTGTTGCATGTGTTTGTGCTGGTATGAATTGTACATTATGTCAGAATGAGCCATGCATGTGTGTGTGTGTCTGTGTGTGTGTGTGCTCTCAGAGGTTGAGCACTGAATCACAGTTAGGTGTGTGCCTGTGTGTGTTCATATGGGCTTTGCATTGAGTCATGGAGGTGTATGTGTGTGTTTGTGTGTGTGTGTGTGTGGTGCTAGAGAGTTCCTTGAGTCACAGTGAGACTTTTGTGTGTCTGTTTGCTGTTATAGGCTGTGAATAGAGTCACAGTGAGTTATGGGGGTGTGTGCTGCTGTAAACTCTGCATTGAGTCAAATGAGTTGTTTGTGTGTTAATGTGCTCGTATAGACTGTGTTTTGAGTCACAGTGAGCCTGTCTGTTTGTGTGTGTGTGTGTGTGCACTAGTATAGTTGGAGCATTTAATCAGTTACATGTGTGTGTGTGTGCTCGTATGGTCTTTGCATTGAGTCACTGAGGTGTGTGTGTGTGTGGTGCTATAGACTGTGCATTGAGTCACAGTGAGAAGTGTGTGTGTGTGTGTGTGTGTGTGCTGTCTGAGGTGTGTGTGTGTGTGGTGCTATAGACTGTGCATTGAGTCACAGTGAGAAGTGTGTGTGTGTGTGTGTGTGTGTGCTGGAATAAACTGTGCATTGTGTCACACTGTGGTGTGTGTGTGAGTGTGCATGTTTGTGCAGGTATAGCATGGTATTGAGTCCCAGTGAACGATGTGTGTGCATGTGTGTGTGCTCGTATAGGCAGAGCATTGAGTCTCAGGTGTGTGTATGTGTGTTTGTATGCTGGTATGGTCTCTGCATTGATTCACTAAGGTGTGTTGTGTGTGTATGTATGTGTAGCTGAAGACTGTACACTGATTCACAGTGAGCCATGTGTATATATGTGAGTGTGTGCGAAGGTATAGGCTGTGCATTGACTAAAAGTGACAGTGTATGTGTGTGTGTCTGTGTGTGTGTGATGGTATGGGCTTTGCATTGAGTCACTGAGGTGTGTGTCTATGTGTATATATCTGGATCTACAGACCGTGAATTGATTCACAATGATCCATGTGTGAATGTGTGTATGTGATAGTATAGGGTGTGCATGGAGTCACAATGAGACGTGCATATGTGTCTTTGCACGAGTGTGCTGGTATAGGCTGTGCATTGTGTCACAGTGACTGTGCGTGTGTGTGTGTGTGTGTATGTGATGGTATAGGATGTGCATTGCATCAGAGAGAGCCATGCCTGTGTCTCTGTGTGTGTGTGCTGGCATAGGCATTACATTGAGTCACAGTGAACCACGTGTTTTTATACTGGTATACAATGTACATTGAGTCACAGTGAGCCTTGTTTGTGTGTGCTAGTACAGGCTGTGAATTGATTCAGTGAGCCATGCATGTATGTGTGTGTGTGTGTGTGTGTGTGTGGTGGTATAGGCAGTGCATTGAGTCCCAGTGAGCCCTGTAAGTTTGTGTGTTGTGTGTGCTGCTATAGGCGGTTCACTGAGTCAAGGTCAGATATGTGTGTGTTCTTGTATAGGCTGTGAATTGAGTCACAGTGAGCTGTGTGTGTATTCCTGTATAGGAGGTGTATTGAGTCACAGTGACCATGTGTGTGTGTGTGTGTGTGTGCTAGAACTGGCTGACCATTGAGATTGAGTGCTCTGTGTGTGTGTGTGCTGGTATAGACTCTGTATTGAGTCAACGTGAGCTGTGTGTGTTTGTTCATGTGGGATCCTCCCGGACCGGGGCACGAACCCGCGTCCCCTGCATCGGCAGGCGGACTCTCAACCACTGCGCCACCAGGGAAGCCCAGTTTGTGTGTTTTGTGTGCTGCTATAGGCGGTTCACTGAGTCAAGGTCAGATATGTGTGTGTTCTTGTATAGGCTGTGAATTGAGTCACAGTGACCATGTGTGTGTGTGTGTGTGTGTGCTAGAACTGGCTGACCATTGAGATTGAGTGCTCTGTGTGTGTGTGTGCTGGTATAGACTCTGTATTGAGTCAACGTGAGCTGTGGGTGTTTGTATGTGTGAGTTCATACAGAGTGTGCATTCAGTCACAGTGTGGTGTGTGGGTGTGTGTGCTGGTACAGGAAGGGCTTTTAGTCACAGTTGTGTGTGTGGGTGTGTGCATGTGAGTATATGTGCTGGTATGGGCTTTCATTGAGTCACTGATGTGTGTGGTGCTACAGAGTGCATTGAGTCACAGAGAGCTGTGTGTGTGTGTGCTGGTATAGGTGATTGATTGAGTACCAGTGAGCCATGTGTGAGTGGGTGTTGGAGTGTGTGTGTGTTCTGGTATAGGCTGTGCATTGGGTCACAGTGAGGCCTGGATATGTGAATGTGTGTGTGTTTGTGTGTGCTGATATTGGCTGTGCATTGAGTCACACTGAGGTATGTGTGTCTGTGCTGGTACAGACTGTGCATGGATTCACAGTGCCATGTGAGTGTGTGTGCATGCTGGTATAGGTTGTGCATTGAGTCAGAGTGAGGGGTGTGTGGGTCTGTGTGTTCTGGTATACGCTGATAATTGAGGCACACTGAGGCATGTGTGTGTGTATGTGTGTGCTGGTGCAGGCTGCATATTGAGTCAGAGTGAGGTGTGTGTGTGTGTGTCTATGTGCAGGTAGAGGCTGCACATTGAGTCACAATGAGGTGTATGTGTGTAATGTTATACGCTATGCACTGAATCACAGGGAGGTGTGTGCATGTGTGGTTGCACATTCTGGTATAGGATTTGCATTGAATCACACTGAGCTGTGTTTGTTAGTTCCTGTATGTGTGCGTGTGTGGAGGTATGAGCTGTGGATTGACTCACGGTGTGTCATATATGCTTCTCTGTGTGTGTATGTCTGCTAGCATAGACTGTGCACTGAGGCACATGGAGCCGTGTGTGTGTGGTGTGTGTGTGTTTGCTGGTGTAGGCTGTGCATTGATTCAAGGTGAGCTCTGAGTTTGGGTGTGGTGCTGGTATGGAGTGTGCACTGAGTCACTGTGAGCCGTGTGTGTGTGTCTATATGTGTTTTGGTATAAAGTGAGCATTGAGTCACACTAAGGTGTGTGCTGTGTGTCTGTATGCACTAGTATGCACTCTGCATGGAATCACAGTGAGATGTGCTTGTGTGTGTGTGTGTATTTGGTGGTGTAGAGTCTGTATTGTGTCACACTAAGTTGTGTGTGTGTGTGATGGTATAGGATGTGCACTGTGTCACAGACAGCTGTGTGTGTGTGTCTGTGCTGGTATAGGCTGTGCATTGACTCACAGTGATTGTTGTGTGTGTACAACTACAGTCTGAGCATTGAGCTACAGTGAGATGTGTTGCGTGTGTTTGGTTGTGCTGGCATGAACTGCACATTAAGTCAGAATTAGCCATGCACGTGCACGTGTGTGTGTGCTATTGAGGCTGAGCATTGAAATAGTTAGGTGTGTACGTCTGTGTGCTCGTAAGGGCTTTGCATTGAGTCACTGAGGTGTATGTGTGTGTTTGTGTGTGGTGCTACCGACTTCATTGAGTCACAGTGAGCCTTGTGTGTGTCTGTGTGCTGATATAGACTGTGGATTGAGTCACAGTGAGTTATGTGTGTGTGTGTGCTGCTTTGCATCAAAATGAGTTGTTTTTGTGTTAATGTGCTCGTATAGACTGTGCCTTGAATCACAGTGAGCATGTCTGTGTGTGTGTGTGCACTAATATGTGTAGAGCATTTAATCAGTTATGTATGTGTGTGTGTGTGTGCTTGTATGGTCGTTGCATTGAGTCACTGAGGTATATGTGTGTGTGTGGTGATACAGACTGTGCATTGAGTCAGTGTGAGCCACGTGTGTGTGTATGAGAATGTGTGTTCGCGGGCTTTCATTGATTCAGTGGGGTGTGTGTGTCTGTTGTACTAAAGACTGCATTGAGTCACAATGAGTCATGTGTGTGTGTGCTGGTATAGGCGATTGATTGAGTCAGAGTCAGCCATGTGTGTGTGCTTGTTGGTATGTGTGTGTGTTCTTGTATAGGCTGTGCATTGAGTCACAGTGAACCCTGTATCTGTCCAGGTGTGTATGTGTTTGTGCTGTTATAGGCTGTGCATTGAGTCACACTGAGGTGTGTGTGTATGCTTGTGTCTGTTCCTATAGATTGTACATTGAGTCACAGTGCCATGTGTGTGTGTTCACAAAGGTATAGTCTGTGCATTGAGTCACAGTGATGTGTGTGTGTCTGTGTGTTCTGGTATAGGCTGACCATTGTGTCACACTGAGGTGTGTGTGTATGCTTGTGTCTGTTCCTCTAGATTGTACATTGAGTCACAGTGATCCCTGTATCTGTCCAGGTGTGTATGTGTTTGTGCTGTTATAGGCTGTGCATTGAGTCACACTGAGGTGTGTGTGTATGCTTGTGTCTGTTCCTCTAGATTGTACATTGAGTCACAGTGATCCCTGTATCTGTCCAGGTGTGTATGTGTTTGTGCTGTTATAGGCTGTGCATTGAGTCACACTGAGGTGTGTGTGTATGCTTGTGTCTGTTCCTCTAGATTGTACATTGAGTCACAGTGATCCCTGTATCTGTCCAGGTGTGTATGTGTTTGTGCTGTTATAGGCTGTGCATTGAGTCACACTGAGGTGTGTGTGTATGCTTGTGTCTGTTCCTCTAGATTGTACATTGAGTCACAGTGATCCCTGTATCTGTCCAGGTGTGTATGTGTTTGTGCTGTTATAGGCTGTGCATTGAGTCACACTGAGGTGTGTGTGTATGCTTGTGTCTGTTCCTCTAGATTGTACATTGAGTCACAGTGTGGTGTGGTGTGTGTGCCTTTGCTGGTATAGACTGTGCATTGAATCACAGCCCTGTTGTACTGTTTGTGTATTTGGTGCTGTAGAGTCTGCATGAGTCACAGTAAGGTATGTGTGTGTGCTGCTATAAGCTGAGAATTGAGCCACACCTAGGTGAGTGTATGTGTATGTGTAAGCTGATATGAG
This sequence comes from Neophocaena asiaeorientalis asiaeorientalis, assembly GCF_003031525.2. Taxonomy (NCBI): domain Eukaryota; kingdom Metazoa; phylum Chordata; class Mammalia; order Artiodactyla; family Phocoenidae; genus Neophocaena; species Neophocaena asiaeorientalis. The sequence continues at coordinate 29,725 of NW_020174259.1, read as the reverse complement.
ATTTGCATTGAATCACTGAGGTGTGGGTGTGTGTGTGTACTGCTATAGGCTGCACACTGAGCCACAGTAGGGTATGTTTCTGTGTGTGTGTGCGTGGGTATAGGCTATGAATTGACTCACATTGAGCCATGTGTTTGTATGTGCTAGTATACACTGTTCATTGAGTCTCAGTGAGCTATGGTTGTGTTTGTCTGTTTACTTGTATGGGCTTGGCATTGAGTCACAGTGAGGTGTGTGTGTGTGTGTGTGTCTGTGTGTATAAACTGTATTGAGTCACATGGCTGTGTGTGTGTGACTGTGTGTGTGTACAGGTATAGGCTGGTATTGAATCACAGTTAGCTGTGTGTGAGTGTGTGTGCTGGAATAGGCAGAGCATTGAGTCTCAGATGTGTGTATGTGTATGTGTATGCTGATATGGTCTCTGAATTGATTCACTAATGTGTGTTGTGTGTGTATGTACATGGAGCTGAAGACTGTAAACTGATTCACAGTGAACCGTGTGTGTATGTGTGTGTGTGTGTGATGGTATTGGCTTTGCATTGAGTCACTGAGGTGTGTGTCTGTGTGTGTATACCTGGAACTACAGACTGTGCACTGATTCACAATGAGCCATGTGTGAATGTGTGTATGTGATAGTATAGGGTGTGCATGGAGTCACAATGAGCCATGCATATGTGTCTTTGCATGGGTGCGCTGGTATAGGCTGTGCATTTTGTCACAGTGACTGTGCGTGTGTGTGTGTGTGTATGTGATGGTATAGGACGTGCATTGAATCGGAGAGACATGCATGTGTCTCTGTGTGTGTGTGCTGGTATAGACAGTGCATTGGCTCCAAGTGAGCCATGTATGTGTGTGTGTGTGTATGTGATGGTATAGGACGTGCATTGAATCGGAGAGACATGCATGTGTCTCTGTGTGTGTGTGCTGGTATAGACAGTGCATTGGCTCCAAGTGAGCCATGTATGTGTGTGTGTGTGTGTGTGTGTGCTGGTATAGACAGTGCATTGGGTCCAAGTGAGCCATGTATGTGTGTGTGTGTGTGCTGCTATAGGTGGTTCACTGAGTCACAGTCAGTTATGTGGAAGTGAGTGTTTGTGTGTTCTTGTATAGGCTGTGCATTGATGCACAGTGAGCCATGTGTGTATGCAGGTATAGGACGTGCATTGACCCACAGTGATGGTTGAGTTTGTGTGTGTGTGTGTGTGCTGCAGTAGGCTGTGAATTGAGTCACAGAAGATGGGTCTTTGTGTGTGTATGTGCACGTACAAGTTGCGGCTGGAGTCACAGTGATAGGTGTCTCTGTGTGTTGTTATATGTTGTGCATTGAATCACAGCGAGCTGTATTTGTGTGTGTATGTGTGTATGCGTGTGTGTGTGTGATGGTACAGGCTGAACATTGAGTCACTGAGGTGTGCATGTGTGTATGTGGCGCTACAGACTGTTCGTTAGGTCAAAGTGAGCCATATGTGTGTGTATGTGTGTGTCTGTGTACAGTTATTGGCTGTGCATAGAGACACAGTGTGCCATGTGTGTGTGTGGCTGTTATAGTCACAGCACTGAGTCACAGTTACATGTGTTGGAAATGTGTGTCTGTGGGGTGTGTATTTGCTTATGTAGACTGTGCATTGATTCACAGTGAGTAGTGTGGTGTGTGTGTGTCTGTGATGGTGTGGACTGTGGTTTTATCCACTTTGACCTGAACGAGTGTGTGTGTGTGTGTCTGTGCTGGTATAGGCTGAGATTTGAGACACTCTGAGGTGTGTGTGTGTGTGCTGGTAAAATTGTGCCTTGATTCACTGTGCCATGTGAATGTGTGTGCACGCTGGTATAGGTTGTGCATTGAGTCAGAGTGAGGGGTGTGTGTGTCGGTGTGTTCTGGTATAGGCTGACAGTTGAGGCACACTGAGGTGTGTGTGCATATGTGTGTGTGTGTGTGCTGGTACAGCCTGCACATTGAGTCCTTTTGAGGTGTTTGTGTGTGTATGTGCAGGTAGAGGCTGCACATTGAGTCACAGTGAGGTACAGGATGTGCACTGTGTCATAGAGAGCAGTTGAGTGTGTCTGTGCTAGTATACGCTGTGCATTGCCTCACAGTGAGCCTTGTGTGTGTGCAAGTACAGTCTGAGCATTGAGTTACAGTGAGATGTGTTGCATGTGTTTGTGCTGATATGCACTGTACATTATGTCAGAATAAGCCGTGCATGTGTGTGTGTTTCTGTGTGTATGTCAGTGTGCTGGTAGAGGTTGAGCACTGAATCACACATAGGTGTGTGCCTGTGTGTGTTCGTATGGGCTTTGCATTGAGTCATGGAGGGTTATGTGTGTGTTGTTTGTGTGTGTGTGTGGTGCTACAGAGTTCATTGAGTCACAGTGAGCCTTGTGTGTGTCTGTTTGCTGATATAGGTTGTGAATAGAGTCACAGTGAGATATGGGTGTGTGTGCTGCTGTAAACTCTGCATTGAATCAAAATGAGTTGTTTGTGTGTTAACATGCTCATATAGACTGTGCTTTGAGTCACAGTGAGCATGTCTGTTTGTGTGTGTGTGTGTGTGCACTAGTATAGTTGGAACAGGTAATCAGTTACATGTGTGTGTGTGTGCTCGTATGGTCTTTGCATTGAGTCACTGAGTTGTGTGTGTGTGTGTGGTGCTATAGAGTGTGCATTGAGTCACAGTGAGAAGTGTGTGTGTGTGTCTGTGTGCTGGAATAAACTGTGCATTGTGTCACACTGTGGTGTGTGGGTGAGTGTGTATGTTTGTGCAGGTATAGGATGGTATTGAGTCCCAGTGAACCATGTGTGTGCGTGTGTGTGTGTCTGTGTGCTCGTATAGGCAGAGCATTGAGTCTCAGGTGTGTGTATGTATGCTGGTATGGTCTCTGCATTGATTCACTAAGGTGTGTTGTGTGTGTATGTACGTGTAGCTAAAGACTGTACACTGATTCACAGTGAGCCGTGTGTGTATATGTGAGTGTGTGTGAAGGTATAGGCTGTGCGTTGACTAACAGTGACCCATGCATGTGGTGTATTTGTGTGTGTGTGATGGTATGGGGTTTGCATTGAGTCACTGAGGTGTGTGTCTATGTGTATACATCTGGATCTACAGACTGTGAACTGATTCACAATGATCCATGTGTGAATGTGTGTATGTGATAGTAGAGGGGGTGCACGGATACAATGAAACGTGCATATTTGTTTTTGCATGGGTGTGCTGATATAGGCTGTGCATTGTGTCACAGTGACTGTGTGTATGTGTGTGTGTATGCGATGGTATAGGACGTGCATTGCATCAGAGAGAGCCATGCCTGTGTCTCTGTGTGTGTGCTGGCATAGGCATTACATTGAGTCACAGTGAGCAACGTGGTTTTATGCTGATATACACTGTGCATTGAGTCACAGTGAGCTCTGTGTGGGTGCTAGTACAGGCTGTGCATTGATTCAATGAGCCATACATGTATGTGTGTATGTGTGTGTGTGTGTGTGTGTGTGCTGGTATAGGCAGTGCATTGAGTCCCAGTGAGCTCTGTATATTTGTGTGTTGTGTGTGCTTCTATAGGCGGTTCACTGAGTGAAGGTCAGATATGTTTGAGTGTGTTTGTGGGTTCTTGCATAGGCTGTGAATTCAGTTACAGTGAGCTGTGTGTGTATTCCTGTATAGGAGGTGCATTGAGTCACAGTGACCATGTGTGTGTGTGTGTTTGTGTGTGTGCTAAGACTGACAGACCATTGAGACCGAGTGATCTGTGTGTGTGAGTGTGCTGGTATAGACTCTGTATTGAGTCAATATGAGCTGTGTGTTTTTGTATGTGTGAGCTCATACAGGATGTGCATTGATCACAGTGTGGTGTTTGTGTGTGTGTGTGCTGGTCCAGGAGGGGCTTTTAGTCACAGTGTGTTACAGGATGTGCACTGTGTCATAGAGAGCAGTGTGTGTGTGTCTGTGCTAGTATAGGCTGTGCATTGACTCACAGTGAGCCTTGTGTGTGTGCAAGTACAGTCTGAGCATTGAGTTACAGTGAGATGTGTTGCACGTGTTTGTGCTGGTATGAACTGTACATTATGTTAGAATGAGCTGTGCATGTGTGAGTGTTTCTGTGTGTGAGCACTGAATCACAGTTAGGTGTGTGCCTGTGTGTGCTCGTATGGGCTTTGCAGAGTCATGGAGGTGTATGTGTGTGTTTGTGTGTGTGTGTGTGGTGCTACAGAATTCATTGAGTCACAGTGAGCCTTGTGTGTGTCTGTTTGCTGATATAGGCTGTGAATAGAGTCACAGTGAGTTCTGGGTGTGTGTGTGCTGTTTTGCGTCAAAATGAGTTGTTTTTGTGTTAATGTGCTCGCATAGACTGTGCCTTGAATCACAGTGAGCATGTGTGTGTGTGTGTGTGCACTAGTATGTGTGGAGCATTTAATCAGTTATGTGTGTGTGTGTGCTTGTATGGTACTTGCATTGAGTCACTGAGGTGTATGTGTGTGTGTGTGGTGATACAGACTGTGCATTGAGTCACAGTGAGCCGTGTGTGTGTATGAGAGTGTGTGTATTGGGGGGCTTTCGTTGATTCAATGGGGTGTGTGTGTCTGTTGTGCTAAAGACTGCATTGAGTCACAGTGAGTCTTGTGTGTGTGTGCTGGTATAGGCGATTGATTGAGTCAGAGTCAACCATGTGTGTGTGCTTGTTGGTATGTGTGTGTGTTCTTGTATAGACTGTGCATTGAGTCACAGTGAACCCTGTATCTGTACAGGTGTGTATGTGTGTGTGCTGGTATAGGCTGTGCATTGAGTCACACTGAGGTGTGTGTGTATGCTTGCGTGTGTTGGTATAGATTGCACATTGAGTCACAGTTCCATGTGTGTGTGTGCACACAGGTATAGTCTGTGCATTGAGTCAGAGTGATGTGTGTGTGTCTGTGTGTCCTTGTATAGACCGACCATTGTGTCACACTGCGGTGTTTGTGTGTGTGTGCTGGTATAGGCTGTACTTTTTGTCACAGTGAGGTGTGTGTGTGTGCTGGTATAATCTGAGCATTGAGTCACAGTGTGGTGTGGTGTGAGTGCCTTTGCTAGTATGAACTGTGCATTGAATCACAGCCCTGTGGTAGTGTTTGTGTATTTGGTGCTGTAGAGTCTGCATGAGTCACAGTAAGTTGTGTGTGTGTGCTGCTATAGGCTGAGAATTGAGTCACACCTAGGTGAGTGTATGTGTATGTGTATGCTGATATGAGATTTGCATTGAATCACTGAGGTGTGTGTGCGTGTGTACTGCTATAGGCTGTGCACTGAGCCACAGTAAGGTGTGCTTCTGTGTGTGTGTATGCAGGTATAGTCTATGCATTGACTCACATTGAGCCATGTGTTTGTATGTGCTAGTATACACTGTTCATTGAGTCTCAGTGAGCTATGCTTGTGTGTGTCTGTTTACATGTATGGACTTGGCATTGAGTCACAGTGAGGTGTGTGTGTGTGTCTGTTTGGTGGTATAAACTGTGTATTGAGTCACATGGCTGTGTGTGAGTGAGTGTGTGTGTGTGCAGGTATAGGCTGGTATTGAATCACAGTGAGCTGTGTGTGAGTGTGTGTGCTGGAATAGGCAGAGAATTGAGTCTCAGATGTGTGTATGTGTATGCTGATATGGCCTAGGCATTGATTCCATAAGGTGTGTTGTGTGTGTATGTACGTGTAGCTGAAGACTGTACACTGATTCACAGTGAGCCGTGTGTGTATGTGTGTGTGTGTGTGTGTGATGGTATTGGCTTTGCATTGAGTCACTGAGGTGTGTTTCTGTGTGTGTATACCTGGAACTACAGACTGTGCACTGATTCACAATGAGCCATGTGTGAATGTGTGTATGTGATAGTATAGGGTGTGCATGGAGTCACAATGAGCCATGCATATGTGTCTTTGCATGGGTGTGATGGTATAGGCTGTGCATTGTGTCACAGTGACTGTTCGTGTGTGTGTGTGTGTATGTGATGTTATAGGACGTGCATTGAAACAGAGAGAGATATGCATATGTCTCTGTGTGTGTGTGCTGGCATAGGCATTACCTTGAGTTACAGTGAGCCATGTGTTTGTATGCTGGTATAGACTCTGCATTGAGTCACAGTAAGCCTTGTGTGTGGGCCATACAGGCTGTGCATTGAGTCAGTGAATCATATGTTTGTGTGTGTGTGTGTGTGTGTGCGCGCTGGTATAGGCAGTGCATTGCGTCCAAGTGAGTCGTGTATGTTTGTGTGTGTGTGTGTGCTACTATAGGTGGTTCACTGAGTCACAGTCAGGTATGTGTGAGGGAGTGTTTGTGTGTTCTTGTACAGGCTGTGCATTGATTCACAGTGAGTCATGTATGTATGCTGGCATAGGAGGTGAATTGAGTCACAGTGATGGTTGTGTTTGTGTGTGCTGCAGTAGGCTGTGAATTGAGTCACAGAAGGTGTGTCTTTGTGTGTGTATGTGCACATACAGGTTGCGGCTTGAGTCACAGTGATGGGTGTCTCTGTCTGTGTGGTGTTATAGGCTGTGCATTGAATCACAGCGAGCCGTATTTGTGTGTGTATGTGTATTTGTGTTTGTGTGTGTGTGTGTGATGTTACAGGCTGAACATTGAGTCACTGAGGTGTGCATGTGTGTATGAGGTGCTACAGACTGGTTGTTATGTCAAAGTGAGCCATGTGTGTGTGTATGTGTGTGTCTGTGTACAGTTATTGGCTGTGCATTGAGACACATTGTGCCATGTGTGTGTGTGTGGCTGGTACAGTCACAGCACTGAGTCACAGTTAAATATGTGGGAGGTGTGTGTATGTGTGTGTGTGTATTAGCTGGTGTAGACTCTGCATTGACTCACAGTGAGTAGTGTGGTTTTTGTGTGTCTGTGATGGTGTGGACTGTGGTTTTATCCACTTTGACCTGAATGAGTGTGTGTGTGTGTTTCTGTGTGTGCTGGCACTGGATGACCATTGAGACAGACGGGGCTGTGTGTGTGTGTGTGTGTGTGTGTGTGTGTGCTGGTACAGACTCTGTATTGAGTCACTGTGAGCTGTATGTGCTCATATAGGCTGTGCATTGAGTCACAGTAAGGTGTTTGTGTGTATGTTTGTGTGTGTGTGTGTGTTGGTACAGAAAGCGCTTTCAGTCACAGTCAAGTGTGTATGTGTGTGTGCATGTGATTTTGTGTGCTGGTATGGGCTTTATTGACTCTTGGGTGTGTGTTTGAGTGTGTGGTGATACAGAGTGCATTGAGTCACAGTGAGCTGTGTGTGTGTGTGTTGGTATAGGCGATTGATTGAGTACCAGTGACCCATGTGTCAGTGCATGTTGGTGTGTGTATGTGTTCAGGTATAGGCTGTGCATTGAGTCACTAGTACAGTTGGAGCATTTAATCAGTTACATGTGTGTGTGTGTGCTCGTATGGTCTTTGCATTGAGTCACTGAGGTGTGTGTGTGTGGTGCTATAGAGTGTGCATTGAGTTACATTGAGAAGTGTGTGTGTGTGTGTGTGTGCTGGAATAAACTGTGCATTGTGTCACACTGTGGTGTGTGTGTGAGTGTGCATGTTTGTGCAGTTATAGGATGGTATTGAGTCCCAGTGAACCATGTGTGTGCGTGAGTGTGTGTGAGTGCTGGTAGAAGCAGAGCATTGAGTCTCAGGTGTGTTTATGTGTGTTTGTATGCTGGTATGGTCTCTGCATTGATTCACTAAGGTGTGTTATGTGTGTATGTGGGTGTAGCTGAAGACTGTACACTGATTCACAGTGAGCCGTTTGTGTATATGTGAGTGTGTGTGAAGGTATAGGCTGTGCGTTGATTAACAGTGACACATGCATGTGTGTTTGTCTGTGTGTGTGTGATGGTATGGGCTTTGCATTGAGTCACTGAGGTGTGTATGTATGTGTATATATCTGGATCTACAGACCGTGAACTGATTCACAATGATCCATGTGTGAATGTGTGTATGTGATAGTATAGGGTGTGCATGGAGTCACAATGAGACGTGCATATGTGTCTTTGCATCGGTGTGCTGGTAAAGGCTGTACATTGTGTCACAGTGACTGTGTGTTTGTGTGTGTGTATGTGATGGTATAGGACGTGCATTGAATCAGAGAGAGCCATGCCTGTGTCTCTGTGTGTGTGTGCTGGCATAGGCATTACATTGAGTCACACTGAGCCACGTGTTTTTATGCTGGTATACACTGTGCATTGAGTCAAAATTAGCCTTGTGTGGGTGCTCGTAAAGGCTGTGCATTGATTCAGTGAGCCATGCATGTATGTGTGTGTGTGTGTGCTTGAATAGACAGTGCATTGAGTCCCAGTGAGCCCTCTATGTTAGTGTGTTGTGTGTGCTGCTATAGGCGGTTCACTGAGTCAACTTCAGATATGTGTGAGTGTGTTTGTGGGTTCTTGCATAGGCTGTGAATTGAGTCACTGTGAGATGAGTGTGTATTCCTGTATAGGTGGTGCATTGAGTCACAGTGACCGTGTGTGTGTTTGTGTGTGTGTGTGTGCTTGTGTGTGTGCTAGGACTGGCTGACCATTGAGACTGAGTGATCTGTGTGTGTGTGTGTGTGTGTTTGCTGGTATAGACACTGTATTGAGTCAACGTGAGCTGTGTGTGTTTGTATGTGTGAGCTCATAGAGGGTGTGCATTGATCACAGTGTGGTGTTTGTGTGTGTGTGTGCTGGTACAGGAGGGACTTTTAGTCACAGTTGTGTTGTGTGTGTGCATGTGAGTATGTGTGCTGGTATGGTCTTTCATTGAGTCACTGGTGTGTGTGGTGCTACAGAGTGCATTGAGCCACAGCGAGCTGTGTGTGTGTGTGCTGGTATAGGTGATTGATTGAGTACCAGTGAGCCAGGTGTGACTGCATGTTGGAGTGTGTGTGTGTTCTGGTATAGGCTGTGCATTGGGTCACAGTGAGGCCTGGATATGTGAATGTGTGTGTGTTTGTGTGTGCTGATATTGGCTGTGCATTGAGTCACACTGAGGTATGTGTGTCTGTGCTGGTACAGACTGTACATGGATTTACAGTGCCATGTGACTGTGTGTGTATGTTGGTATAGATTGTGCATTGAGTCACAGTGAGAGGTGTGTGGGTCTGTGTGTTCTGTTATAGGCTGACAATTGAAGCACACTGATTCGTGTGTGTGTGTATTTGTGTGCTGGTGCAGGCTGCACGTTCAGTCACAGTGAGATGTGTTTGTGCATATGTGCAGGCAGAGGCTGCATATTTAGTCACACTGAGGTGTATGTGTGTGATGTTATACGCTATGCACTGAGTCACAGGGTGGTGAGTGTGTGTGTGGGTGTACGTGCTGGTATATGCTTTACATTGAGTCACACTGAGCTGTGTGTGTCTGTATGTGTGTGTGTGTGTAGGTATAGGCTGTGTATTGATTCACAGTGAGCCATGTTTGCTTCTGTTTGTGTGTAACTCTGCTAGCATACACTGCACTGAGTCATAGGGAGCCGTGTGTGTGTGCCTATGTGAGTTTCGGTATAATGTGAGTATTGAGTCAAACTGAGGTGTGTTCTGTGTGTCTGTAGGCACTGGTATGGAATGTGCATGGAATCACAAAGAGCTATGCATGTGGGTGTGTGTATTTGTTGGTGCAGGGACTGTATTGTGTCACACAAAGCTGTGTGTGTGTGTGTGCTGGTATAGTCTGTGCATTGAGTCACAGTGAGCTGTGTGTGCATGTATGTGTGTGTTTGCTGGTGTAGGCTGTGCATTGATTCAAGGTGAGCTCTGAGTTTGGGTGTGGTGCTGGTATGGAGTGTGCACTGAGTCACTGTGAGCCGTGTGTGTGTGTCTATGTGTGTTTTGGTATAAAGTGAGCATTGAGTCACACTAAGTTGTGTGCTGTGTGTCTTTATGCACTGGTATGGACTCTGCATGAAATCACAGTGAGCTGTTCTTGTGTGTGTGTGTGTATTTGGTGGTGTACAGTCTGTATTGCGTCACACTACGTTGGGTGTGAGTGTGATGGTATAGGATGTGCACTGTGTCACAGAGAGTCGTGTGTGTGTGTCTGTGCTGGTATAGGCTGTGCATTGACTCACAGTGAGTGTTGTGTGTGTACAACTACATTCTGAGCATTGAGCTACAGTGAGATGTGTTTGCATGTGTTTATGCTGGCATGAACTGCACATTAGGTCAGAATTAGCCGTGCACGTGCACGTGTGTGTGTGCTATTGAGGCTGAGCATTGAATGAGTTAGGTGTGAGCGTGTGTGTACTCATATGGGCTTTGCATTGAGTCACTGAGGTGTATGTGTGTGTTTTTGTGTGGTGCTACAGACTTCATTGAGTCACAGTTAGCCTTGTGTGTGTCTGTGTGTGGATATAGGCTGTGAATACAGTCACAGTGAGTTATGGGTGTGTGTGTGTGTGCTTTGCATCAAAATGAGTTGTTTTTGTGTTAATGTGCTCGTATAGACTGTGCCTTGATTCACAGTGAGCATGTCTGTGTGTTTGTGTGTTGGCAATAGTATGTGTGGAGCATTTAATCAGTTATGTGTGTGTGTGTTTGCTGGTGTAGGCTGTGCTTTGATTCAAGGTGAGCTGTGAGTGTGTGTGTGGTGCTGGTATGGACTGTGCACTGAGTCACAGGGGACTGTGTGTGTGTGTCCATGTGTGTTTTGGTATAAAGTGAGCATTGAATCACACTGGGTTGTGTGCTGTGTGGTTTGTGCACTGGTATGGACACTGCATGGAATCACAGTGACTGTGCGTGTTTTCTTGCGTGTATGTGCTGGTATGGGACGTGCATTGAATCAGAGAGAGACATGCATGTGTCTCTGTGTGTGTGTGCTGGCATAGGCATTACATTGAGTCACAGTGAGCCATGTGTTTGTATGCTGGTATAGACTCTGCATTGAGTCACAGTAAGCCTTGTATGTGTGCCAGTACAGGCTGTGCATTGAGTCAGTGAGTCAAATGTGTGTGTGTGTGTGTGCTGGTATAGGCAGTGCATTGAGTCCGAGTGAGCCGTGTATGTTTGTGTGTGTGTGTGCTGCTATAGGTGGTTCACTGAGTCACAGTCAGGTACGTGTGAGTGAGTGTTTTTGTGTTCTTGTATAGGCTGTGCATTGATTCACAGTGAGCCATGTATGTATGCTGGTATAGTAGGTGCATTGAGTCACAGTGATGGTTGTGTCTGTGTGTGTGTGTGTGCTGCAGTAGACTGTGAATTGAGTCACAGAAGGTGTGTCTTTGTGTGTGTATGTGCACGTACACTTTGCGGCTTGAGTCACAGTGATGGGTGTCTCTGTCTGTGTGATGTCATAGGCTGTGAATTGAATCACAGCGAGCCGTATTTGTGTCTGTATGTGTATTTGTGTATGTGTGTGTGTGTGTGATAGTACAGGCTGATAATTGAGTCACTGAGGTGTGCATGTGTGTATGAGGTGCTACAGACTTGTTGTTAGGTCAAAGTGAGCCATATGTGTGTGTATGTGTGTGTCTGTGTACAGTTATTGGCTGTGCATTGAGACACAGTGTGCCATGTGTGTGTGTGTGGCTGATACAGTCACAGCACTGAGTCACAGTTAAATGTGTGGGAGGTGTGTGTATGTGTGTGTGTGTATTTGGTGGTGTAGACTGTGCATTGATTCACAGTGAGTAATGTGGTGTGTGTGTGTCTGTGATGGTGTGGATGGTGGTTTTATCCACTTTGACCTGAATGAGTGTGTGTGTGTGTCTGTGTGTGCTGGCACTGGATGACCATTGAGACAGAGTGGGCTGTGTGTGTGTGTGTGTGTGTGTGCTGGTATAGACTCTGTATTGAGTCACTGTGAGCTGTGTGTGTATGTGTGTGCTCATATAGGCTGTGCATTGAGTCACAGTGAGGTGTTTGTGTGTATGTTTGTGTGTGTGTGTGTGCTGGTACAAGAAGTGCTTTCAGTCACAGTCAAGTGTGTCTGTGTGTGCATGTGAGTTTGTGTGCTGGTATGGGCTTTATTGACTCTCGGGTGTGTGTGTGAGTGTGTGGTGATACAGACTGCATTGAGTCACAGCGAGCTGTGTGTGTGTGCTGGTATAGGCGATTGATTGAGTACCAGTTAGCCATGTGTGAGTGCGTGTTGGTGTGTGTGTGTTCAGGTATAGGCTGTGCATTGAGTCACAGTGAGGCCTGGATCAGTGTGTGTGTGTGTGTGTGTCTGTGCTGGTATAGGCTGAGCTTTGAGACACTCTGAGGTGTGTGTGTGTGTGCTGGTAAAATTGTGCCTTGATTCACTGTGCCATGTGAGTGTGTGTGCACGCTGGTATAGGTTGTGCATTGAGTCAGAGTGAGGGGTGTGTGTGTCTGTGTGTTCTGGCATAGGCTGACAGTTGAGGCACACTGAGTTTTGTGTGCATATGTGTGTGTGTGTGCTGGTACAGCCTGCACATTGAGTCCTATTGAGGTGTTTGTGTGTGTATGTGTAGGTAGAGGCTGCACATTGAGTCACAGTGAGGTGTATGTGTGTGATGTTATACGCTATGCACTGATTCATAGGGAGGTGTGTGAGTGTGTGGGTGCACTTTCTGATATAGGATTTACATTGAATCACACTGAGCTGTGATTTTGAGTGTCAGTATGTGTGCATGTGTGGAGGTATGGGCTGTGGATTGACTCACAGTTTGCCATATGTGCTTCCCTGTGTGTCTATGTCTGCTAGCATAGCCTGTGCACAGAGTTACAGGGAGCCACGTGTGTGTGTGTGTTTCCTGGTATAGAGTGTACATTTATTCACAGTCAACCATGTGTGTGTGTGTGTGAGTGCACTGGCATATGATGTGAAGTGAGTCACAACGAGGGGTGTTTGTTTCATTGTGCGTGTGCTTTCACAGGCTTAGAGGCACAATGAGATGTGGGTATGTGTGTGTGTATGCTGCTATACACAGTGCCTTGAGTCACAGTGACCTGTGTTGTGTGATTAGTGCTGGTATGGAGTGGGCACTGACTCACAGGGAGCTATGTGTGTGTGCTGGTATAGTTGATTGATTGAGTCACTGTGAGACACGTGTGAGTGTGTGTAAGTATGTGTGTGTGATCATGTATAGGTTGTGCATTGAGTCACAATAAGGTGTGTGTGTGTGCATGTGTGGGCTATTATAGATTGTGCTTTGACCCACAGTGTCATGTGAGTGTGTGCAGGCTGGTATAGAGTGTGCATTGTGTCACAGTGAGGGATGCATGTGTCTGTGTGTTCTCATATAGGCTGACCATTCAGTCACACTTTGGTGTGTGTGTGCATGTGTGGTTGTGTGTGCTGGTATAGGTTGCGCATTGCATCACAGTGATGTGTGTGTGTGTTTGTGTGCAGATTCAGGCTGTGTATTGAGTCACAGTGAGGTGTATGTGTGTGTGTGTGATGTCATATGCTGTGCACTGAGTCACAGTGAGCCGTGTGATTGTGCTAGTATAAACTGAGCACTGACTCACACTGAGGTGTCGTGTATGTGCATGTGCTGGTGTGGATTGTACATTGAGTCACAACCATGTGTGAGTTTTTGTATGTGTGTGTGTTGGTACAGGCTGTGCATTCATTCACAGTGAGGTGTATGTGTGTGTGTGTGTATGTGCAGGTACAGGCTGTGCACTGGAGCTCAGTGAGGAGTATGTGTGTGTGTGTGATGTCATAAATTATGCACTGAGTCACAGGGAGGTGAGTGTGTGTGTGGGTGCCTGTGTTGGTATATGCTTTGCATTGAGTCACATTAAGCTGTGTGTGAATATTTGTATGTGTGTGTGTGGAGGTACAGCCTGTGTATTGATTCACAGTGGGCCATGTGTGTTTCTTTGTGTGTGTAACTCTGCTAACATACACTGTGCACTGAGTCACAGGGAGCCAGGTGTGTGTGTCTATGTATGTTTTGGCATACTGTGAGCATTGAGTCAAACGGAGGTGTGTTCTGTGTGTCTGTATGCACTGGTATGGAATGTGCATGGAATCACATGGAGCTCTGCGTGTGCATGTGTATTTGATGGTGTAGAGACTATATTGTGTTGCACTAAGCTGTGTGTGTGTATGCTTTTGAGCTGGTATAGCCTGTGCATTGAGTCACAGTGAGCTGTGTGTGTGTGTTTGCTGGTGTAGGCTGTGCTTTGATTCACGGTGAGCTATGAGTGTGTGTGTGGTGCTGGTAAGGACTGTGCACTGAGTCACAGGGGACTGTGTGTGTGTGTCCATGTGTGTTTTGGTATAAAGTGAGCATTGAATCACACTGAGTTGTGTGCTGTGTGTTTTGGTGCACTGGTATGGACTGTGCATGGAATCACAGTGAGCTGTGCATTTGTGTGTGTATTTGGTTGTGTAGAGCCTGTATTGCATCACCATAAGTTGTGTGTGTGTGTGATGGTACAGGATGTGCACTGTGTCATAGAGAGCAGTGTATGTGTGTCTGTGCTAGTATAGGCTGTGCATTGACTCACAGTGAGCCTTGTGTGTGTGCAAGTACAGTCTGAGCATTGAGTTACAGTGAGATGTGTTGCCTGTGTTTGTGCTGGTATGAACTATACATTATGTCAGAATGAGCCATGCATGTGTGTGTGTTTCTGTGTGTGTGTCAGTGTGCTGGTAGAGGTTGAGCACTGAATCACAGTTAGGTGTGTGCCTGTGTGTGTTCGTATGGGCTTTGCATTGAGTCATGGAAGTTTATGTGTGTGTTGTTTTTGCGTGTGTATGTGGTGCTACAGAGTTCATTGAGTCACAGTGAGCCTTGTGTGTGTCTGTTTGCTGCTATAGGTTGTGAATAGAGTCACAGTGAGATATGGGTGTGTGTGCTGCTGTAAACTCTGCATTGAGTCAAAGTGAGTTGTTTGTGTGTTAATGTGCTCGTATAGACTGTGCTTTGAGTCACAGTGAGCATGTCTGTGTGTGTGTGTGTGTGCACTAGTATAGTTGGAGCATTTAATCAGTTACATGTGTGTGTGTGCTCGTATTGTCTTTGCATTGAGTCACTGAGGTGTGTGTGTGTGTGTGTGGTGCTATAGTGTGTGCATTGAGTCACAGTGAGAAGTGTGTGTGTGTGTCTGTGTGCTGGAATAAACTGTGCATTGTGTCACACTGTGGTGTGAGTGTGCATGTTTGTGCAGGTATAGGACGGTATTGAGTCCCAGTGAACCATGTGTGTGCGTGTGCGTGTGTGTGTGCTGGTATAGGCAGAGCATTGAGTCTCAGCTGTGTGTATGTTTGTATGCTGGTATGGTCTCTGCATTGATTCACTAAGGTGTGTTGTGTGTGTATGTACGTGTAGATAAAGACTGTACACTGATTCACAGTGAGCCGTGTGTGTATATGTGAGTGTGTGTGAAGGTATAGGCTGTGCGTTGACTAACAGTGACCCATGCATGTGTGTGTATTTGTCTGTGTGTGTGTGATGGTATGGGCTTTGCATTGAGTCACTGAGGTGTGTATCTATGTGTATATACCTGGATCTACAGACCGTGAACTGATTCACAATGATCCATGTGTGAATGTGTGTATGTGATAGTAGAGGGTGTGCATGGAGTCACAATGAGACGAGCATATGTGTCTTTGCCTGGGTGTGCTGGTATAGGCTGTGCATTGTGTCACAGTGACTGTGTGTGTGTGTGTGTATGCGATGGTATAGGACGTGCATTGAATCAGAGAGAGCCATGCCTATGTCTCTGTGTGTGTGTGCTGGCTTAGATATTACATTGAGTCACACTGAGCCACGTGTTTTTATGCTGGTATACACTGTGCATTGAGTCACAGTGAGCTTTGTGTGTGTACTAGTATAGGCTGTGCATTGATTCAGTGAGCCATGCATGTATGTGTGTGTGTGTGTGTTTGTGTGTGTGTGCTGGTATAGGCAGTGCATTGAGTCCCAATGAGCCCTGTATGTTTGTGTGTTGTGTGTGCTGCTATAGGCGGTTCACTGAGTCAAGGTCAGATATGTGTGAGTGCGTTTGTGAGTTCTTGTATAGGCTGTGAATTGAGTCACAGTGAGCTTTGTGTGTGTACTAGTATAGGCTGTGCATTGCTTCAGTGAGCCATGCATGTATGTGTGTGTGTGTGTGCATATGAGTATGTGTGCTGGTATGGGCTTTCATTGAGTCACTGGTGTGGGTGGTGCTAAAGCGTGCATTGAGTCACAGTGAGCTGTGTGTGTATTCCTGTATAGGAGGTGCATTCTGTCACAGTGATGTGTGTGTGTGTGTGCATATGAGTATGTGTGCTGGTATGGGCTTTCATTGAGTCACTGGTGTGGGTGGTGCTAAAGCGTGCATTGAGTCACAGCGAGCTGTGTGTGTGTGTGCTGGTGTAGGTGATTGATTGAGTACCAGTGAACCATGTGTGAGTGTGTGTTGGAGTGTGTGTGTGTTCTGGTATAGGCTGTGCATTGGGTCACAGTGAGGCCTGGATATGTGAATGTGTATGTGTTTGTGTGTGCTGATATTGGCTGTGAATTGAGTCACACTGAGGTATGTGTGTCTGTGTTGGTACAGACTGTGCATGGATTCACAGTGCCATGTGAGTGTGTGTGCATGCTGGTATAGGTTGTGCATTGAGTCAGAGTGAGGGGTGTGTGGGTCTGTGTGATCTGGTATAGGCTGACAATTGAGGCACACTGAGACATCTTTGTGTATGTGTGTGCTTGTGAAGGCTGCACATTGAGTCACAGTGAGGAGTGTGTGTTTGTGTCTATGTGCAGGTAGAGGCTGCATATTGAGTCACAATGAGGTGCATGTGTGTGATGTTATACGCTATGCACTGAGTCACAGGGAGCTGAGTTTGTGTGTGGTTGTACGTGCTGGTATATGCTTTACATTGAGTCACACTGAGCTGTGTGTGAGTGTCTGTATGTGTGTGTGTGTATTTGTTGGTGCAGGGACTGTATTTTGTCACACAAAGCTGTGTGTGTGTGTGTGTGTGCTGGTATGGCCTGTGCATTGAGTCACAGTGAGCTGTGTGTGTGTGTGTGTGTGTGTTTGCTGGTGAAGACTGTGCATTGATTCAAGGTGAGCGCTGAGTTTGAGTGTGGTGATGGTATGGAGTGTGCACTGAGTCACTGTGAGCCGTATGTGTGTGTCTATGTGTGTTTTGGTATAAAGTGAGCATTGAGTCATACAAAAGTGTGTGCTGTGTGTCTGTATGCACTGGTATGGACTCTGCATGGAATCAAGTGAGCTGTGCTTGTGTGTGTATTTGATGGTATAGAGTCTGAATTGTGTCACACTAAGTTGTGTATGTGTGTGATGGTATAGGATGTGCACTGTGTCACAGAGAGCCGTGTTTGTGTGTCTGTGCTGGAATAGGCTGTGCATTGACTCACAGTGAGTGTTGTGTGTGAACAACTACAGTCTGAGCATTGATCTACAGTGATATGTGTTGTGTGTGTTTGTGCTGGCATGAACTGTACATTAGGTCAGAATTAGCCGTGCACGTGTGTGTGTGCCATTGAGGCTGAGCATTGAATTAGTTAGGTGTGTGCGTGTGGGTACTCATATGTGCTTTGCATTGAGTCCGTGAGGTGTATGTGTGTGTTTGCGTGTGGTGCTACAGACTTCATTGAGTCACAGTGAGCCTTGTGTGTGTCTGTGTGCTGATATAGGCTGTGAATACAGTCACAGTGAGTTATGTGTGTGTGTGTGCTGATTTGCATGAAAATGAATTGTTTTTGTGTTAATGTGCTCGTATAGACTGTGCCTTGATTCACAGTAAGCATGTCTGTGTGTGTGTGTGTGTGCACTAGTATATGTGGAGCATTTAATCAGTTTTATGTGTGTGTGTGTTTGCTGGTGTAGGCTGTGCTTTGATTGAAGGTGAGCTGTGAGTGTGTGTGTGATGCTGGTAAGGACTGTGCACTGAGTCACAGGGGACCGTGTGTGTGTGTCCATGTGTGTTTTGGTATAAAGTGAGCATTGAATCACACTGAGTTGTGTGCTATGTGGTTTTGTGCACTGGTATGGACTGTGCATGGAATCACAGTGAGCTGTGCGTTTGTGTGTGTATTTGGTTGTGTAGAGTCTGTATTGCATCACAATAAGTTGTGTGTGTGTGTGTGTGATGGTACAGGATGTGCACTGTGTCACAGAGAGCAGTGTGTGTGTGTCTGTGCTAGTATAGGCTGTGCATTGACTAACCGTGAGTCTTGTGTGTGTGCAAATACAGTCTGAGCCTTGAGTTACAGTGAGCTGTGTTGCATGGGTTTGTGCTGGTATGAACTGTACATTATGTCAGAATGAGCCGTGCATGTGTGTGTGTGTCTGTGTGTGTGTCTGTGTGCTGGTAGAGGTTGAGCACTGAATCACAGTAATGTGTGAGCCTTTGTGTATTCGTATGGACTTTGCATTTAGTCTTGGAGGTGTATGTGTGTGTTTGTGTGTATGTGTGTGTGGTGCTACAGAGTTCATTGAGTCACAGTGAGCCTTGTGTGTGTCCGTTTGCTGATATAGGCTGTGAATAGCGTCACAGTCAGTTATAGGAGTGTGTGTGTGCTGTTTTGCGTCAAAATGAGTTGTTTTTGTGTTAATGTGCTCGTATAGACTGTGCTTTGAATCACAGTGAGCATGTCTGTGTGTGTGTGTGTGTGCACTAGTATGTGTGGAGCATTTAATCAGTTCTGTGCGTGTGTGTGCTTGTATGGTCCTTGCATTGAGTCACTGAGGTGTATGTGTGTGTGTGGTGATACAGACTGTGCATTGAGTCAGAGTGAGCCATGTGTGTGTGTATGAGAGTGTGTGTGTTGGTGGGCTTTCTTTGATCCAGTGGGGTTTGTGTGTCTGTTGTGCTAAAGACTGCATTGAGTCACAGTGCGTCGTGTGTGTGTGCTGGTATAGGCGATTGACTGAGAGTCAGCAATGTGTGTGTGCTTGTTGGTTTGTGTGTGTGTTCTTGTATAGGCTGTGCATTGAGTCACAGTGAACTCTGTATCTGTGCAGGTGTGTATGTGTGTGTGCTGGTATAGGCTGGGCATTAAGTCACACTGAGGTGTGTGTGTATGCTTGTGTGTGTTGGTATAGATTGTACATTGAGTCACAGTGCCATGTGTGTGTATGCACACAGGTATAGTCTGTGCATTGAGTCACAGTGACGTGTGTGTTTCTGTGTGTTCTGGTATAGGCTGACCATTGTTTCACACTGAGGTGTTTGTGTGTGTGTGTGCTGGTATAGGCTGCACTTTTTGTCACAGTGAGGTGTGTGTGTGTGCTGGTATAATCTGAGCATTGAGTCACAGTGAGGTGTGTGTGTGTGTCTGTGTGGTGGTATGAACTGTGTAATGAGTCACATGACTGTGTGTGTGTGCAGGTATAGGCTGGTATTGAATCACAGTGAGCTGTGTGTGAGTGTGTGTGCTGGAATAGGCAGAGCATTGAATCTCAGGTGTGTGTACGTGTATGCTGATATGATCTAGGCATTGATTCCATAAGGTGTGTTGTGTGTGTATGTACGTGTAGCTGAAGACAGTACACTGATTCACAGTGAGCCGTGTGTGTATGTGTGTGTGATGGTATTGGCTTTGCATTGAGTCACTGAGGTGTGTGTCTGTGTGTATATACCTGGAACTACAGACTGTGCACTGAATCACAATGAGCCATGTGTGAATGTGTGTATGTGATAGTATAGGGTGTGCATGGAGTCACAATGAGCCATGCATATGTGTCTTTGCATGGGTGTGCTGGTATAGGCTGTGCATTGTGTCACAGTGACTGTGTGTGTGTGTGTGTATGTGATGGTATAGGACGTGCATTTAATCAGAGAGAGACATGCATATGTCTCTGTGTGTGTGTGCTGGCATAGGCAATACCTTGAGTTACAGTGAGCCATGTGTTTGTATGCTGGTATAGACTCTGCATTGAGTCACAGTAAGCCTTGTGTGTGTGCCAGTACAGGCTGTGCATTGAGTCAGTGAGTCATATGTGTGTGTTTGTGTGTGTGTGTGCTTGTATAGGCAGTGCATTGAGTCCAAGTGAGCCATGTATGTTTGTGTGTGTGTGTGTGCTGCTATAGGTGGTTCACTGAGTCACAGTCAGGTATGTGTGAGTGTTTGTGTGTTCTTGTATAGGCTGTGCATTGATTCACAGTGATCCATGTATGTATGCTGGTATAGGGGTTGCAGTGAGTCACAGTGTTGGTTGTGTTTGTGTGTGTGCTGCAGTAGGCTGTGAATTGAGTCACAGAAGGTGTGTCTTTGTGTATGTATGTGCACATACAGGTTGCGGGTTGAGTCACAGTGATGGGTTTCTCTGTCTGTGTGGTGTTATAGGCTGTGCATTGAATCACAGCGAGCCGTATTTGTGTGTGTGTGTCTATTTTTGTATGCGTGTGTGTGTGTGATAGTGCAGGCTGAACATTGAGTCACTGAGTTGTGCATGTGTGTATGAGGTGCTACAGACTGTTAGGTCAAACTGAGCCATATGTGTGTGTATGTGTGTGTCTGTGTACAGTTATTGGCTGTGTATTGGGACACAGTGTGCCGTGTTTGTGTGTGGCTGGTATAGTCACAGCACTGAGTCACAGTTAAATGTGTGGGAAGTGTGTGTATGGGTGTGTGTGTATTTGCTGGTGTAGACTGTGCTTTGTTTCACAGTGAATAGTGTGGTGTGTGTGTGTCTGTGATGGTGTGGACTGTGGTTTTATCCACTTTGACCTGAATGAGTGTGTGTGTGTGTCTTTGTGTGCTGGCATTGGATGACCATTCAGACAGAGTGGGATGTGTGTGTGTGTGTGTGCTGGTATAGATTCTGTGTTGAGTCACTGTGAGCTGTGTGTGTATGTGTGTGCTCGTATAGGCTGCGCTTTGAGTCTCAGTGAGGTGTTTGTTTGTATGATTGTGTGTGTGTGTGTGCTGGTACAGGAAGTGCTTTCAGTCACAGTCAATTGTGTCTGTGTGTGCATGTGAGTTTGTGTGCTGGTATGGGCTTATTGACCCTCGGGTGTGTGTGTGAGTGTGTGGTGATACAGACTGCATAGAGTCACAGCAAGCTGTGTGTGTGTGCTGGTATAGGCGATTGATTGAGTACCAGTGAACCATGTGTGAGTGCCTGTTGGTGTGTGTGGGTGTTCAGGTATAAGCTGTGCATTGAGTCACATTTAGGCCTGGATCAGTGTGTGTGTGTGTGTGTCTGTGCTGGTATAGGCTGAGCTTTGAGTCACTCCAAGGTGTGTGTGTGTGTGCTAGTAAAATTGTGCCTTGATTCACTGTGCCATGTGAGTGTGTGTGCCCGCTGGTATAGGTTGTGCCTTGAGTCAGAATGAGGGGTGTGTGTGTCTGTGTGTTCTGTTATAGGCTGACAGTTGAGGCACACTGAGGTGTGTGTGCACATGTGTGTGTGTGTGTGCTGGTACAGCCTGCACATTGAGTCCTATTGCGGTGTTTGTGTGTGTATGTGTAGGTAGAGGCTGCACATTGAGTCACAGGGAGGTGGATGTGTGTGATGTTATACGCTATGCACTGATTCATAGGGAGGTGTGTGTGTGTGTGTGGGTGCACTTTCTGACATAGGATTTATATTGAATCACACTTAGCTGTGTTTTTGAGTGTCAGTATGTGTGCGTGTGTGGAGGTATGGGCTGTGGATCGCCTCACAGTTTACCGTGTGTGCTTCCCTGTGTGTCTATATCTGCCAGCATAGCCTGTGCACAGAGTCACAGGGAGCCACGTGTGTGTGTGTTTCTTTCCTGTCATAGAGTGTACATTTATTCACAGTCAGCCGTGTGTGTGTATGTGAGTGCTCTGGCAAAGGATGTGCAGTGAGTCACAACGAGGGGTGTTTGTTTCATTGTGCATGTGCTTTCACAGGCTTAGAGACACAATGAGATGTGGGTATGTGTGTGTGTGTGTGTGTGTGTGCTGTTATACACTGTGCCTTGAGTCACAGTGAGCTGTGTTGTGTGTTTGGTTCTGGTATAGAGTGGGCACTGACTCACAGTTAGCCATGTGTGTTTGCTGCTATAGTCGATTGATTGAGTCACTGTGAGACACGTGTGAGTGCGTGTTAGTATGTGTGTGTGATCATGTATAGGCTGTGCATTTAGTCACAATAAGGTGTGTGTGTGTGCATGTGTGGGCTATTATAGATTGTGCATTGACCCACAGTGTCGTGTGAGTGTGTGCAGGCTGGTATAGAGTGTGTATTGTGTCACAGTGAGGGATGTATGTGTCTGTGTGTTCTCATATAGGTAGACCAATTAGTCACACTTTGGTGTGTGTGTGTGCATGTGTGTGTGTGCTGGTATAGGTTGTGCATCACATCACAATGATGTGTGTGTGTGTTTACGTGCAGGTACAGGCTGTGCATTGAGTCACAGTAAGGTGTATGTGTGTGTTTGTGTGTGATGTCATATGCTGTGCACTGAGTCACTGTGAGCCGTGTGATTGTGCTAGTATAAAGTGAGTTTTTTTTGTTTTGTTTTTTTTTTTTGTTTTTTTTTGTGGTACGCAGGCCTCTCACTGTTGTGGCCTCTCCAGTTGTGGAGCACAGGCTCCGGACGCGCAGGCTCAGCGGCCATGGTTCACGGGCCCAGCCGCTCCGCGGCACGTGGGATCTTCCCGAACCGGGGCACGAACCCGTGTCCCCTGCATCGGCAGGCGGACTCTCAACCACTGCGCCACCAGGGAAGCCCATAAAGTGAGTTTTGACTCACACTGAGGTGTGCACAGGCTATGCTAGCAGACATAGACACACAGGGAAGCACATATGGCATGTGCTGGTGTGGATTGTACATTGAGTCACAACCATGTGTGAGATTTGTATGTGTGTGTGTTTGTAGAGGCTGTGCATTCAGTCACAGTGAGGTGTATGTGTGTGTGTGTGTGTATGTGCAGGTGCAGGCTGTGCACTGGAGCACAGTGAGTTGTATGTGTGTTTGTGTGATGTCATAAGATATGTACTGACTCACAAGGAGGTGAGTGTGTGTGTGTGTACGTGCTGGTATGTGCTTTGCAATGAGTCACACTAAGCTGTGTGTGAATGTTTGTTTGTGTGTGTGTAGAGGTACAGGCTGTGTATTGATTCACAGTGAGCCATGTGTGTTTCTTTGTGTGTGTAACTCTGCTAGCATACACTGTGGACTGAGTCACAGGGAGCCATGCATGTGTGTCTATGTATGCTTTGGCATACTGTGAGAATTGAGTCAAACTGAGGTGTGTTCTGTGTGTCTGTATGCACTGGTATGGAATGTGCATGGAATCACATGGAGCTGTGCGTGTGTGTGTCTATTTGGTGGTGTAGAGACTGTATTGTGTTGCATTAATCTCTGTGTGTGTGTATGTGTGTGTGCTGGTATAGCCTGTGCATTGAGTCACAGTGAGCTCTGTGTGTGTGTGTTTGCTGGTGTAGGCTGTGCTTTGATTCAAGGTGAGCTGTGAGTGTGTGTGTGGTGCTGGTGTGGACTGTGCACTGGGTCACAGGGGACCGTGTGTGTGTGTCTATGTGTGTTTTGGTATAAAGTGAGCATTGAATCACACTGAGTTGTGTGCTGTGTGGTTTTGTGCACTGGTATGGACTGTGCATGGAATCACAGTGAGCTGTGCGTTTGTGTGTGTATTTGGTTGTGTAGAGTCTGTTTGCATCACAATAAGTTGTGTGTGTGTGTGTGATGTTACAGGATGTGCACTGTGTCATAGAGAGCAGTGTGTGTGTCTCTGTGTTAGTATAAGCTGTGCATTGACTCACAATGAGCCTTGTGTGTGTGCAAGTACAGTCTGAGCATTGAGTTACAGTGAGCTGTGTTGCATGTGTTTGTGCTGGTATGAACTGTACATTATGTCAGAATGAGCCATGCATGTGTGTGTGT
>NW_020174259.1:0-5629 GCF_003031525.2 Neophocaena asiaeorientalis asiaeorientalis | reverse complement strand
TAGTATAGGCTGTGCATTGACTCACAGTGAGCCTTGTGTGTGTGCAAGTACAGTCTGAGCATTGAGTTACAGTGAGCTGTGTTGCATGTGTTTGTGCTGGTATGAACTGTACATTATGTCAGAATGAGCCATGCATGTGTGTGTGTTTCTGTGTGTGTGTCAGTGTGCTGGTAGAGGTTGAGCACTGAATCACAGTTAGGTGTGTGCCTGTGTGTGTTCGTATGGGCTTTGCATTGAGTCATGGAGGTGTATGTGTGTGTTTGTGTGTGTGTGTGTGTGGTGCTACAGAGTTCATTGAGTCACAGTGTGCCTTGTGTGTGTCTGTTTGTTGATATAGGCTGTGAATACAGTCACAGTGAGTTATGGGTTTGTGTGCTGCTGTAAATTCTGCATTGAATCAAAATGAGTTGTTTGTGTGTTAATGTGCTCGTATAGACTGTGCTTTGAGTCACAGTGAGGAGGTCTATGTGTCTGTGTGTGCACTAGTATATTTGGAGCACTTAATCAGTTACGTGTGTGTGTGTTCTCGTATTGTCTTTGCATTGAGTCACTGAGGTGTGTGTGTGTGTGGTGCTATAGAGTGTGCATTGAGTCACAGTGAGAAGTGTGTGTGTGTGTCTGTGGGCTGGAATAAACTGCATTGTGTCACCCTGTGGTGTGTGTGTGAGTGTGCATGTTTGTGCAGGTATAGGATGGTATTGAGTCTCAGTGAACCATGTGTGTGCGTGTGTGTGTATGTGTGCTGGTATAGGCAGAGCATTGAGTCTCAGGTGTGTGTATGTGTGTTTGTATGCTCGTATGATCTCTGCATTGATTCACTAAGGTGTGTTGTGTTTGTAAGTACGTGTAGCTGAAGACTGTACACTGATTCACAGTGAGCTGTGTGTGTATATGTGAGTGTGTGTGAAGGTATAGGATGTGCATTTACTAACAGTGACCCATGCATGTGTGTGTATTTGTGTGTGTGTGATGGTATGGGCTTTGCATTGAGTCACTGAGGTGTATGTCTATGTGTATATATCTGGATCTAGAGACCATGAACTGATTCACAATGATCCATGTGTGAATGTGTATATATGATAGTAGAGGGTGTGCATGGAGTCACAATGAGACGTGTATATGTGTCTTTGCAAGGGTGTGTTGGTACAGACTGTGCATTGTGTCACAGTAACTGTATGTGTGTGTGTGTGTATGCGTTGGTATAGGACGTTCATTGAGTCAGAGAGAGCCATGCCTGTGTCTCTGTGTGTGTGTGCTGGCATAGACTTTACATTGAATCACAGTGAGCCACGTATTTTTATGCTGGTATGCACTGTGCATTGAGTCACAGTGAGCCTTTTGTGTGTGCTAGTACAGGCTGTACATTGATTCAGTGAGCCATGCATGTATGTGTGTGTGTGTGTGTGCTACTATAGGCAGTGCATTGAGTCCCAGTGAGCCCTGTATGTTTGTGTGTTGTGTGTGCTGCTATAGGCGGTTCACTGATTCAGGGTCAGATATTAGTTACTGTGTTTGTGTGTTCTTGTATAGGCTGTGAATTGAGTCACAGTGAGCTGTGTGTGTATTCCTGTATAGGAGGTGTATTGAGTCACAGTGACGATGTGTGTGTGTGTGTGTGTATGTGTGGTAGGACTGGCTGACAATTGAGCCTGAGTGATCTGTGTGTGTGTGTGCTGGTATAGACTCTGTATTGAGTCAACGTGAGCTGTGTGTGTTTGTATGTGTGAGCTCATACAGGATGTGCATTGGGTCACAGTGTGGTTTTTGTGTGTGTGTGTGTGCTGGTACAGGAGGGGCTTTTAGTCACAGTTGTGTGTGTGTGTGTGCATGTGAGTACGTGTGCTGGTATGGTCTTTCATTGAGTCACTGGTGTGTGTGGTGCTACAGAGTGCATTGAGTCACAGCGAGCTGTGTGTGTGTGTGCTGGTATAGGTGATTGATTGAGTACCAGTGAGCCATGTTTGAGTGCGTGTTGGAGTGTGTGTGTGTTCTGGTATAAGCTGTGCATTGGGTCACAGTGAGGCCTGGATATGTGAATGTGTGTGTGTTTGTGTGTGTTGATATTGGCTGTGAATTGAGTCACACTGAGGTATGTGTGTCTGTGCTGGTACAGACTGTGCATTGATTCACAGAGCCATGTGAGTGTGTGTGCATGCTGGTATAGGTTGTGCATTGAGTCAGAGTGAGGGGTGGGTGGGTCTGTGTGTTCTGGTGTAGGCTGACAATTGAGGCACACTGAGGCATGTGTGTGTGTATGTGTGTGCTCATGCAGGTTGTACATTGAGTCACAGTGAGGTGTGTGTGTTTGTGTCTATGTGCAGGTAGAGGCTGCACATTGAGTCACAATGAGGTGTATGTGTGTGATGTTATATGCTATGCACTGAATCACAGGGAGGTGTGTGCATATGTGGGTCCACATTCTGTATAGGATTTGCATTGAGTCACACTGTGCTGTGTTTGTGAGTGCCTGTATGTGTGCGTGTGTGGAGGTATCGGCTATGGATTGACTCACAGTGTGTCATATGTACTTCTCTGTGTGTGTATGTCTGCTAGCATAGACTGTACACTGAGCCACATGGAGCCGTGTGTGTGTGTGTGTGTGTGTGTGCTGGTATAGAGGGTGCATTGATTCACAGTCAGCCGTGTGTGTGTGATGTGTGCACTGGTATAGAATGTGCAGTGAGTCACAGTGAGGGGTGTTTGTTTCTTTGTGCGTGTGCTTGCACAGGCTTTGAGGCACAATGAGATGTGGGTATGTGTGTGTGTTTGTGCTGCTATTGATTGTGCATTGAGTCACAGTGAGCTGTGTTGTGTGTTTAGTGCTGGTATGGAGTGGGCAATAACTCACAGTGAGCCTTGTGTGTGTGTATTGGTAGAGGAAATTGATTGAGTCACTGCCAGGCATGTGTGAGTGTGTGTTGGTATATGTGTGTGTGTTCATGTATAGGCTGTGTGTTGAGTCACACTGAGGTGTGTGTGTGTGCATGTGTGTGCTGTTATAGATTGTGCATTGAGGCACAGTGTCATGTGAGTGTGTGCAGGCTGGTATAAACTGTGCATTGAGTCACAGTGAGGAATGTGTGTGTCTGTGTGTTCTGGTATTAGCTGACCATTTAGTCACACTGAGGTTTCTGTGTGTGTGCATGTGTGTGTTTATGTGCAGGTACAGGCTGTGCATTGGATCATAGTGAGGTGTGTGTGTGTGTATGATGTTATACGCTATGCACTGAGTCACAGGGAGGTGAGTGTGTGTGTGGGTGTACGTGCTGCTTTGCATTGAGTCACACTGAGCTGTGTGTGTCTGTATGTGTGTGTGTGTGTGTAGGTATAGGCTGTGTATTGATTCACAGTGAGCCATGTTTGCTTCTGTTTGTGTGTAACTCTGCTAGCATACACTGCAGTGAGTCACAGGGAGCCGTGTGTGTGTGTCTATGTGTGTTTCGGTATAATGTGAGTATTGAGTCAAACTGAGGTGTGTTCTGTGTGTCTGTAGGCACTGGTATGGAATGTGCATGGAATCACACGGAGCTGTGCATGTGTGTGTGTGTATTTGTTGGTGCAGGGACTGTATTGTGTCACACAAAGCTGTGTGTGTGTGTGCTCGTGTATCATGTGCATTGAGTCACAGTGAGCTGTGTGTGTGTGTGTGTGTGTTTGCTGGTGAAGGCTGTGCATTGATTCAAGGTGAGCTCTGAATTTGGCTGTGGTGCTGGTATGGAGTGTGCACTGAGTCACTGTGAGCCGTGTGTGTGTGTTTATGTGTGTTTTGGTATAAAGTGAGCATTGAGTCACACTGAGGTGTGTGCTGTGTGTCTGTATGCACTGGTATGGACACTGTATGGAATCACAGTGAGCTGTGCTTGTGTGTGTGTGTGTATTTGGTGGTGTACAGTCCGTATTGTGTCATACTAAGGTTTATGTGTGTGTGATGATATAGGATGTGCACTGTGTCACAGAGAGCCGTGTGTGTGTGTCTGTGCTGGTATAGGCTGTGCATTGACTCACAGTGAGTGTTGTGTGTGTACAACTACAGTCTGAGCATTGAGCAAAAGTGAGATGTGTTGCCTGTGTATGTTTGTGCTGGCATGAACTGCACATTAGGTCAGAATTAGCCTTGCACGTGCACGTGTGTGTGTGCTATTGAGGCTGAGCATTGAATTAGTTATGTGTGAGAGTGCGTGTACTTGTATGGGCTTTGCATTGAGTCACTGAGGTGTATGTGTGTGTTTGTGTGTGGTGTTACAGACTTCATTGAGTCACAGTGAGCCTTGTGTGTGTCTGTGTGCTGATATAGGCTGTGAATACAGTCACAGTGAGTTATGGGTGTGTGTGTGTGCTGCTTTGCATCAAAATGAGTTGTTTTTGTGTTAATGTGCTCGTATAGACTGTGCGTTGATTCACAGTGAGCATGTCTGTGTGTGTGTGCACTAGTATGTGTGGAGCATTTAATCAGTTATGTGTGTGTGTGTGAGTTTGCTGGTGTACACTGTTCTTTGATTGAAGGTGAGCTGTGAGTGTGTGTGTGGTGCTGGTATGAACTGCGCACTGAGTCACAGGGGACTGTGTGTGTGTGTCCATGTGTGTTTTGGTATAAAGTGAGCATTGAATCACACTGAGTTGTGTGCTGTGTGGTTTTGTGCACCGGTATGGACTCTGCATGGAATCACAGTGAGCTGTGCGTTTGTGTGTGTATTTGGTTGTGTAGAGTCTGTGTTGCATCACAATAAGTTGTGTGTGTGTGTGTGATGGTGCAGGATATGCACTGTGTCATAGAGAGCAGTGTGTGTGTGTGCTAGAATAGGCTGTGCATTGACTCACAGTGAGCCTTGTGTGTGTGCAAGTACAGTCTAAGCATTGAGTTACAGTGAGATGTGTTGCATGTGTTTGTGCTGGTATGAACTGTACATTATGTCAGAATGAGCCGTTCATGTTTGTGTGTTATTGGCTGTGCATAGAGACACAGTGTACCATGTGTGTGTGTGTGGCTGGTATAGTCACAGCACTGAATCACAGTTAAATGTGTGGGATGTGTGTGTATGTGTGTGTGTGTATTTTCTGGTGTAGACTGTGCATTGATTCACAGTGAGTAGTGTGGTGTGTGTGTGTCTGTGGTGGTGTAGACTGTGGTTTTATCCACTTTGACCTGAAGGAGTGTGTGTGTGTGTGTGTCTGTGTGTGCTGGCACTGAATGACCATTGAGACAGAGTGGGCTGTTTGTGTGTGTGTGTGCTGGTACAGGAAGCGCTTTCAGTCACAGTACCAGTGAGTACCAGTGAGTCATGTGTGAGTGCATGTTGGTGTGTGTGTGTTCAGGTATAGGCTGTGCATTGACTCACAGTGAGACCTGGATCAGTGTGTGTGTGTGTGTCTGTGGGGGGGTAGACTGTGGTTTTATCCACTTTGACCTGAAGGAGCGTGCGTGTGTGAGTGTCTGAGTGTGCTGGCACTGAATGACCATTGAGACAGAGGGGGCTGTTTGTGTGTGTGTGTGCTGGTAAAATTGTGCCTTGATTCACTGTGCCATGTGAGTGTGTGTGCATGCTGGTATAGGTTGTGTATTGAGTCAGAGTGAGGGCTGTGTGTGTTTCTGTGTTCTGGTATAGGCTGACAGTTGAGGCACACTGAGGTG
>NW_020174258.1:49695-145495 GCF_003031525.2 Neophocaena asiaeorientalis asiaeorientalis | reverse complement strand
ATTATTAAAATAAAAATAGAATTATTAAAAAAAATTTTTTTAATTAAAAAAAATAGATGGACGGATACAACCCTAGGACAAGTGGTTGAAAGCAAAGCTATACTGACATAATCTCACAAGAAGCATACACATACACACTCACAAAAAGAGGAAAATAGGGGGAAAATATTAAATATTGCTCTCGAATTTACCTCCTCAATTTGGGATGATTCTTTGTCTCCTCAGGTATTCCACAGATGCAGGGTACATCAAGGTGATTGTGGAGATTTAATGCAGTGCTTCTAAGACTGCTGGGAGAGATTTTCCTTTCTCTTCTTTGTTTGCACAGCTCCGGGGTTTCAGCTTTAGATTTGGCCCTTCCTCTGCATGTAGGTCACTGGAGGCCGTCTGTTCTTCTCGCAGACAGGACGGGGTTAAAGGGGCTGCTGATTTGGGGGCTCCGGCTCACTCAGGCTGGTGGGAGGGTAGGGTACGGAGGGCGGGGTGAGCCTGCAGAAGCAGAGACCAGCGTGACGTTGCAGCAGCCTGAGACGTGCCGTGCATTCTCCCAGGGAAGTTGTCTCTGGATCACGGGACCCTGGTAGTGGCGGGCTGCATAGGCTCCCCAGAAGAAAAGTGTGGAGAGTGACCTGTGCTCGCACACAGGTTTCTTGGAGGCAGCAGCAGCAGCCTTAGCATCTCATGCCTGTCTCTGGGGTCCGCGCTGTTAGCCGCAGCTCATGACTGTCTCTGGAGCTCCTTTAAGCAGCGCTCTTAATCCCCTCTCCTCATGCACCAGGAAACAAAGATGGAATAAAAAGTCTCTTGCCTCTTCGGCATGTCCGGACTTTTTCCTGGACTCCCTCCCGGCTAGCCGTGGTGCACTAACCCCTTCAGGCTATGTTCATGCTGCCGGTCCTCTACCTCCGCGTCGACTGAAGACGTAGCCTCAGCTCCCAGTGCCCCCCACTCCGGCGGATGAGCCGAGAAACCTCTCGCGTTGGTAAGTGGTGGTCGGCACCGATCCTCTTTGCAGAAATCTCTCCGCTTTGCCCTCTGCACCTCTGTTGCTGTACTCTCCTTTGCAGTTCCGTAGCTCCCCTCTTCCACCACCCCACTGGTGCAGGTCCCATCCCTATTCTTTTGTCTCTGTTTATTCTCTTTTCTTTTGCCCTACCCAGGTACGTGGGGAGTTTCTTGCCTTTTGGGAAGTCTGAGGTCTTGTGCCAGCGTTCAGTAGGTGTTCTGTAGGAGTTGTTCCACATGTAGATGTATTTCTGATGTATCTGTTTGGAGGAAGGTGATGTCTCCATCTTACTATTGCGCCATCTTCCCCTTCTCCTGTCATAGAGTATTATGCCTATGTTTTCCTCTAAGAGTGTTATAGTGTTTGGCCTTACATTTAGGTCTTTAATCCATTTTGATTTTATTTTTGTGCATGGTGTTATGGAGTGTTCTAATTTAATTCTTTTACATGTAGTTCTCCTGCTTGCCCAGCACCACTTATTGAAGAGGCTGTCTTTCTCATTTGTATATTCTTGCCTCCTTTATGAAAAATAGGGTGACCATATGTACGTGGGTTTATCTCTGGGCTTTCTATTCTGTTCCATTAATCTACATTTCTGTTTTTGTGCCAGTACCATATTGTCTTTATTATGTAGCTTTGTAGTATAGTCTGACGTCCAGGAGCCTGATTCCTTCAGCTTTGTTCTTCTCTCTCAAGGTTGCTTTGGCTATTCGGGGTGTTTTGTGTTTCCATACTCTCCAACATTTTAGATTATCTCTTTCTAAGCTCTCCCATCTCTCATGGGGAAACCTGAGCTCACCCTACTCCTGACAGTATCCCTACTTCTCTGGAACCACCTAATTCTCCAGAGTCACCTACTTTTCCTGGTCCCTCTGCCCAATCCCAAACTCCAACTCATGTCCCTCCATACCTACCATTACCCCAAGAAAGAGAGATTAGTCTCTCTGTGGTAACTCATAGTGGAGCTTCCTATCACCCAGGAACAGGGAAATTATGCCATCTTAGGGATGAGGCAAATGGTGAAGGGACGATCAGTGTACATGTGCCCTTCTCTTTAACCAACTTAGCCCAATGCAAACAGAGACTGGTCCAATCTTCTGAGGACTCTAGTAAGTTTGTTGAAGGGTTTCAGACCCTAACTGTGATGTATGATACAACTTGGAAGGATGTCCAAGTAGTTGTAAAGTATTTGCTGTATTCCTGAGGAAAAATAGAGAATTTAAACAGCAGCCCATGGGCATGCTGACAAGTTTGCCAGGAAGCAACCTGAACATTATGCTATGGGTAGAGACACAGTCCCAAATCAGGAACACCCTTGGATTTTTAATTCCTGGGTGGGAAGAGAAGCAAGGAGGCACATGATCCATCGTGTATTAGAAGAGATCAGAACGTGTAACCAAAAGTCAGTTAACTATGAAAAGCTTAAAGGAGTGACCCAAAGAGAAACGGAAAATCCAGCCCTCTTTTATGGGCAGCTTGTGGAGGCTTTTTTTTAAAAAATATCTTTATTGGAGTATAAGTTATTTACAATGGTGTGTTAGTTTCTGCTTTACAACAAAATTAGTCAGTTATATATATACATATGTTCCCATATTTCCTCCCGCTTGTGTCTCCCTCCCACACACCCTCTCTATCCCAACCCTCCAGGCGATCACAAAGCACGAAGCTGATCTCTCGGTGCTATGTGGCTGCTTCCCACTAGCTATCTACCTTACGTTTGCTAGTGTATATATGTCCATGACTCTCTCTCACCTTGTCGCAGCTTACCCTTCCCCCTCCCCATATCCTCAAGTCCATTCTCTAGTGGGTTTGGTTTTTATTCCTGTCTTACCCCTAGGTTCTTCATGACATTTTTTCTTAAATTCCATATATATGTGTTAGCATAGGGTATTAGTCTCTCTCTTTCTGACTTACTTCACTCTGTATGACAGACTCTAGGTCTATCAACCTCATTACAAATAGCTCAATTTCATTTCTTTTTATGGCTGAGTAATATTCCATTGTATATATGCGCCACATACTCTTTATCTATTCATCCAATGATAGACACTTAGGTTGTTTCCATCTCCAGGCTATTGTAAATAGAGCTGCAATGAATATTTTGGTACATGACTCTTTTTGAATTATGGTTTTCTCAGGGTATATGTCCGGTAGTGGGATTGCTCGGTCATATGGTAGTTCTATTTGCAGTTTTTTAACGAACCTCCATACTGTTCTCCACAGTGGCTGTATCAATTTACATTCCCACCAACAGCGCAAGAGTGTTCCCTTTTCTCCACACCCTCTCCAGCATTTATTGTTTGTAGATTTTTTGATGATTGCCATTCTGACTGGCATGAGATGATATCTCATTGTAGTTTTGATTTGCATTTCTTTAATGATTAGTGATGTTGAGCATTCTTTCATGTGTTTATTGGCAGTCTGTATATCTTCTCTGGAGAAATTTCTTTTTTTTTTTTTTCTGAGTTTTGCCACTGTTTTATTTTTATTTTTTTTAACATCTTTATTGGGGTATAATTGCTTTACAATATTCTTTCTGTTTTTGTGCCAGTACCATACTGTCTTGATTACTATAGCTTTTTAGTATCGTCTGAAGTCAGGGAGCCTGATTCCTCCAGCTCAGTTTTTCGTTCTCAAGATTCTTTTGGCTATTCAGGGTCTTTTTTGTTCCCATACAAATTGTGAAAAAAATTTTTTCTAGTTCTTTGAAAAATGCCAGTGGTAGTTTGATAGGGATTGCATTGAATCTGTAGATTGCTTTGGGTAGTAGAGTCATTTTCACAATATTGATTCTTCCAATCCAAGAACATGGTATATCTCTCCATCTATTTGTATCGTCTTTAATTTGTTTCATCAGTGTCCTATGATTTCCTGCATATAGGTCTTTTGTCTCCTTAGGTAGGTTTATTCCTAGATATCTTATTCTTTTTGTTGCAATGGTAAATGGGAGTGTTTTCTTAATTTCACTTTCAGAGTGTTCATCATTAGTATATAGGAATGCCAGAGATTTGTTTGCATTAATTTTGTATCGTGCTACTTCACCAAACTCATTGATTAGCTCTATAGTTTTCTGGTAGCATCGTTAGGATTCTCTATGTATAGTATGTTATCTGCAAAAAATGACAGCCTTACTTCTCCTTTTCCGACTTGGATTCCTTTTATTTCCTTTTCTTCGCTGCTTGCTGTGACGAAAACTCTGAAACTATATTGAATAAGAATGGTGAGAGTAGGCAACCTTCTCTTGTTCCTGATCTCAGTGGAAATGCTTTCAGTTTTTCACCATTGAGGATGATGTTGGCTGTGGGTTTGCCATATATGGCGTTTATTATGTTGAGGAAAGTTCCCTCTATGCCTACTCTCTGCAGGGTTTTTATCCTAAATGGGTGTTGAATTTTGTCGAAAGTTTTCTCTGCATCTATTGAGATGATCATATGGATTTTCTCCTTCAATTTTTAAATATGGTTTATCATATTGATTGATTTGCGTATATTGAAGAATCCTTTCATTCCTGGAATAAACTGCACTTGATCATGGTGTATGATCCTTTTATTGTGCTGTTGGATTGTGTTTGCTAGTATTTTTTGGACGATTTTTGCATCTATGTTCATCAGTGGTATTGGCCTGTAGTATTCGTTTTTTGCGGTATCCTTGTCTGGTTTTGGTATCAGGGTGATGGTGGCCTCATAAACTGAGTTTGAGTGTCTTCCTCCCTCTGTTATTGCTTGGAAGAGTTTGAGAACGATAGGTGTTAGCTCTTCTCTAAATGTTTGATAGAATTCGCCTGTGAAGCCATCTGGCCCTGGGCTTTTGTTCGTTGGAAGATTTTTAATCACAGTTTCAATTTCAGTGCTTGTGGTTGGTCTGTTCATATTTTCCATTTCTTCCTGATTCAGTCTTGGCAGTTGTGCATTTGTAAGAATTTGTCCATTTCTTCCATGTTGTCCATTTTATTGGCATAGTACTACTTGTAGTAATCTCTCATGATCTTTTGTATTTCTGCCATGTCAGTTGTTACTTTTCCTTTTTCATTTCTAATTCTATTGATTTGAGTCTTCTCTGTTTCTTGATGAGTCTGGCTAATGGTTTATCAATTTTGTTTATCTTCTCAAAGAACCAGCTTTTAGTGTTATTGATCTTTGCTATCGTTTCCTTCATTTCTTTCTGTTCTGATTATTATGATTTCTTTCCTTCTGCTAACTTTGGGTTTTTTTTGTTCTTCTTTCTCTAATTGCTTTAGGTGCAAGGTTACGTTGTTTATTCGAGATGTTTCCTGTTTCATAAGGTGGCCTTGTATTGCTATAAACTTCCCTCTTAGAACTGCTTTTGCTACATCCAATAGGTTTTAGGTCGTTGTATCTCCACTGTCATTTGGTTCTAGGTATGTTTTGATATCCTCTTTGATTTCTTCTATGATCACTTTGTTTTTAAGTAGTGTACTGTTTAGCTTCCATTTGTTTGTATTTTTTACACATCTTTTCCTGTAATTGATATCTAGTCTCATAGCGTTGTGGACAGAAATGTTACTTGATACAATTTCAATTTTCTTAAATTTACAATGGCTTGATTTTTGACCCAATATATGATCTATCCTGGAGAATGTTCCATGAGCAGTTGAGAAAAATGTGCATTCTCTTATTTTTGGATGGAATGTCCTATAAATATCACTCAAGTCCATCTTGTTTAATGTATCATTTAAAGCTTGTTTTTCCTTATTTATTCTCATTTTGGATGATATGTCCATTGGTGAAAGTGGGGTGTTAAAGGCCCCTACTGTGAATGTGTTACTGTCGATTTCCCCTTGATGGCTGCTAGTATTTGCCTTATGTATTGAGGGGCTCCTATGTTGGGGGCATAAATATTTACAATTGTTATATCTTCTTCCTGGATCGATCCCTTGATGATTATGTAGTGTCCTTTTTTGTCCCTTCTAATAGTCTTTATTTTAAAGTCTATTTTGTCTGATATGAGAATTGCTACTCCAGCTTTCTTTTGGTTTCCATTTGCATGGAATATCTTTTTCCATCCCGTTACTTTCAGTATGTGTGTCTCTCTAGGTCTTAAGTGGGTCTCTTGTAGACAGCATATATATGGGTCTTGTCTTTGTATCCATTCAGCCAATATGTATCTTTTGGTGGGAGCATTTAGTCCATTTACATTTAAGTTAATTATCGTTATGTATGTTCGTATTCCCATTTTTTATTTGTTTTGGGTTCGTTATTGTAGGTCTTTTTCTTCTCTTGTGTTTCTTTCCTAGAGAAGTTCCTTTAGAATTTTTTGTAAAGCTGGTTTGATGGTGCTGAACTCTCTCAGCTTTTGCTTGTCTGTAAAGGTTTTAATTTCTCCATCAAATCTGAATGAGATCCTTGCTGGGTAAAGTTAGCTTGTTTGCAGGTTTTTCTCCTTTACCACTTTAAATATGTCCTGTCAGTCCCTTCTGTCTTCCAGAGGTTCTGCTGAAAGATCAGCTGATAACCTTATGGGGATTCTCTTGTGTGTTATTTGTTGTTTTCCCTTGCTGCTTTTAATATGTTTTCTTTTTATTTAATTTTTGACCGTTTGATTAATATGTGTCTTGGCATATTTCTCCTTGGATTTATCCTGTATATGACTCTCTGTGCTTCCTGGACTTGACTTACTATTTCCTTTCCCATATTAGGGAAGTTTTCAACTATAATCTCTTCAAATATTTTCTCAATCCCTTTCTTTTTCTCTTCTTCTTCTGCAATCCCTATAATTCGTATGTCAGTGCATTTAATGTTGTCCTAGAGGTCTCTGAGACTGTCCTCAGTTCTTTTCATTCTTTTTCTTTATTCAGCTCTGCAGTAGTTATTTCCACTATTTTATCTTCTAGGTCACTTATCCGTTCTTCTGCCTCAGTTATTTAGCTATTGATCCCATGTAGAGTATTTTAAATTTCTTTTATTGTGCCGTTCATCATTGTTTGTTTCACCTTTAGTTCTTCTAGGTCCTTGTTAAATGTTTCTTTCATTTTGTCTATTCTATTTCCACGATTTTGGAGCATCTTTACTATCATTATTCTGAACCCTTTTCCAGGTAGACTATTTCCTCTTCATTTTTTAGGTCTGGTGGGTTTTAATCTTGCTCCTTCATCTGCAGTGTGTTTTTCTGTCTTCTCATTTTGCTTATCTTACTGTGTTTGGGGTCTCCTTTTTGCAGGCTGCAGATTCATAGTTCCCGTTGTTTTTGGTGTCTGTCCCCAGTGGCTAAGTTTGGTTCCACGGATTGTGTAGACTTCCTGGTGGAGGGGCCTACTGCCTGTGTTCTGTGGATGAGGCTGGAGCTTGTCTTTCTGGTGGGCAGTTCCACGTCTGATGGTGTGTTTTGGGGTGTCTGTGGAGGTATTATGATTTTAGGCACCCTCTCTTCTAATGGGTGGGTTTGTGTTCCTGTCTTTGTAGTTTTTTGGCATAGGGTGTCCAGCACTGTAGCTTGCTGGTCGTTGAGTGAAGCTGGGTGCTGGTGTTGAGATGGAGATCTCTGGGAGCTTTTCACTGTTTGATATTATGTGGAGTGGGAAGCATCTTGTTGACCAGTGTCCTGAAGTTGGCTCTCCCACCTCAGAGGCACAGCAGTGACTCCTTGCTGCAACACCATGAGCCTTTCATCCACACGAATCTGAAATAAAGGGAGAAAGTTTTGAAAGCAAAAATTAGTAGAAGTAGAAAGAAAGAAAGAAAAAGAAAGAAAGAAAGATAAAGAAAGAAAGAAAGAAAGGAAGATGGTAAGAAAGAAAGAAGGGAGGGAGGGAGGGAGGAAAGAAGGAAAGCAGGACAGAAGGAAAAAAAGAAAGGAAGACAAGGTAAAGTTTTTTAAAGAAAGAAAGAAAGAAAGAAAGAAAGAAGAAAGAAGATAAAGTAAAATAAAATAAAGTTATTAAAATAAAAAATAATTATGAAGAAAGAAAAATTAAAACAGAACAAAACAAGAAAACCCCGGTTGGATAGGACCCTATTGCCGGAGGCCATCTGTTCTTTGCTCAGACAGGAGGGGGTTAAAGGAGCAGCTGCTTCAGGGACTCTGGTTCACTCAGGCCAGGGGGAGGGGGGCACGGAGTGCGGGGGGAGCTTGTGGCGGCAGAGGCTGGTGTGACGTTGCACCAGGCTAAGACGTGCCATGTGTTTTCCATTAGAGACCTGTGCTCACACACAGGCTTCTTGGTGGCAGCAGCAACAGCCACAACATCTCATGCCCGTCTCTTCGGTCTGCGCTTTTAGCCGTGGCTTGTTCCAGTCTCTGGAGCTCCTTTAAGCAGTGCTCTTAATCCCCTCTCCTCACGCACCAGGAATCAAAGAGGGAAGAAAGAGTCTCTTGCCTCTTTGACACGTCCAGACTTTTCCCTGGACTCCCTCCCGGCTAGCCGTGGTGCACTAACCCCCTGCAGGCTGTGTTCGTGCCACCAACCCCAGTCCTGTCCCTGTGCTCCGACCAAAAGCTCAGCTCGCAGCCCCGCCCACCCCGTCGGGTGAGCAGAGAAGCCTCTTGGGCTGGTCAGTGACGGTTGGTACCGATCCTCTGTGTGGGAATCTCTCTGCTTTGCCCTCCGCACCCCTGTTGCTGTGCTCTCCTCCATGGCTCTGAAGCTTTCCCCCTCCACCACCCACAGCCTCCACCCATGAAGGGGCTTCCTAGTTTGTGGAAAGCTTTCCTCCTTCACAGCTCCCTCCCTTTGGTGCAGGTCCCATCCCTATCCTTTTGTCTGTGTTTATTCTTTTTTCTTTTGCCCTACCCAGGTATGTGGGGAGTTTCTTGCCTTTTGGGAGGTCTGAGGTCTTCTGCCAGCGTTCAGTCGGTGTTCTGTAGGAGTTTTTCCACATGTAGATGTGTTTCTGGTGTATGTGTGGGGAGGAAGGTGATCTCCATGTCTTACTCTTTCGCCATCTTCCCCTCGTCCACTTGGAGGCTTTTAGAAAGTACACTAACATTGATCATTCCACTTCTGAAGGTCAGTCCCTAATGGGACAACATTTTATCAGCAAGTCTTCCTCTGCTATTAGGCCGAAACTCCAAAAGTTACAATTAGGCCCACAAACTTCCATGCCTAAACACTTAGGTGTGGCTTTTGGGGTATTTAATAATCAAGATCAAGCTGAGGAAGAAGAGAGAACCGAACATGATAAAAGATAGGACAGGACTACAAAATTGATAGCTATTGCTGTCAGTCATGCGTTGTGATCTCAGGACAACCCAAGGGGGCCGAGAAAGTTCAACTATCCTTCTGGAGGTAAGATCAACAAGGAGGAATGCTTCAAATGCAAGTCAACTGATTACTGAGCCCAAGATTGCCAGAAAGAACACCCTGGGCCATGCCAAGCATGCAAACAAAGAGGTCATTGGAAGAGGGACTGCTCTCAGTCCTGAAGGGGAAGGGGGTCCCCTGCTCTCTAGATGGCCATGCTGGAAGACTGAGGTGGTCCAGGGAGTCCAGCAGCTTGCTGCAATATGATGTCTATCTCCATCGAGAAGCCTTGGGTGGTCCTTGATATGGCAGGTAAGAAGACTGATTTTTTTAATTGATATGGGAGCCAATTACTCTGCCCTAATTTCTCACACTGGACCTCTTTCCTCCCAAAGCTGTACTGTGACTGGTGTCAACAGAACACCTCACACCCATTACTTTACTGGGCTCTCACTTGCCAATTTTGAGCAGTGGTTGATTTTGCATGCCTTTTTAGTTGTTCCTGAGTGTCCTAGCCCACTACTGGGGAGAGATATTCTGAGCTCCCTCAGGGCCATACTACAATTAGGAGGTCCCATGCAGCCCCTTATGTTGATTCTGACTAAGACAGACCAGACAGAAGAACACGGTTCTATTCCCAGCCATATTCTACAAGCAGTGAACGCGTCAGTATGGGACAAGGGAATCCCCAGAAGGGCCATAAACGCCCAACAGTTAAGAATTAGCCTTAGGACAGAAGCCACGTACCCTAACAAGAGACAATACCCTTTAAAGTTGGAAGCAAAGAATGGTTTACAGCCCCTCATAGATAACTTCTTAAAACATGGCCTCTTGGTATCCTGCCAGTCTCCATGCAATACTCCTATTTTGCAGTTGTTTAGTCAAATGGGGAATACACGATGGTACAAGACCTGACAGCAGTAAAAAATTCAGTGATCTCTGCACATACCCTCATGGCCAATCCTTATAACATATTAGCCCAAATCCCTGAGGACGCTAAATGGTTTACTGTGTTTGACCTGAAGCGTGCTTTTTTTTTTTTTTATCCCAGTTCATCTCTCATCAAAATATCTGTTTTCCTTCGAGTGGACTAACCCTAACTCAGGGCAAATGCAACAATATACCTGGACAGTATTGTCTCAGGGGTTTGGGGACAACCCACACTTGTTTGCCCAGGCCCTAGGAAAAGAACTAAGGGAAATACACCTAAAAGAAGGGGCTATTCTACAGTATATAGATGATATATTAATATGTAGTCCCTCCATGGAAGTCTCAGATGAAAATACCATTGAAATCCTTAATTTCCTTGGGGCCCAAGGTTACAGAGTCTCTCAGACAAAGGCAGAACTCTCAAAGCAATGAGTTAAATACCTGGGATATATTATAAACCCTGGAAGTAGATAGTTATGTCCAGATAGAAAAAAAGCTATAGTAGGCCTAAGTAGTCCAAAAAGAAAGAAATATCTCTCTACCTATTTTGGGCATAGCAGGGTTCTGTAGAATTTTGATTCCAGGATTCAGGCTAAAGGCTAAGCCCCTATATGGAGCTACTAAAGGCCCAGATACAGAACCATTACTTTGGAATGGGGAATAGGAAAGGGTTTTTAAGGATATCAAGCAGGCCCTCACCAGAATCCCTGCTCTGGGTCTCCCCAGTTTGAAAAAGCCATTCATCTTGTACGTGGCTGAAAAGTAGGGGAAAGCTCTGCAGGTCCTTATACAGAAGCTAGGGGAAGTTCATTATCCTATAGGCTATTTTTCCAAGGAACTAGATTCCATGGCCAAATGTTGACCTGGCTGCCTCTGGTCAGTAGCTGCCACCACTTTATAAGTGGAAGAAGCTAACAAGCTTACCTTTGGAGAGCCACTGGAAGTCCAGACCCCTCATCAAGTGCAAGGGATTCTAGAGATCAAAGGCCACCATTGGCTAACTGGAGGCTGGTTTATTAAGTACCAGGCTTTGCTCCTTGACTCCCTCCCCAGAGCTAACCCTCAAAACGTGCCACACTCTTAACCGCACTACATTTATGCCTGCTGAAAGCCCAGAGCTAACACATTCTTGCCTCAAAACCCTTGACCAGGTCTATGCCTGTAGGTCTCATCTAACAGACCAGGCCACAGAAAACCTTGAGGAGTTATGGTTTACTGATGGCAGTAGTTCCATTAAAGATGGAGTCACGAGGGCAGTGTATGCCATTGTGAGTACTCATAGCATCATAGAAGCAAAATTTTGCCACCTAACATCTCAGCCCAAAAG
Organism: Neophocaena asiaeorientalis asiaeorientalis; assembly: GCF_003031525.2. Lineage (NCBI taxonomy): Eukaryota > Metazoa > Chordata > Mammalia > Artiodactyla > Phocoenidae > Neophocaena > Neophocaena asiaeorientalis. Next base: position 134,035 of record NW_020174258.1, on the reverse strand, counting down.
GTTGAACTGATAGCTCTAACTCAAGCCTGAGCCCTGGGGGAAGGAAAGATTGTAAATGTATACATAGACTGAAAATATGCCCTCCTTGTTTTACATGTCCATACCATTATCTGGAAAGAGAGAGAACTTCTAAATGCAAGAAATTCCCCTATAAAATATGGGGCTGAGATTTTATAGCTCATAGAAGCGGTTCAAAAACCAAAACAAGTAGTAGTCATTCACTGCCGTAGGTATCAAAAGGGAACTTCTCAAATTTCCCAAGGAAACAACAGGGCAGATAGGGAAGTGAATAAAGCAGCCCTGATGTCCATAACAGAAATGGCATTAATCCCATCCCTTACCCCTTCTAGCATTATACCTAGATACTCAACCTCCAAAGAGAACTGGGCATGAGACAGAGGAGGAACTAACGGAACAGATTGCTGGTGGCACACAGATCAGAAATTGCTCATACGTCTCTCTGACCAATGGAAAATTATTAAAGGGGTACATGATTCTCTCCATCTGGGGAGAGATGCAATGTCTACAATTGTTTTCCCTCATTTTACAGGGAAAGTGATCCCAGAGACATTCAGAAGAGTTACTCGAGCCTACACCCTTTGCACCACCCATAATCAAGGAGGCAACCTCAAGCCTCTCCCTCTTGTTAGCCCAGCCCAGCTATGTGGGACTTACCCAGGAGATGACTGGGAAATAGATTTCACTCAGATGCCCTCTTTTCAGGGCTTCAAATACTTACTAGTGTTTATAGATACTTTTACTGGATGGGTTGATGTCTTCCTCACTAGAACACAGAAGGCCAATGAAGTGGTTACGGTGCTCCTAAAGGAAATTATTTCTAGGTTTGTGCTGCCCCTTCACCGTCAGAGTGACAATGGACCTTCGTTTGTAGCAAAGATCACTCAACAGCTTTCACAGGTTTTAGGAATTAAATACCACCTCAATTCGTCCTGGAGACCTCAGTCCTCAGGAAAAGTAGAACAGGCTAATCATATTTTAAAGAAAACCTTGGGCAAACTTTCAAGAAATGTCATAGTTGTGGTATCGCCTATAGCCAATTGCCCTCATAAGGGTCAGGGCAGGCCCTAAAACAACCACTAAGTTGAGCCCTTTCAAAATGACATATGGAAGGCCATTCCTTACTCTGGACATGTTAACTGACCCAGAAACCCAGGCTCATCTTAAATACATTATAAACATAGGCCAGGTCCAGAAGGCTATACAAGAATATGGCAGCCCTCCACTGCCAGGGTCCAGTGATTCAGGGACAACTTCCCCGGGAGAAGACATAGCGTGCCTCAAGCTATTACAATGTTATGCCGGCCTCTGCTACCACAGGCTTGCCCCATATTCCGTTTCCCTTCCCCGCTGGCCTGAGCCAGAGCTCCCTAATCAGCTGCTACTTTAACCCCATCCTGTCTGGGTGGGGAACAGATGCCCTCAGGCAACCTACATGCAGAGGGGGACAAAATCCAAAGCTGAATACCAGGAGCTGAGCAAACAAAGAAGAGAAAAGGAAATTTCCCCCAGTACCCCCAGGAGCAGAAGATTAAATCTCCACAATCAACTTGATGTACCCTGCATCTGCAGAATACTTGAATAGACAATGAATCACCCCAAAACTGAGGCTGTGGAAATTGGGAGCAACTGTGGACTTGGGGTTTATTTTCTGGATCTAATTTTTTCTGGTTTTATGTTTATCTTAGTTTAGTATTTAGAGCTTATTATCATTGGTAGATATGCTTATTGATTTGTTTGCTCTCTTCCTTTATTTTCTTTTTACAAATATATATACATATTTTTTCCCTTTTTGTGAGTGTGGATGTGAATGCTTCTTTGTGTGATTTTGTCTGTATAGCTTTGCTTTAACCATTTGTCCTCGGGTTCTGTGGTTCTGTCTATCCTTTTTTTTTTTTTTTTTTTGTATAGTTTTTAGTGCCTCTTAACATTGGTGGATTAGTTTTTGGGCTTGGTGGCTCTCTTCTTTCTTTCTATTTTTTATTACTTTTAAAACTCTTAATACTTATTTTAATACATTTAAAGTTTTCTTTTCTTTCTTTCTCTCTCTCTCTCTCTTTCTATCTTCCATTTTCTGCTGAGCTGTGTGGCCGATGGGTATTGGTGCTCCAGCCAGGTGCCAGGATTGAGCCTCTGAGGTGGGAGAGTTGAGTTGAGGACACTGGTCCACAAGAGACCTCTTGGCTCCACGTAATATCAAACAACAAGAGCTCTCCCAGAGATCTCCATCTCAATGCTAAGACCCAGCTCCACTCAATGACCAGCAAGCTACAGTGCTGGACACTCTATGCCAAACAACTAGCAAGACAGGAACACAGACACACCCATTAGCAGAGAGGCTGCCTAAACTCATAATAAGTTCAGAGAACCCCAGTACACACAACTGGACATGGTGCTGCCTACCAGAAAGAGAAGATTCCGACTCATCCACCAGAACACAGACACCAGTACCCTCCACAAGGAAGCCTACAAAACCCACTGAACCAACGTTACCCACTGGGGGCAGACATAAAAAACAACAAAAATTATGAACCTGCAGCCAGCAAAAAGGAGATCCCAAACACAGTATGTTAAGCAAAATGAGAAGGCAGAGAAATACACAACAGATGAAGGGGCAATGTAAAAACACATCAGACCAAACAAATGAAGAGAAAATAGGCAGTCTACCTGAAAAAAATTTAGAGTCATGATAGTAAAGATGATCCAAATTCTTGTAAATGGAATGGAGAAAATACAAGAAATGTTTAACAAGGACCTAGAAGAATTAAAGAGCAAAACAAACAATGATTAAAAACACAATAAATGAAATTAAAAATTCTCCAGAAGGCATCAATTGCAGAAAAAAATGAGGCAGAGGACTGAAAAGTGACCTGGAGGATAAAACAGTAGAAATAACTACCACAGAACAGAATAAAAAAAAAAAAAAAAAGGAATGAGGGCTTCCCTGGTGGCTCAGTGGTTGAGAGTCCACCTGCCGATGCAGGGGACACAGGTTTGTGCCCCGGTCCGGAAAGATCCCACATGCTGCAGAGCGGCTAGGCCCATGAGCCATGGCCGCTGAGCCTGCGCGTCCGGAGCCTGTGCTCCTCAACGGGAGAGGCCACAACAGTGAGAGGCCCGCATACTGAAAAAAAAAAAGGAATAAAAAGAATTGTGGACAGGCCAAGAGTCCTCTGGGACAACATTAAAGGCACTAACATTTGAATTATATGGGTCCCAGAAGAAGAAGAAGAAAAAAGAGAGACTGAGAAAATATTTGAAAAGCTTATATTTGAAAAATTCCCAAACATGGGAAAGAAAAATAGTCAATCAACTCTAGGAAGTCAATCAAGTAAAGGAAGAACAGAGAGTCCCATACAGGATAAATTCAAGGAGAAACACATTAATACATATATTAATCAAACTATCAAAAGTTAAACACAAAGAAAAAATATTAAAAGCAGCAAGGGAAAGCAACAGAAAACATTAAAGAGTATCCCTGTAAGGTTAAAAGCTAATCTTCTTTTTCTTTTTTTTTTAACATGTTTATTGGAATATAATTGCTTTACAATTGTGTGTTATTTTCTGCTTTATAACAAAGTGAATCCGTTATACATATACATATACATATATCCCAATATCTCTTCCCTCTTGTGTCTCCCTCCCTCTCACCCTCTCTATCCCACTCCTCAAGGTGGTCAAAAAACACCGAGCTTATCTTCCTTTGCTATGTGGCTGCTTCCCACTAGCTATCTATTTGATATGTGGTAGTGTATATATGATCATGACACTCTCTCACTTTGTCCCAGCTTACACTTCCCCCTCCCCATATCCTCAAGTCCATTCTCTAGTAGGTCTGTGTCTTTATTCCTGTCTTGCCCCTAGGTTCCTCATGACCATATTTTTTTGTTTTGTTAGATTCTCTCTCTCTCTCTCTCTCTCTATATATTTTGATATAATAATATATTCAATATTATTTATTATTAATTAAATATTATAATTTAATTAATAATATGTTAATATATGATATAATAATAATCCCCGAATAGCCAAAGCAATATTGAGAAAGAAAAATGGAGTTGAAGGAATCAGGCTCACTGACTTCAGACTATACTACAAAGCTACAGAAATCAAGACAGTAGGGTATTAGCATAGAAACAGAAATATAGATCAATGGAACAGTATAGAAAGCCCAGAGATAAACCCACACACATATGGTCACCTTATCTTTGATAAAGGAGGCAAGAATATACAGTGGAGAAAAGACCGCCTCTTCAATAAGTGGTGCTCAGAAAACTGGACAGCTACATGTAAAAGAATGAAATTAGAACACTCCCTAACACCATACACCAAAATAAACTCAAAATGGATAAAAGACCTAAATGTAAGGCAAGACACTATCAAACTCTTAGAGGAAAACATAGGCAGAATACTCTATGACATAAATTACAGCAAGATCCTTTTTGACACACCTCCTAGAGAAATGGAAATGAAAACAAAAATAAACAAATGGGACCTAATGAAACTTAAAAGATTTTTCACAGCAAAGGAAACCATAACAAGATGAAAAGACAACCCTCAGAATGCCAGAAAATATTTGCAAATGAAGCAACTGACAAAGGATTAAACTCCAAAATTTACAAGCAGCTCATGCAGCTCAATATTAAAGAAACAAACAACCCAATCCAAAAATGGGCAGAAGACCTAAATACACATTTCTCCAAAGAAGATATACAGATTGCCAACAGACACTTGAAAGTATGCTCAACATCATTAATCATTAGAGAAATGCAAATCAAAACTACAATGAAATATCACCTCACACCCGTCAGAATGGCAATCATTAATAAATCTAAAAACAATAAATGCTGGAGAGGGTGTGGAGAAAAGGGAACCTTTGAAGGAGATTCAACATGGCGGAAGAGTAAGACGTGGAGATCACCTTCCTCTCCACAAATACAACAGAAATACATCTACATGTATAACCGCTCCTACAGAACACCTACTGAACACTGGCAGAAGACCTCAGCCCTCCCCAAAGGCAAGAAACTCCCCACGTACCTGCGTGGGGCAAAAGAAAAAAGAAGAAACAGAGTCAAAAGAATAGAGATGATACCTGCACCAGTGGGAGGGAGCTGTGAAGGAGAAAAGGTTTCCACACACTAGGAAGCCCCTTCATGGGCAGAGACTCCAGTTGTGGAGGGGGGGAAGTTTCGGAGCCATGGAGGACAGCGCAACAACAGGTGTATGGAGGGCAAAGTGGAGAGATTCTGAACAGAGGATCAGTGCTGACCAGCATTCAGCAGCCTGAGAGACTGGTCTGCTCATGTGCTGAGACGGGTGGGGGCTGGAAGCTGAGGCTCGGGCTTCAGTCAGATCCCAGGGAGAGGACTGGGGTTGGCTGCGTGAATACAACCTGCTGGGGCTAGTGTGCCACGGCTAGCCGGGAGGGAGTCCGGAAAAGAGTCTGGAGCTGCCAAAGAGGCAAGAGACTTTTTCTTGCCTCTGATTCCTGGTGCGTGAGAAGAGGGGATTAAGAGCACCACTTAAAGGAGCCCCAGAGATGGGCGCGAGCCACAGCTAACAGCACGGACCACAGAGATGGGCATGGGATGCTAACGCTGCTGCTGCAGCAACCAAGAAGCTTGTATGAAAGCACAGGTCACTGTCCACACCTCCCCACCCGGGAGCCTGTGCATCCCACTAGGGTCCCGAGATGGAGGGACATCTTCCCTGGGAGAATGCATGGCGCACCTCAGGCTGGCAAAGTCACACCGACCTCTGCCGCTGCAGGCTCACCCCGCATCTGTACCACTCCCTTCCCCAGGCCTGAGTGAGCCATAGCCCCCAAATCAGCTGTTCCTTTAACCCTGTCCTGTCTGAGAGAAGAACAGATTCCCTCAGGCCACCTACATGGAGAGGCGGGTCCAAATCCATAGGTGAACTCTGGAAATTGTGGGAAAAAAGAAGAGAAGGGGAAATTTCTCCCAGCAGCCTCAGGAGCAGAGGATTAAATCAGCACAATCAACTTGATGTACCCTGCCTCTGTGGAATACCTGAATAGACAACAAATCATCCAAAATTGAGAAGTCCCAATTGGACTTTGTGAGCAAAGATAGATATATATATATATATATATATACTTTTTTTCTCTCTCTGTGAATGTGTAATCAATACAAAACATTTAAGAAAACGGTAATAGGAACATACATATCAATAATTTACTTAAACGTAAATGGTTTAAATGCTCCAACCAAAAGACATAGACTGGCTGAATGGATACAGAAAAAGACCCGTATATATGCTGTCTACAACAGACCCATTTCAGACCTAAGGACACATACAGACTGAAAGTGAGGGGATGGAAAAAGATATTCTATGCAAATAGAAATAAAAAACAAGATGAAGTAGCAATTCACATATCAGACAAAAGAGAGTTCAAAACAATGACTATTACAAGAGACAAAGAAGGACACTACATAATGATCAAGGGAACAATCCAAGTAGAAGATATGAAAATTGTAAATATTTATGCACCATAGAAAGGAGCTCCTCAATACATAAGACAAATAGTAACAGCCTTAAAGGGGAAATTGACAGTAACATAATAATAGTATGGGAATATTAACACCCTGTTTCACAAATGCATAGGTCATCCAAAATGAAAATAAATAAGGAAACACAAGCTTTAAATCATACATTAAACAAGGTGGACTTAATTGATATTTATATGACATTGCATCCAAAAACAGCAGAATACAATTTCTTCTTAAGTGCTCATGAAACATTCTCCAGGATAGATCATATCTTGGGTCACAGCTCAAGCCTTGGTAAATTTAAGAAATTTGAAATCACATCAAGTATTTTTTTCTACTCCAACACTATGAGACTAGATATCAATTACAGGAAAAATGTGTAAAACATACAAACACATGGATGCTAAACAATACGATACTAGATAATCAAGAGATTACAGAAGAAATCAAAGAGGAAATTAAAAAATACCTAGAAACAAATAAGAATGAAAACACGATGACACAAAATCTATGGGATGCACCACAAGCAGTTCTATGAGGGAAGTATATAGCAATACAATCCTACTTTAAGAAAAAAGAAACATCTCAAATAAACAACACAACCTTACAACTAAAGGAATTAGGGAAAGAAGAACAAAACCCCCACAAAGTTAGCAGAAAGAAAGAAGACATAAAGACAAATAAATGAAAAAGAAATTATAGGAAAAATCAATAAAACTAAAAGCTGGTTCTTTGAGAAGATAAACAAAATTGATAAACCATTAGCCAGACTCATCAAGAAAAAAAATGAGAAGACTCAAATCAATAGAATTAGAAATGAAAAGGAGAAGTAACAACTGACACTGCAGAAATACAAAGGATCATGAGAGACTACTAAAAGCAACTCTAAGCCAATGAAATGGACAACCTGGAAGAAATGGACAAAGTCATAGAAATACACAACTTTCTGAGACTGAAATAGGAAGAAATACAAAATATGAAAAATCCAATCACAAGAACTGAAATTGAAACTGTGATTAAAAATATTCCAAGAAAAAAAAGCCCAGGACCAAATGGATTCACAGGTGAATTCTATCAAACATTTAGAGAAGAGCTGTCACCTATGCTTCCCAAACTCTTCCGAAATAGAGCAGAAGGAGAAACACTCCCAAACTCATTCTAGAGGCCACGATCACCCTGATACAAAAACCAGACAAAGACGTTACAAAGAAAGAAAACTACAGGGCAATAACGCTGATGAATATAGATGCAAATATCCTCAACAAAATACTAGCAAACAGAAACCAACAGCACATTAAAATGATCATACACCATGATCAAGTGGGGTTTATCCCAGGAACGTAAGGAATCTTAAATATATGCAAATTGATCAATGTGATACAGCATATTAACAAATTCAAGGAGAAATACCATATGATCATCTTAGTAGATGGAGAAAAAGCTTTGCACAAAAGTCAACACAGATTTATGATAAAAACCCTCCAGAAAGCAGGCATAAAGGGAACTTTCCTCAACACAATAGAGGCCATATATAACAAACACACAGTCAACATCATCCTCAATGGTGAAAAGGTGATACCATTTCCACTAGGATCAGGAACAAGACAAGGTTGCCCACTCTCACCACGATTATTCAACAAAGTGTTGGAAATTTTAGCCACAGCAATCAGAGAAGAAAAAGAAACAAAAAGAATCCAAATTGGAAAAAAAAGTGAAGCTGTCACTCTTTGCAGATGACATGATACCCTACATAGAGAATCCTAAATATGCTACCAGAAAACTACTAGAGCTAATGAATGAATTTGGTAAAGTAACAGGGTACAAAATTAATGCACGGAAATCTCTGGCATTCCTATACACTAACGAGGAAAAATCTGAAAGTGAAATTAAGAAAACACTCCCATTTACCATTGCAACAAAAAGAATAAAATATCTAGGAATAAACCTACCTAAGGAGACAAAAGACCTGTATGCAGAAAATTATAAGACACTAATGAAAGAAATTAAAGATGATACAAATAGATGGAGAGAGATACCATGTTCTTGGATTGGAAGAATGAACATTTTAAAAATGAATCTACTACCCAAAGCAATCTACAGATTCAATGAAATCGCTATCAAACTACCACTGGCATTTTTCACAGAACTAGAACAAAAAATTTCACAATCTGTATGGAAACAAAAAAGACCCCTCAGAGCCACAACAATCTTGAAAATGAAAAATGGAGCTGGAAGAATCAGGCTTGCTGACTTCAAACTACACTACAAGGTAAAGTAATCAAGACAGTATGTTACTGGCACAGAAACAGAAATATAGATCAATGGAACAGGATAGAAAGACACGAGATAAACCCACGCACATATGGTCACCTTATCTTTAATAAACAAGGCAAGAATATACAGTGGAGAAAAGACAGCCTCTTCAATAATTGGTGATGGGAGAATTGGACAGCTACATGCAAAAGAATGAAATTAGAACACTCCCTAACCCCATACACAAAAAGAAATTCAAAATGGATTAAAGACCTAAATGTAAGGCCAGATACTATCAAACTCTTAGAGGAAAACATAGGCAGAACACTCTATGACATAAATCACAGCAAGATCCTTTATGACCGAACTCCTAGAGAAATGGAAATTTGAAAAAATAAATAAACAAATGGGACCTAATGAAACTTAAAAGCTTTTGCACAGCAAAGAAAACCATAAACAAGACCAAAAGACAAACCGCACAATGGGAGAAAATATTGCAAATGAAGCAACTGACAAAGGATTAATTTCCAAAATTTACGAGCAGCTCATCCAGCTCAATAACAAAAAAAAAAACAACCCAATCCAAAAATGGGCAGAAAACCTAAATAGACATTTCTCCAAAGAAGATATACAGACTGCCAACTAACACATGAAAGAATGCTTAACACCATTAATCATTAGAGAAATGCAAATCAAAACTACAATGAGATATCATCTCACACCAGTCAGAATGGCCATCATCAAAAAATCTAGAAACAATAAATGCTGGTGAGGGTGTGGAGTAAAGGAAACACTCTTGCACTGCTGGTGGGAATGTGAATTGGTACAGTCACTATGGAGAACAGTATGGAGGTTCCTTAAAAAAATACAAATAGAACTACCATATGACCCAGCAATCGCACTACTGGGCATATACCCTGAGAAAACCATAATTCAAAAAGAGCCATGTACCAAAATGTTCATTGAAGATCTATTTACAATAGCCCAGAGATAGAAACAACCTACGTGTCCATCATCAGATGAATGGATAAAGAAGATGTGGCACATATATACAAAGGAATATTACTCAGCCATAAAAAGAAATGAAATTTAGCTATTTATAATGAGGTGGGTAGACCTAGAGAATGTCATACAGAGTGAAGTAAGTCAGGAAAAGAAAGACAAATACCATATGCTAACACATATGTATGGAATTTAAGGAAAAAAATGTCATGAATAACCTAGTGTTAAGACAGGAATAAAGACAGAAACCCACTAGAGAATGGAGTTGAGGATATGGGAAGCAGGAAGGGTAAGCTGTGACAAAACGAGAGAGAGGCATGGACATATATACACTACCAAACGTAAGGTAGATAGCTAGTGGGAAGCAGCCGCATAGCACAGGGAGATCAGCTCGGTGGTTTGTGACCACCCAGAGGGGTAGTATAGGGAGTGTGGGAGGGAGGGAGGGAAACACATGACGGAAGAGACATGGGAAAATATGTATATATAACTGATTCACTTTGTTATAAAGCACAAACGAACACACCATTATAAAGCAATTATGTTCCAATAAAGATGTTAAAAAAAAGCATAATATATCAAGGAATAAACCTACCTAGGAGAAAAAACCTGTATGCAGAATATTTTAAGATGCTGATGAAAGAAATTAAAGGTGATACAAATAGCTGGAAAGATATACCGTTTTCTTTGATTGGAAGAATCAACAATGTGAAAATGATTCTGCTACGCAAATCAAGCTATATATCCAATGCAATCCCTATCAAACTACTACTGGCATTTTTCACAGAACGAGAACAAAAAAATTCACAATTTGTATGGAAACACAAAAGAACATGAAAAGCCAAAGCAGTCTTGAGAAAGAAATCGGAGCTGGCGGAATCAGGCTTCCTGACTTCCGACTATACTACAAAGCTACAGTAATCAAGACATTATGGTACTGGCACAAAAACAGAAATATACATCAATGGAACAGCATAGAAAGCCCAGAGATAAACACACACACATATGTTCAATTTATCTTTGATAAAGGAGGCAAGAATATACAGTGGAGAAAAGGCAGCCTGTTCAATACGTGGTGCTTGGAAAACTGCACAGCTACATGTAAAAGAATGAAATTAAAACACTCCCTAACACCATACACAAAAATAAGCTCAAAATGTATTAAAGACCTCAATGTAAGACCAGATACTATCAAACTTTTAGGAGAAAACATAGGCAGAACATTCTAGGACATAAATCAAAACAAGATCCTTTTTACCCACCTCCTATACAAATGGAAATAAAAACAAAAATAAACAAATGAGAACTAATGAAATTCAAAAGGTTTTGCACAGCCAAGGAAACCTTCAACAAGACGAAAAGACAACCATCAGAATGAGAGAAAATATTTGCAAATGAAGCAGGTGTCAAAGGATTAATCTCCAAAATTTACATGCAGCTCATGCAGCTTAACAACAACAAAAAAAAAACAACCCAATCCAAAAATGGGCAGAAGACCTAAATAGATATTTCTCCAGAGAAGATATACAGACTGCCGACAAACACAAGAAAGAATGCTCAAATAACTAATCATTAGAGAAATGCAAATCAAAACTACAATGATATATCATCTCACACCAGTCAGAATGGCCATCATCAAAAAATCTACAAACAATAAATGCTGGAGAGGGTGTGGAGAAAAGGGAACACTCTTGCACTGTTGGTGGGAATGCAAATTGATACAGCCACTGTGGAGAACAGTATGGAGGTTCCTTAAAAAACTGCAAATAGAACTACCATATGACCCAACAATGCCACTACCGGGCATATACCCTGAGAAAACCATAATTCAAAAAGAGTCATGTACCAAAATGTTCATTGCCACTCTATTTACAATAGCCAGAACATGGAAGCAACCTACGTGTCCATCAACAGATGAATGGATAAAGAAGATGTGGCACATATATACAATGGAATATTACTCAGCCATAAAGAGAAACGAAATTGAGTTATTTGTAGTGAGGTGGTGGATATAAAGTCTGTCATACGGAGTGAAGTAAGTGAGAAAGAGAAAAACAAACACCGTGTACTAACACATATATATGGAATGTCAGGAAAAACAAAATTGGTCATGAAGAACCTAGAGGCAAGACGGGAATAAAGACACAGACTTACTAGAGAATGGACTTTAAGATATGGGGAGGGGGAAGGGTTAGCTGTGACAAAGTGAGAGAGTGGCATGGACTATATACACTACCAAACATAAAATAGATAGCTAGTGGGAAGTAGCCGCATAGCACAGGGAGATCAGCTCTGTGATTTGTTACCACCTAGAGGGGTGGTTTAGGGAGGGTGGGAGCCAGGGAGATGCAAGACTGAAGAGATATAGGGAAATATGTATATGTATAACTGATTCAGTTTGTTAGAAATCAGAAACTAACACACAATTTTAATGCAATTATACTCCAATAAAGATGTTATGAAAAAAAGAAAAAGGTTTCAACAGCATTCTATACCCATTTATGTTAAAAACCCTACAGAGTGTAGGCATAGAGGGAACTTACTTCAACATAATAAAGGCCATATATGACAAACCCACAGTCGACATCACCCTCAATGGTGAAAAACTGAAACCATTTCCTCTAAGATCAAGAGCAAGACAAGTTTGTCCACTCTCACCACTATTATTGAACATAGTTTTGGAAGTTTTAGCCACAGAAGTCATAGAAGTAAAATAAATCAAAATAATGCAAATCAGAAAAGAAGTAAAGCTGTCACTGTTTCCAGATGACATGATACTATACATAGAGAATCTTAAAGATGCTACCAGAAAACTACTAGAGCTAACCAATGAATTTGATAAAGTAGCAGGATACAAAATTATTACACAGAAATCTCTCGCATTCCTATACACAAATCATGAAAATTCTGAAAGAGACATTAATGAAACACTCACATTTACCATTACAACAAAAAATAAAAATACATAGGAATAAACCTACCCAAGGAGACTAAAGACGTGTATGCAGGGGGGACCTTGAAGATGGCGGAAGAGTAAGACGCGGAGATCGCCTTCCTCCCCACGGATATACCAGAAATACATCCACTTTGACAGGGCGAGAGAGAGTCATGGACATATACACACTAACAAACGTAGTAAGGTAGATAGCTGGGGGGAAGCAGCCGCAAGGCATAGGGATATTAGCTCGGTGCTTTGTGACAGCCTGGAAGGGTGGGATGGGGAGAGTGGGAGGGAGGGAGACGCAAGAGGGAAGACATATGGGAACATATGTATATGTATAGCTGATTCACTTTGTTATAGAGCAGAAACTAACACACCATTGTAAAGCAATTATACCCCAATAAAGATGTTTAAAAAAAAAAAAAAAAGACCTGTATGCAGAAAACTATGACACTGATGAAATAAATTAAAGATCATACAAACAGATGGAGAGACATGCCATGCTCTCAGATTTGAAGAATCACCATTGTGAAAATGACTATACTACCCAAAGCAATGTACAGATTCAATGCAATACCTATGATACTACCAATGGCATTTTTCACAGAAGTAGAAGACATATTTCACAACCTGTATGGAAACAGAAATGATACCGAATAGCCAAAGCAATCTTCACAAAGAAAAATGGAGCTAGATACATCAGGCTTCCAGACTTAAGACTATACTACAAAGCTACAGTAATCAAGACAGTATGGTACTGTCACAAAAACAGAAATATAGATCAATGGAATAGGATAGAAATCTCAGAGGTAAACCCCCACATATATGGTCACCTTATCTTTCATAAAGGAGGGAAGAATACAATGGATAAGAAACAGACTCTTCAATAAATGTTGCTGGGCAGTCTGGACACTTACATATATAGGAATGAAATTAGAACACTCCATAACACCATACTCAAAAATAAACTCAAAATTTATTAAAGGCCTAAATGTAAGGCCAGACACTGTCAAACTCTTAGAGGAAAATCTATGCAGAATCCTCCATGACTTAAATCACAGCAAGATCCTTTTTGACCCACCTACTGGATTAATGGAAATAAAAACAAAATAAACAACTGGGACATAATGAAACTTAGAAGATTATCCACAGCAAAGGAAACCATAAACAAGATGAAAAGACAATCCTCAGAATGGGAGACAATATTTGCAAATGAAGCAACTGACAAAGGACTAATCTCCAAAATATACAAGCAGTTCATGCAGCTCAATAGCAAAAAGAAAAAACAACCCAATTTAAAAATGGGAAGGACTAAATAGACATTTCTTCAAAAAAGTTATACAGATTGCCAACAAACACATGAAAGTATGCTCAACATCACTAATCATTAGAGGAATGTAAATCAAAACTCCAATTTGCTATCACCTCACACTGGTCAGAATGTCCATCATGAAAATATCTACAAACAATAAATGCTGCAGTGGTTGTGGAGAAAAGGGAACCCTCTTGCACTGTTGGTCGGAATGTAAATTGATACAGCCACTATTGAGAATATTATGGAGGTTCCTTAACAAACTAAATATAGAACTACCGTATGACCCAGCAATTGCACTACTGGGGATATGCCCTGAGAAAACCATAATTCAAAAAGAGTCATGGGAGGAACTTCAAGTTGGTGGAAGAATAAGACATGGAGATCAGCTTCCTCCCCACAAATACATCAGAAACTCTTCTAAATGTGGAACAACTCCTACAGAACACCTACTGAATGCTGGCAGAAGACTGCAGACCTCCCAAAAGGGAGAAAAACCTCCCCACGTACCTGGGCCAAAAGAAAAGACAGAGTCAAAAGAATAGGGACGCGACCTATAAGAGTGGGAGGGAGCTGTGAAGGTGGAAACGTTTCCACACACTAGGAAGCCCCTTCGTGGGTGGAGACCATGGGTGGCAGTGGGGGGCATCTTCATAGCCACTGAGGGGAGCTCAGCAACAGGGGTGCAGAGGGCAAAGCGGAGAGATTGCTGCACAGAGGATTGATGCCCACCAGCACTCACCAGCCCAAGAGGCTTGTCTGCTCTCCCGCTGGGGTGGACCGGGGTTGGGAGCTGACGCTCCGACTTCGGTCTGAATCCTGGAAGAAGATGGAGGTTGGCTGCGTGAACACAGCCTGAAGGAGGCTAGTTCACCACGGCTAGCTGGGAGGGAGTCCAGAAAAATGTCTGGAACTGCCAAAGAGGCAAGAGACTTTTTAGTGCCTCTTTGTTCCCTGGTGCGGGAAGAGAAGGCATTAAGATCGCTGCTTGTAGCACAGGGAGATCAGCTCGGCGCTTTGTGACCACCTAGAGGGGTGGGATAGGGAGGGTGGGAGGCAGGGAGATGCAAGAGGGAAGAGATATGGGGACATATGTATATGTATAACGGATTCACTTTCTTATAAAGGAGAAACTGACACACAATTGTAAAGCAATTATACACTACTAAAGATGTTAAAAAAAAAAAAAAACAAAACACAAGAAGATCGCTGCTTGAAGAGGCTCCAGAGACAGGCGGGATCCGCGGCTATCAGCGTGGACCCCAGAGATGGGCATGAGACACGGTGGCTGCTGCTGCAGCCACCAAGAAGCCAGTGTGCAAGCACAAAGCACGATCCACAACTTCCCTCCCAGGAACCTCTGCAGCCTGCCAATGCCAGGGTCCCATGTCCAGGGACAACTTACCCAGGAGAACACACAGCGCACATAATGTTGTTGCAATGTCATACTGGCCTCTGCCGCCGCAGGCGCCTGCCGCACACCATAAACATCCCTCCCCCTGGGCCTGAGTGAGCCAGAGCCCCAGAAGCACCTGCATCTTTAACCCCGTCCTGCCTGAGAGAAGAATAGAGGCTCTCAGGCGACCTACACGCAGAGGCAGGGCCAAATCCAAAGCTGAATCCCAGGAGGTGTGTGAACAAAGAGAAAGGGAAATCTCTCCAAGCAGCCTCAGGAGCAGTGAATTAAATCTCCACAGTCAACTTAATGTACCCTGTATCTGTGGAAAACCTCAGTAGACAACGAATGATCAAAATTCAGGAGGTGGACTGTGGGAACAACAATATAGATATATTATTTCCCTCTTTCTCTATTTGTGAGTGTGTATGCATATGCATCTCTCTGTGATTTGTCTGTATAGCTTTGCTTTTACCATTTGTCCTAGGGTCCTGTCATTCCATTTTTTTTTTTTTTAGTATAGTTTTCAACACTTTTTATCATGGGTGGATTTGTTTCTTGGTTGTTCTTTCTTTCTTAAGTACTTAAAAAATTTTAATACTTATTTTTGTTCTTAATTTTATAAATATTTTATTTCATTTTATCTTTTTCTTTCTTTCTTTCTTTTTATCTCCCTTTTATTCTGAGCCATATGGATGATAGATTCTTGGTGCTGGAACCAGGAGTCAGGGCTGTGCCTCTGAGGTGAGAAAGCCAAGTTCAGGAAATTGGTCCACCAGAGACCTCCGAGCTCCACGTAATATCAAACGGCAAAATCTCCCAGAGATCTCCATCTCAACAACAACCGCACTCCACTCAACGACCAGTAAGCTACAGTGCAAGACACCCTGTGCCAAAGAAGTAGTGAGACAGGAACACAACCCCATCCATTAGCACAGAGGCTGCCAAAAATCATAACAAGTCCACAGACACCTCAAAACACACTACCAGACGTGGACCTGCCCACAAGAAAGACAAGATCAAGCCTCATCAACCAGAACACAGGCACTAGTTCCCTACACCAGGAAGCCGACACAAACCACTGTAACAACTTTAGCCACTGGGGACAGACACCAAAAACAACACAAACTACGAAACTGCAGGCAGTGAAAAGGAGACCACATCAAGTAAGTTAAGAAAAAGGAGAAGACAGAGAGATACAGCAGATGAAGGAGCAAGGCAAAAACCGACCAGACCTATCAAATGAAGAGGAAATAGGCAGTATACCAAAAAAGAATTCAGAATAATGATAGTAAAGATGATCCAAAATATTGGAAATAGAATGGAGAAAATACAAGAAACATTTAACAAGGACCTAGAAGAACTAAACAGCAAACAAACAGAGAAGAACAACACAATAAAGAACTTAAATGTTCTCTAGAAGGTTTATCAATTTTGTTTATCTTCTCAAAGAAATGGCTTTTAGTTTTATTGATATTTGCTATCATTTCCTTCATTTCTTTTTCATTTATTTCTGATCTGATCTTTAAGATTTCTTTCCTTCTGCTAACTTTGGGTTTTTTTTGTTCTTCTTTCTCTAATTGCTTTAGGTTCAAGGTTAGGTTGTTTATTTGAGACGCTTCCTGTTTCTTTTTTTTACATCCTTATTAGAGTATCATTGCTTTACAATGGTGTGTTAGTTTCTGCTTTATAACAAAGGGAATCAGTTATACATATACATATGTTCCCATATATCTTCCCTCTTGCGTCTCCCTCCCTCCCACGCGCCCTATTGCACTCCTACAGGCGGTCAAAAAGCACCGAGCTGATCTCCTTGTGCTATGCGGCTGCTTCCCACTAGCAATCTACCTTACATTTGGTAGCGTATATATGTCCATGCCTCTCTCTCGCTTTGTCACAGCTTACCCTTCCCCCTCCCCATATCCTCAAGTCCATTCTATAGTAGGTCTGAGTCTTTATTCCTGTCTTACCCCTAGGTTCTTCATAATATTTTTTTCTTAAATTCCATATATATGTGTTAGCGTACAGTATTTGTCTTTCTCTTTCTGACTTACTTCATTCTGTATGACACACTCTAGGTCTATCCACCTCATTACAAATAGCTGAACTTCATTTCTTTTTAAGGCTGTGTAATATTCCATTGTATATATGTGCCACGTCTTCTTTATCCATTCATCCGATGATTGACACTTAGGTTGTTTCCATCTCTGGGCTATTGTAAATACAGCTGCAATGACCATTTTGGTTCATGACTCTTTTGAATTATGGTTTTCTCAGGGTATATGCCCAGTAGTGGGATTGATGGGTCATATGGTAGATCTATTTGTATTTTTTAAGAACCTCCATACTGTTCTCCATAGTGGCTGTACCAATTCACATTCCCACCAACAGTGCAAGAGTGTTCCCTTTTCTCCACACCCTCTCCAGCATTTATTGTTTCTAGATTTTTTATGATGACAGTTCTGACTGGTGTGAGATGATATCTCATTGTAGCATTGATTTGCATTTCTCTAATGATTAATTATGTTGAGCATTCTTTCATGTGTTTGTTGACAGTCTGTATGTCTTCTTTGGAGAAATGTCTATTTAGGTCTTCTGCCCATTTTTGGATTGTGTGGTTTGTTTTTTTTTGTTATTGTGCCACATGAGCTGCTTATAAAGTTTGGAGATTAATCCTTTGTCAGCTGCTTCATTTGCAAATATTTTCTCCCACTCCAAGGGTTGTCTTTTGGTCTTGTTTATGGTTTCCTTTGCTGTGCAAAAGCTTTTAAGTTTCATTAGGTCCCATTTGTTTATTTTTGTTTTTATTTCCATTTCTCTAAGAGGTGGGTCTAAAAGGATCTTGCTGTGATTTATATCATAGAGTGTTCTGCCTGTTTTCCTCTAAGAGTTTGATAGTTTTTGGCCTTAAATTTAGGTCTTCAATTCATTTTGAGATTATTTTTGTGTATGGTGTTATGAAGTGATCTAATCTCATACTTTTACATGTACCTGTCCAGTTTTCCCAGCACCATTTACTGAAGAGGCTGTCCTTTTTCCTCTGTACATTCCTGCCTCCTTTATCAAAGATAAGATGACCATAGGTGCGTGGGTTTATCTCTGGGCTTTCTATCCTGTTCCATTGACCTATCTTTCTGTTTTTGTGTATGTACCATACTGTCTTGATTACTGTAGCTTTGTAGTATAGTCTGAAGTCAGGGAGCCTGATCGCTTCAGCTCCATTTTTCGTTCTCAATAGTACTTTGGCTATTTGGGGTCTCTCGTGTTTCCATACAAATTGTGCAATTTTTTGTTCTAGTTCTGTAAAAAATGACAGTGGTAGTTTTTAGTGTATAGGAATGCCAGAGATTTCTGTGCATTTATTTTGTATCCTGTACCAAATTCATTGATTAGCACTAGTAGTTTTCTGGTATCATCTTTAGGATTCTCTATGTATTGTATCATGTCATCTGCAAAGAGTGATAACTTTACTTCTTCTTTTCCGATTTGGATTCCTTTTTTTTCCTTTTCTTCTCTGATGGCTGGAACTAAAACTTCCAAAACTATGTTGAATAAGAGTGGTGAGAGTGGGCAACCTTGTCTTGTTCCTGATCTTAGTGGAAATGCTTCCAGTTTTTCAGCGTTGAGGATGATGTTGGCTGTGGGTTTCTCATATATGGCCTTTATTATGTTGAGGAAAGTTCCCTCTATGCCCACTTTCTTTAGGATTTTTATCATAAATCGGTGTTGAATTTTGTCAAAAGCTTTCTCTGCATCTACTGAGATGGTCATATGGATTTTCTCCTTCAATTTGTTAATATGGTTTATCACTTTGATTGATTTGTGTATATTGAAGAATCCTTGCATTCCTGGAATAAACCCCACTTGATCATGGTGTATGATCCTTTTAATGTGCTGTTGGATTCTGTTTGCTTGTATTTTGTTGAGGATTTTTGCATCTATGTTCATCAGTGATATTGGCCTGTAGTTTTCTTTCTTTGTGACATCCTTGTCTGCTTTTGGTATCAAGGTCATGGTGGCCTCGTAGAATGAGTTTGGGAGTGTTCCTCCCTTTGCTATATTGTGCAAGATTTTGAGAAGGATAGGTGTTAACTCTAATCTAGATGTTTGATAGAATTCGCCTGTGAAGCCATCTGGTCCCGGGCTTTTGCTTGTTGGAAGACATTTAATCACAGTTTCAATTTCAGTGCTTGTGATTGGTCTGTTCTTATTTTCTATTTCTTCCTGACTCAGTCTTGGCACTTTGTGCATTTCTAAGAATTTGTCCATTTCTTTCAGGTTGTCCATTTTATTGGCATAGATTTGCTTGTAGTAATCTCTTATGATCTTCTGTATTTCTGCACTGTCAGTTGTTATTTTTCCTTTTCATTTCTAATTCTATAGATTTGAGTCTTCTCCCTTTTTTTCTTGATGAGTCTGGCTAAGGGTTTATCAATTTTATTTATCTTCTCAAAGCACCAGCTTTTAGTTTTATTGATATTTTCTATTGTTTCCTTCATTTCTTTTTCACTGATTTCTGATCTGATTTTTATGATTTCTTTCCTTCTGCTAACTTTGGGGTTTTTTTGTTCCTCTTTCTCCAATTGCTTTAGGTGCAAGTTTAGGTTGTTCATTGGAGATGTTTCCTGTTGCTTAAGGTAGGATTGTGTTGCTATAAACTTCTCTCTTAGAACTGCTTTTGCTGCATCCCATAGGTTTTGGGTCATCGGGTCTTCATTTTCATTTATTTCTAGGCACTTTTTGATTTCCTCTTTGATTTCTTCAGTGGTCTCTTGGTTATTAAGTAGAGTATTGTTAGCCTCCATGTGTTTGTATTTCTTACAGATCTTTTCCTGTAATTGATATCTAGTCTCATAGCATTGTGGTCAGAATAGATACTTGATATGATTTCAATTTTCTTAAATTACCAAGGCTTGATTTGTGACCCAAGATATGATGTATCCTGGAGAATGTTCCAGGAGCACTTGTGGAGCACTTGTGAAAAATGTGTATTCTGTTGTTTTTGGGCGGAATGTCCTATAAATATCCATTCAGTCCATCTTGTTTAACGTATCATTTAAAGCTTGTGTTTCCTTATTTTCATTTTGGATGATCTGTCCATTGTTGAAAGTGGGGTGTTAAAGTCCCCTAATATGATTGTGTTACTGTGGATTTCCACTTTTATGGCTGTTAGTATTTGCCTTATGTATTGAGGTGCTCCTATGTTGGGTGAATAAATAATTACAATTGTTATATCTTCTTCTAGGATCAATCTCTTGATCATTATGTAGTGTCCTTCTTTGTCTCTTGTAATCGTCTTTATTTTAAAGGCAATTTTTTCTGATAGGAAAATTGCTACTCTAGCTTTCTTTTGATTTCAATTTGCATGGAATATCTTTTTCCATCCCCTAACTTTCTGTGTCTATGTGTCCCTAAGCCTGAAGTGGGTCTCTTTTAGAGAGCATATATATGGGTCTTGTTTTTGTATCCATTTTGCCAGTCTGTGTCTTTTGGTGGGAGCACTTAATCCATTTATGTTTAAGGTAATTATCAATATGTATATTCCTATTCCCATTTTCTTAATTGTTTTGCATTTGTTTTTGTATGTCTTTTCCTTCTCTTGTGTTTCTTGTCTAGAGAAGCTCCTTTAGCATTGGTTGTAAAGCTGGTTTGGTGGTGCTGTACTCTCTCAGCTGTTGCTTGTCTGTAAAGCTTTTAATTTCTCCATCAAATCTGAATGGTGTACTTGCTGGGTAGAGTAATCTTGGATTTAGGATTTTCTCCTTCATCCCTTTAAATATGTCCTGCCACTCCCTTCTGGCTTGCAGAGTTTCTGCTGCAAGATCAGCTGTTAACCTTATGGGGATTCCCTTGTGTGTTATTTGTTGTTTTTCCCTTGCTGCTTTTAATATGTTTGCTTGGTATTTAATTTTTGATAGTTTGATTAATGTGTCTTGGCATGTTTCACCTTGGATTTATCCTGTATGGGACTCTCTTCCTGGACTTGATTAACTATTTCCTTTCCCGTATTAGGGAAGTTTTAAACTATAATCTCTTCAAATATTTTCTCAGTCCCTTTCTTTTTCTCCTCTTCTTCTGGGACACCTATAATTCGAATGTTGGTGCATTTCATCTTGTCTCAGAGGTCTCTGAGACTGTCCTCTGTTATTTTCATTCTTTTTTATTTATTCTGCTCTGCAGTAGTTATTTCCACTATTTTATCTTCCAGGTCTATTATCCGTTCTTCTGCCTCAGTTATTTTGCTATTGATCCCTTTGAGGGTATTTTTACTTTCATGTATTGTGTTGTTCATCATTGCTTCTTTCCTCTTTAGTTCTTCTAGGTCCTTGTTAAATGTTTCTTGCATTTTCTCTATTCTATTTCCAAGATTTTGGATCATCTTTACTATCATTTTCCTGAATTCTTTTTCAGGCAGATTGCCTATTTCCTCTTCATTTGTTAGGTCTGGTGGGTGTTTACCTTGCTCCTTCATGTGCTGTGTGTTTTTCTGTCTTCTCATTTTGCTTATCTTACTGTGTTTGGGGTCTCCTTTTCGCAGGCTGCAGGTTCGTAGTTCCCATTGTTGTTGGTTTCTGTCCCCAATGGCTAAGGTTGGTTCAGTGGGTTGTGTAGGCTTCCTGGTGGAGGGGACTAGTGCCTGTGTTCTGGTGGATGAGGCTGGATCTTGTCTTTCTGGTGAGCATGTCCATGTCTTGTGGTGTGTTTTGGGGTGTCTGTGGCCTTATTATTATTTTAGGCAGCCTCTCTGCTAATGGGTGGGGTTGTGTTCCTCTCTTTCTAGCTGTTTGGCATCGGGTATCCAGCACTGTAGCTTGTTTGTCGTTGAGTTTAGCTGGGTATTGGTTTTGAGGTGGAGATCTCTGGGAGATTTTTGCCATTTGATATTACATGGATCTGGGAGGTCTCTTGTGCACCAGTGTCCTGAATTTGGCTCTCCCACCTCAGAGGCAAAGCACTAACTCCTGGTTGGAGGACGGCTGCATGGCTGCACAGCTGAGAATAAAACGTAGAAAATGTAGAAAGAAAGAAAGAAAGAAAGAAAGAGGATAAAATAAAGTAAGATAAAATAAAGTTACTAAAAGAAAATATAAAAATATAATTATTAAGAAAAAAATTTTTAAAGTGAAAACAAACAAACTAACAAAAAAATGGATGGACAGAACCTTAGGACAAATGGTGAAAGCCAAGCTATACAGACAAAATCTCACACAGAAGTATATACATACACACTCACAAAAATTGGAAAAGGGGAAAAATAATATAACTTGCTCTCAAAGTCCACCTCCTTAATTTGGGATGATTCGTTGTCTATTCAGGTATTCCACAGATGCAGGGTGCATCAAGTTGACTGTGGAGATTTACGTCACTGATCCTGAGGCTGCTGGGAGAAATTTCCCTTCCTCTTCTTTGTTCGCACTGCTCCCGGGATTCAGCTTTGGATTTGGCTCAGCCTCTGTGAGTAGGTTGTCTGAGGGCATCTGTTCTTCGCTCAGACAGTACGGTGTTATAGGATCAGCTGATTCGGGGGCTCTGGCTCACTCACGCTGGGGTGAGGGGGACATACGGCTGCAGGGCGAGCTTGTGGTGGCAGTGGCCAGCGTATCATTGCAGCAGCCTGAAGCGCACTGTGCATTCTCCTGGGGAAGTTTTCCCTGCATCATCGGACCCTGGCAGTGGTGGGCTGCACAGGCTTCCGGGAGGGGAGGTGTGGATAGTGATCTGTGTTCACACACAGGATTTTTGGTGGTGGCAGCAGCAGCCTTAGCATCTCATGCCCGTCTTTGTGGTCTGCGCTGATAGACGTGGCTCGTGCCTGTCTCCGGAGTTCCTTTAAGCAGCGCTCTTAATCCCCTCTCCTCGCACACCAGGAAACAAAGAGGGAAGAAAATGTGTCTTGACTCTTCATCAGGTACAGGGTTTATCCCGGACTCCCTTCCAGCTCCCCATGGTGCACTAACCCCTTTAGGCTGTGTTCACATGCCCAACCCCAGTCCTCTCTCTGGGATCCAACTGAAGCCCAATCCCCAGCTCCCAGCCCCTCCCCTCTCCAGCGGGAGAGCAGACAAGCCTCCCGGGCTGGTGAGTGCTGGTTGGCAACGATCATCTGTGCGGGAATCTCTCTGCTTTTCCCTCTGCACCCCTGTTGCTGTGCTCTCCTCTGAGGCTCCAATGCTGCTCCCCTCCACCACCTGCAATCTCCGTCCTCGAAAGTGCTGCCTGGTGTGTTGATACCTTTCCTCCTTCACAGCTCCCTCCGACAGGTGCAGGTCCCATCCCTACTCTTTTGTCTCTGTTTTTTTCTTTTTTCTTTTGCCCTACACAGTTACGTGGGGGAGTTTCTTGCCTTTTGGGAGGTCTGAGGTCTTCTGCCAGCGTTCAGTTGGTGTTCTATAGGAGCAGTTCCACGTGTAGATGTATTTCTGATGTATCTGTGAGGAGGAAGGTGATCTCCACGTCTTACTCTTCCACAGTCCTCCTCAATTACCCCTCATTTCCTATTTCAGAAGCTTCTAGATGCAAATCAATGTAAGCATTCCATTCAGTCTGTTTGATCTTACAGCTGCCTTTTTCTAACTGTGCATGAGAAAATAGCAGCTTTCGAATATCAAAAGAACGAATATTTGGCCCTTTCAAGTTGAGATCTCCTTTAGTATAATTTCCCAAATTAAGTAGGTATTTGTAAGTATGTGTTTTGTATGTACCTATACCTGTCTGGGATGTTAGTCAGAGGCTGGTTTTCTCACGCCCTTTTTTTCTGTGTTTGAAAGGCTCTATTTCCTATTTTAATGTTGAACTTTGGGATAAAATTTACTAATGAAGTTGTGTAGTGGGCCAGTGTGCTGCTTGTGAGCTTAACTCCTCTAGGTGTCACCCTAGAGTGGTTTCAGCCCTCTTACGTGTCTCAATTTTTCCCTTCAGTGGTCCAAGACCACCACAGGTGCTTGGATCACTGAATGGTCAATTCTTATAGTGACCCCTGTATTAGCAAGTCTTTTAATTAATGAGTGGGTTTCCCTATGGGACCACTGCACAGTTGAGGACTCTGCTTCCACCACTCCCGTAAATGTCTCAGTCACCTGAGAAAGTCGTAACCAACCGGGAGGAGTCTTGTCCCTTTTCTTCAGAGCAAGGCTCTCATGTAATATCTTCACTTTTATCCCAAAAAATTCTATTAAGGCAGCCAAACTGAGGAAAAGTGTCAGATCAGCCTCT
Source organism: Neophocaena asiaeorientalis asiaeorientalis (assembly GCF_003031525.2). Classification (NCBI taxonomy): domain Eukaryota; kingdom Metazoa; phylum Chordata; class Mammalia; order Artiodactyla; family Phocoenidae; genus Neophocaena; species Neophocaena asiaeorientalis. The sequence goes on along the minus strand of NW_020174258.1, from coordinate 109,385 downwards.
TACCTAACCACTCAGCCCAGACCACTCAGTCTCCTACAACTGAGAAAACCCCGGTATCTTTCAACCACCTCCCATCAGTATCTTTCAACCACCCCCCATCAGTATCTTTCAACTGGGTCGGTATTCTTCAGTATATTTCAACCAAGCACCCTCCCCCCAGTATGTTTCAACTGGGTGGGTATACCCTGGTATCTTTCATCTGCCTCCCCCCCAGTACCTTTCAACTGGGGGAGTGGGACAGGTACGTGTTATAAACGAATAAATAAAACTCAGGATAATCAACTAATATGGGAGATCCAAGAACCAGGACAGTCTCACCCAAATTCGTCTCACCCAAATTCGTCTGGACTCTCTGAGGAGGCAGACGTGCACAAGCTCTGGTTCCTCGTACAGTTCAGGTAAAGGAGATAAGTCCACTCTGGGTCCCGTATCTGTGGTAGCCATAACTGTTGACTGAAAAAAATGCACAACATGAGAGTTGTGAGTTAAGTTTTATGTGGGGCAAAAAGAGGACTATAACCTGGGAGGCAGCGTTTCAGCTAGCTCTGAGAAACTACTTGAAAGAGGTAGGGGTGAAGGTCAGTATATATGTGATTTTGGTGAAGGGGAAGAACATGTAATCAAGCACATATTTTTTACAGAAAGTTACTGCTAGTCACGAGGAAGAGACGTCACCATGAAGGATTTTAGTGCTTTTCTAGATATTAGGAGATGCAAGAATTGGGCTCATAAAATCATCTCCTGAAAATATCTATCTGAAGACATGTTCTTCCAGTTTTTCCCAGAGCACAGAGTGCCTCATTCCTGATCTCCACACTGAACTCCTTTCAGGGGGTGTTGAAGGTCAGCAGCTGCAGCAGTTAACTTGATCCTTGTAGAGGTAGATGGCAAGTGCAAATTTGTAGATCACAGGCGATTATGATGTGTCAGTGTAAGTTCATCAATTGTAAAAAATGCACCACTCCGGTGAGGGATGTTAATAATGGGGGAAGGTATGCATGTGGGACAGGGTATATTTGGGAAATATCTGTACATTTTTAATTTTACTGTGAGGTTAAAACTGCTCTAGAAAAATAAAATCTTTAATTAAAACAATAATGGATAATGGGCTTGGTAGACTATTTGTTTATTATATTTGTAACATGACTTGGGAAGATGGAAGTATTCCTATTGCCTGTGGTTTAATGTGTAGGAATAATATATCTTACCTTCCAAGCTCCACATGTTGATTATACATTAGGTATCAATTGGAAAATAAAACTGAAGAATAACTCTGAAATTGTAATGCACTTAGAAAAACAAGCTGCTGAACGAAATCAACTTATTATATAAAGTTGTTATAGGATGATGGATAAATTGTGTGTTGCTAATCAAGAACCCACTCTAACTATACATGAGTGGTATGATATCTTCAAAGGCTACTCACCTAAAGCTAATTTTCTTTTAAATTCAACCTGTAATAATATTAATCATTACTTTGTTAGATATGTTGCTTTGGCCTTTTTGGATACACAGAAAATTAAGAACATCCAAAAGAGAAATCAGCCCTGTAATGCAAATTATATCAAAACTCTGATATCATGTTTTATCAAAAGGGGGAATAATTGTGAGAAAAGTAAACTTACCTAACCTTACTGAGGAATGTTAAAGGATGGGACTAATCATATGTACTAGATACACTGTTAGGGGCAACTGTAGGAGGTACTGATAAAGGAATTATGAAGAACAAATATTGGAGTAAGCCTGATAAAGGAATTATGAAGAACAAATATTGGAGTAAGCCCGATAAAGAATTATAGAAAACAGGATGTCATAGGAAGCTCAATAAAACTTCTGACAAATTGAGTAACTGTTGACTGTTCACTAAAAGAAGGAATGTTGGGGGACGAGGGGAAGATGATGGAAAAGTAAGATGTGGAGATCACCTTCCTCCCCACAGATACACCAGAAATACATCTACACGTGGAACAACTCCTACAGAACACCTACTGAATGCTGGCAGAAGACCTCAGACCTCCCAAAAGGCAAAAATCTCCACACGTGCCTGGGTAGGGCAAAAGAAAAAAGAATAAACAGAGACAAAATGATAGGGATGGGATCTGCACCAGTGGGAGGGAGCCATGAAGGATGAAAGGTTTCCACACACTAGAAGCCCCTTCGCGGGTTGAGACTGCGGCTGGCGGAGGGGGAAGTTTTGGGGCCCTGGAGGAGAGCAAAGCAACAGCGGTGCAGAGGGCAAACTGGAGAGCTTCCCGCACAGAGGATCGGTGACGACCAGCACTCACCAGCCCAAGAGGCTTGTCTGCTCACCCGTCGGTGCGGGCAGGGCTGGGAGCTGGGGCTCGGGCTTCGGTCGGTGCACAGGGAGAGGACTGGGGTTAGCGGCGTGAACACAGCCTGCAGGGGGTTAGTGCACCACAGTAGCCGGGAGGGAGTCCGGGGAAAAGTCTGGACCTGGCGAAAAGGCAAGAGACTTTTTCTTCACTCTTTGTTTCCTGGTGCGCGAGGAGAGGGGATTAAGAGCGCTGCTTAAAGGAGCTCCAGAGACGGTCGCGAGCGGCGGCTAACATCGTGGACCCTTGAGACAGGCATGAGACGCTAAGGCTGCTGCTGCTGCCACCAAGAAGCCTGTGTGTGAGCACAGGTCACTATCCACCCCTCCTCTCCCGGGTGCCTGTGCAGCCCGCCACTGCCAGGGGCCCGGGATCCAGGGACAACTTCCCAAGGAGAAAGTATGGAGAGCCTCAAGCTGGTGCAACGTCATGCCAGGCTCTGCTGCCGAAGGTTCGCCCCACACTCCGTGTCCCTCCCTCCCCCAGGCCTGAGTGAGCCAGAGTCCCCGAGTCAGCTGCTCCTTGAACTGTGTCCTGTTTGAGCGAAGAACAGACGCCCTCCGCCAACCTACACACAGAGGCGGGGCCAAACCCAAAGCTGAGTCCCTGGGAGCTGTGAGAACAAGGCACAGAAAGGAAAATCTCTCCCAGCAGCCTCCAAAGCAGCGGATTAAAGGTTCACAATCAACTTGATATACCTGCATCTGTGGAATATATGAAAAGACAACGAATCATCCCAAATTAAGGAGGTGGACTTTGAGAGCAAGATTTATGATTTTTTCTCCTTTTCCTCTTTTTGTGAGTGTGTATGTGTATGCTTCTGTGCAAGATTTTGTCTATATAGCTTTGCTTCCACCAGCTGTCCTAGAGTTCTACCCATCCGTTTTTTAAAAAATTTTTTCTCTTAATAATTATTTTTATTTTAAGAATTTATTATATTTTATCTTACTTCATTTTACTTTATCTTCTTTGTTTCTTTCTTTCCTTCCTTCCCTCCTTCCTTCCTTCCTTCCTCCCTCCTCCTTCCATCCTTTCTTTCTTTCTTTCTTTCTATGTCTACTACTTATTTCTTTCTAATTTTTCTCCCTTTTATTCTGAGCCATGTGGATGAAAGGCTCTTGGTGTTGCAGCCAGCAGTCAGTGGTCTACATCTGAGGTGGGAGAACCAACGTCAGGACACTGATCCTCAAGACACCTCCCAGCTACACATAATATCAAACGGTAAAAGTAGCCCAGAGAACTCCATCTCAACACCAGCACCCAGTTACACTCAACGACCAGCAAGCTACAGTGCTGGACACCTTATGCCAAACAACTAGCAAGACAGGAACACAACCTCACCCATTAGCAGAGAGGCTGCCTAAAATCATAATAAAGCCACAGACACCCCAAAACACACCACCAGACGTGGAACTGCCCACCAGCAAGACTAGATCCAGCTTCATCCACCACAACACAGGCACTAGTTCCCTCCACCAGGAAGCCTACACAACCCACTGAACCAACCTTAGCCATTGGGGACAGAAACCAACAACAATGGGAACTACGAACCTGCAGCCTGCGAAAAGGAGACCCCAAACACAGTAAGATAAGCAAAATGAAAAGACAGAAAAACACACAGCAGATGATGGAGCATGATAAAAACCCACCAGACCTAACAAATGAAGAGGAAATAGGCAATCTGCCTGAAAAAGAATTCAGAATAATGATAGTAAAGATGACCCAAAATCTTGGAAATGGAATAGACAAAATGAAAGATACATTTAACAAGGGCCTAGAAGAACTAAAGATGAAACAAACAATGATGAAGAACACAATAAATGAAATTAAAAATACTCTAAATGGGATCAATAGCAGAATAACTGAGGCAGAAAAACGGATAAGTGACCTGGAAGATAAAATAGTGGAAATAATTACAGCAGAGCAGAATAAAGAAAAAAGAATGAAAAGAACTGAGGACAGTCTCAGAGACTTCTGAAACAACATTAAATGCACCAACATTTGAATTAAAGGGGTTCCAGAAGAAGAAGAGAAAAAGAAAGGGACTGAGAAAATATTTGAAGAGGTTATAGTTGAAAACTCCCCTAATATGGGAAAGGAAATATTTAATCAACTCCAGGAAGCACAGAGAGTCCCATACAGGATATATCCAAGGAGAAATATGCCAAGACACATATTAATCAAACTGTCAAAAGTTAAATACAAAGAAAACATATTAAAAGCAGCAAGGGAAAAACAACAAACAACACACAAGGGAACGCCCATAAGGTTAACAGCTGATCTTTCAGCAGAAACTCTGCAAGCCAGAAGGGACTGGCAGGACATATTTAAAGTGATGCAGGAGAAAAACCTGCAATAAAGATTATTCTACACAGCAAGGATCTCATTCAGATTTGATGGAGAAATTAAAAGCGTTACAGACAAGCAAAAGCTGAGACAGTACATCACCAACAAACCAGCTTTACAACAAATGCTAAAGGAACTTCTCTAGGCAAGAAACACAAGAGAAGGAAAAGACCTACAAAAACAAACGCAAAACAATTAAGAAAATTGGAATAGGAACATACATATCAATAATGGCCTTAAATGTAAATGGACTAAACGCTCCCACCAAAAGACAGAGATTATGCTGTCTACAAGAGAGACACGTCATACCTACAGACACATACAGACTGAAAGTAAGGGGATGGAAAAAGATATTCCATGTAAATGGAAACCAAAAGATAGCTGGAGTAGCAATTCTCATACCAGATAAAATATAGTTTAAAATAAAGACTGTTAGAAAAGACAAAAAAGGACACTACATAATGATCAAGGGATCGATCCAAGAAGAAGATATAACAATTGTAAATATTTATGCACCCAACATAGGAGCACCTCAATACATAAGGCAAATACTAACAGCCATAAAAGGGGAAATCGACAGCAACACATTCTGAGAAGGGGACTTTAACACCCCACTTTCACCAATGGACAGATCATCCAAAATGAAAATAAATAAGGAAACACAAGCTTTAAATGATACATTAAACAAGATGGACTTAATTGATATTTATAGGACATTCCATCCAAAAACAACAGAATACACATTTTTCTCAAATGCTCCTGGAATATTCTCCAGGATACATCATATCTTGTGTCACAAATCAAGCCTTGGTAAATTTAAGAAAATTGAAATTGTATCAAGTATCTTTTCTGACCACCACGCCATGAGACTAGATATCAATTACAGGAAAATTCTGTAAAAAATACAAACACATGGAGGCTAAAAATACACTATTTAATATCGAAGTGGTCACTGAAGAAATCAAAGAGGAAATGAAAAAAATACCTAGAAACAAATGACAATGGAGACAGGACACCCCCAAACATATGGGATGCAGCTAAAGCAGTTCTAAGAGGGAAGTTTATAGGAATACAATCCTACCTTAAGCAACAGGAAACATCTCGAATAAACAACCTAACCTTGCACCTAAAGCAATTAGAGAAATAAGAAAAAAAACACCCCAAAGTTAGCAGGAGAGAAATCATAAATATTCAGATCAGAAATCAATGAAAAAGAAATGAAGGAAACGATAGCAAAGATCAATAAAACGAAAAGCTGATTCTTTGAGAAGATAAACAAAATTGATAAACCATTAGCCAGCCTCATCAAGAAAAAAAGGGAGAAGACTCAAATCAATAGAATGAGAAATGAAAAAGGAGAAGTAACAATTGACACTGCAAAAATACAAAAGTATCATACAACATGATCAAGTGGGGTTTATTCCAGGAATGCAAGGATTCTTCAATATACGCAAATCAATCAACGTGACACACCACATTCACGAATTGAAGGATAAAAACCATATGATCATCTCAATAGATGCAGAGAAAGCTTTTGACAAAATTCAACACCAATTTATCATAAAAACCATGCAGAAAGTGGGCATAGAGGGAACTTTCCTCAACATAGTAAAAGCCATATATGACAAACCAACAGTCAACATTGTCCTAAATGGTGAAAAACTGAAAGCATTTCCACTAAGATCAGGAACAAGACAAGGTTGCCCACTCTCACCACTTTTACTCAACATAGTTTTGGAAGTTTTAGCCACAGCCATCAGAGAAGAAAAGGAAATAAAAGGAATCCAAATCGGAAAGGAAGAAGTAAAGCTGTCACTGTTTGCAGATGACATGATACAATACATAGAGAATCCTACAGATGCTACCAGAACACTACTAGAGCTAATAAATGAATTTGGTAAAGTAGCAGGATACAAAATTAATGCACAGAAATCTCTGGCATTCCTATATACTAATGATGAAAAATCTGAAAGTGAAATCAAGAAAACACTCCCATTTACCACAGCAACAATAAGAATAAAATATCTAGGAATAAACCTACGTAAGGAGACAAAAGACCTCTATGCAGAAAATTATAAGACACTGATGAAAGAAATGAAAGATGATACAAATAGATGGAGAGATATACCATGTTCTTGGTTTGGAAGAATTAATGTTGTGAAAATGACTCTACTACCCAAAGCAATCTACAGATTCAATGCAATCCCTATCAAACTACCACTGGCATTTTTCACAGAACTAGAACAAAATTTTTCACAATTTGTATGGAAACACAAAAGACCCCGAATAGCCAAAGGGATCTTGAGAACGAAAAGCAGAGCTGGAAGAATCAGGCTCCCTGACTTCAGAATATACTACAAATCTACAGTAATCAAGACAGAATGGTACTGGCAGAAAAACAGAAATATCGATCAATGGAAGAGGATAGAATTCCCAGAGATACACCCACACACATATGGTCACCTTATCTTTGATATAGGGTGCAAGAATGTACAGTGGAGTAAGGACAGTGTCTTCAGTAAATGGTTCTGAGAGAACTGGACAGGTACATGTAAAAGTATAAGATTAGAACCCTCCCCAACACCATACACAAAAGTAAGCTGAAAACATGAGAAAGACCAATACCGTATGCTAACACATATATATGGAATTTAAGAAGAAAAAATGTTATGAAGAACCTAGGGGTAAGACAGGAATAAAGACACAGACCTACTAGAGAATGCACTTTAGGATATGGGGAGGGGGAAGGGTAAGCTGTGTCAAAGCGAGAGAGAGACATGGACATATATACACTACCAAATATAAGGTAGATAGCTAGTGAGAAGCAGCCGCATAGCACAGGAAGAACAGCTTAGTGCTTTGTGACCACCTGGAGAGGTGGGATAGGAAGCGTGGGAGGGAGGGAGACACAAGAGGGAAGAGATATGGGAACATATGTATATATATAACTGATTCACTTTGTTATAAAGGAGAAACTAACACACCGTTGTAAAGCAATTATACTCCAATAAAGATGTAAAAAAGTAAATAAATAAAAGAAGGAATGTTATATAACAACTGTAAAATAAAATAAAATATTTAGAAAAATGAACTGATAATCTACTAAAAATTTGTAGTCACTTGCTGGATATCTGCATGCATCTAGGTATTTGTTTTACTCAATAATAAAATTAGTTAATTGTATATTTATGAATTGACATGGTCCTTTAAGTCTCAATTGCTTTCCTTCTTATTCCCAACAAAGATGAAGTCTCTAGAACAGTTGGGATCAATTTCCTGAGGGATTTATTTGCAAAGTTGAGAATAAGGAGATTAGCAGAAGAAAGTAATTAAAACAGTTACACAGCATTAATAACAGTATTACATTCTTTCCCTTCTGCAAAATTAATAAGTTGGAAATTTAACAGTGAAAATGGTTTGTGTAATAACATTATCTTTCTCCTGACACATTTCGTAATTTGATTTAAAATTACTTATCAGCTTTGCTGAGTGATAAGTAGGCTACTGAGATCACTGGTCATTTCTATGTTGTTTGCACTTTTAACCTCTTAAAGTTTCCATAGCTTTGTCTGTAATTATTCCTCCCAACCACCCCAGACTTCTGAGGAGACCCTACGAGGTACCTCCTTCCAGGTGCAGCTGCCAGGGTGAATAGCACGTGAAGCTGAGGAAGAGTTTAGAAGAAACTTTTGCAGGTCTCTGCAGGACTTCAATGCAGTGTAAAATCAAAACACTTGCCTGTCACAGTGGAATGAAATGTTCTTCAGAATGGCCTCCCTGCTGCTGTTCTTGGCAGACAAGCAAGAAGATTATCAAGCAGGGGCCACCACTGAAGGGCAAACTAGAATTGATTACCATTTGGTTTCACTTAATTAGGCCTTATTTCAGCTGGGTCAGGAGTCCTAATCTCTCTGCCATCACAGACTTGTTTTCTACCTTGGATATGCAGAGAGACATTCCTTTGTGGCATGGGAAAGATATGGAATAACAGAAACCTTTATGAAGCACTTCTTATACGCTCATTACACATTTCATTTTATTTTTAATTTAATCCTTTAATGTATTTCACTGTGTAAGATAGGTTTTTTTTTCTTAATTGGAGTATATTTGCTTTACAAGTCTTATTAACCACATTTTACAGTTACAGAAACTGAAGGTCAGGCACGTAAACACAATGGAATATTACGCAGCCATAAAAAGAAATGAAATTGAGTTATTTGTAGTGAGGTGGATTGACCTAGAGTCTGTCATAGAGAGTGAAGTAAGCCAGAAAGAGAAAAACAAATACCATATGCTAACACATATATATGGCATCTATACTTAGGAGCAGGCCAGGAATAAAGATGCAGATGTAGAGAATGGACTTGAGGACACGGGGAGGGGGAAGGGTAAGCTGCGATGAACTGAGTGACATTGACATATGTACATTACCAAATGTAAAATAGCTAGTGGGAAGCAGCCGCATAGCACAGGGAGATCAGCTCTGTGCTTTGTGACCACCTAGCAGGGAGGGATAGGGAGGGTGGGAGGGAGACACAAGAGGAAGTGGATATGGGGATATATGTATACGTACAGCTGATTCACTTTGTTATACAGCAGAAATTAACACACCATTGTAAATCAATTATACTCCAATAAAGATGTTAAAAAGAAAAAAGAAACTGAAGGACAGAGAGGCATAAGAATTTGGCTAATGTCATACAACTAGTGAGTAAAGGATCTAGAATACAAACTCAGATACCTCTGTCTCTACGTACATGGTTCTCAACATGATTACATATTAAGATCAGCTAAAGGTGGTCTTTTGTTTTGGACATACACCATGCCATGCAGAATATTTGTTCCCTGACCAGGGACCCAACACTTGTCCCCTGCAGTGGAAGCATGAAACCCTAACCACTGAACTACCAGGGAATTCCCAAGGGGGACTTTTAAAAATATTCAGATGCTCAGACCAGTGCTCACACCAATCAAATCAGAATAGGTGTAGAAGACTTGGGTTGTGGATTACAGGCACCAATATTTTTCTTAAAGTTTCCTATATAGGAGTTAGCTTCAAGATGGCAGAAGAGTAAGACGTGGAGTTCACTTTCCTCCTCACAAATACATCAGAAATACATCTGCACGTGGAACAACTCCTACAGAACACCTACTGAATGCTGGCAGAAGACCTCAGACCTCCCAAAAGGAAAGAAACTACTCACGTACCTGGGTAGGGCAAAAGAAAAAAGATAAAAACACAGACAAAAGAATATGGACGGGACTTGCACCAGTGGGAGGGAGCTATGAAGGAGGAAAGGCTTCCAGACAATATGAAGCCCCTTCCCAGGCGATGAATGTGGGTGGCAGAGGGAGAGGAAGCTTCGGAGCCACAGAGGAGAGCACAGCAACAGGATTGCGGAGGGCAAAGTGCGGAGATGCCTGCACAGAAGATCGGTGCTGACCAGCACTCACCAGCCCGAAAGGTTTGTCTGCACACTGCTGTGATGGCTGGGGCCTAGGAGCTGAGGCTCGGGCCTCAGTTGGATGCCCGGGAGAGGACTGGAGTTGGCTGCAGAACACAGCCTGAATGGGGCAGTGTGCCACAGCTAGCCGTAAGGAAGTCTGGGACAAAGTCTGGAGCTGCCCAAGAGTTAAGAGACGTTTTTTGCCTCTTTGTTTCCTGGTGCACGAGGAGAGGGGATTAAGAGCGCTGCTTAAAGAAGCTCCAGAGACCGATGCGAGTCATGGCTATCAGCGAGGACCACAGAGACGGGCATGAGACGCTAAGGTTGCTGCTGCAGCCACCAAGAAGCCTGTGAGCAAGCACAGGTCACTATCCACACCTCCTCTCCTGGGAACCTGTGCAGCCTGCCACTGCCAGGGTCCCGTGATCCAGGGACAAATTCCCCAGTAGAAAACACAGCAAGCCTCAGGCTGGTGCAATGTCATGCATGCCTTTTCAGCCACAGGCTTGCCCCGAATTCCATACCCCTCCCTCTCCCCGGCCTGAGTGACCCAGAGCACTGAATCAGCTGCTCCTTTAACACTGTCCTGTCTGAGCGAAGAACAGATGCGCTTAGGCGACCTACATGCAGAGGTGGGTCCAAACTGAAAGCTGAACCCCAGGACCTGTGCGAACAAAGAAGAGAAAGGGAAATTTCTCCCAACAGCCTCAGGAGCAGCAGATTAAATCTCCACAGTCAACTTGATGTACCCTGCCTCTGTGGAAAACCTGAATAGACAACGAATCATCCCAAATTGAGGAGGTGGACTTTGGGAGCAACTATATATATACTTTTCCCCTTTTTCTCTTTTTTTGGGTGTGTATGTGTATGATTTGGCGTGAGATTTTGTCTGTATAGCTTTGCTTTTAACATTTATCCTAGGGATCTGTCTGTCCTTTTTTATGTGTTTTGTTTTTGTTTTAGTATAGTATTTAGCACTTGTTATCATTGGTGGATTTGTGTTTTGGTTTGGTTGCAGTCTTCTTTTTTTTATTACTTAAAATATTTTTGGTAACTTGTTTTTATTTTATTTTATTTTATCTCCTTCTCTCTGTCTTTCTGTTTTCTCTCCATTTTATTCTGAGTCGTGTGGATCACAGGCACTTGGTGCTCCAGCCAGGTGTCCGGGCTGTGCCTCTGAGGTGGGAGAGCCAAGTTTAGGACACTGGTCCACAAGAGACCTCCCAGCTCCATGTAATATCAAATGGTGAAAATCTCCCAGAGATCTCCAGCTTAATGCCAAGACACAGCTCTATGACCAGCAAGCTACAGTGCTGGAGACCTTATGCCAAACAACTAGCAAGACAGGAACACAACACCATCCATTAGCAGAGAGACTACCAAAAATCATAATAAGGTCACAGACACCACAAAACACACCACCAGACGTGGACCAGCCCAACAGAAATACAAGATTCAGCTGCATCCACCAGAACACAGGCATAGTCCTCTCCAACAGGAAGCCTACACAAACCACTGAACCAACCTCAGCCACTGGAGGCAGACATCGAAAACAATGGGAACTACGAACCTTCAGCCAGAGAAAAGGAGATCCCAAACACAGTAAGTTAAGCAAAATGGGAAGACAGAGAAAAACACAGCACCTGAAGGAGCAAGGCAAAAACACAGCAGACTTAACAAATGAAGAGGAAATAGGCAGTTTCCCTCAAAAAGAATTCTGAATAATGATAGTAAACATGATCCAAAATCTTGAAAATAGAATGGAGAAAATACAAGAAACGTTTAACAAGGGTCTACAAGAACGAAAGAGCAAAGAAACAGTGATGAACAAAACAATATATGAAATTAAAAATTCTCTAGAAGAGATGAATAGCAGAATAACTGAGGCAGAAGAACGGATAAATGAACTGGAAGATAAAATAATGGCAATAAGGACGGCAGAGAAGAATAAAGAAAAAACAATGAAAAGAAATGAGGAGGGACTCAGAGACCTCTAGGACAACAATAAATGCACCAACATTCAAATTATAGGGGTCCCAGAAGAAGAAGAGAAAAGGAAAGGGACTGAGAAAATATTTGAAGAGATTACATTTGAAAACTTCCCTAATATGGAAAAGGCAATAATTAATCAAGTCCAGGAAGAACACAGTCCATTAAAGGATAAATCCAAGGAGAAACTCTCCAAGACACATATTAATCAAACTATCAAAAATTAAACACAAAGAAAATATATTAACAGAAGAAAGGGAAAAACAACAAATAAAAGACAAGGGAATCCTCATAAGGTTAACAGCTGACCTTTCGGCAGATAATCTGCAAGCCAGAAGGGAGTGGCAGGACATATTTAAAGTGATGAAGGAGAAAAACCTACAAGCAAGATTACTCTACCCAGCAAGGATCTCATTCAGATTTGTCAGAGAAATTAAAACCGCTAGAGAGAAGCAAAAGCTAAGAGAATTCAACACCACAAAAGCAGCTTTACAACAAACGGTAAAGGAAATTCTCTAGGCAGGAAACACAGAGAAGAAAAAGACCTACAGTAACAAACCCAAAACAATTAAGAAAATGGTAATAGGAATAAATATATCAATAATTACTGTAAGTGTAAATGGATTAAATGCTCCAGTGAAGAGACATAGACTGGCTGAATGGATACCAAGACAAGACCTGTATATATGTTGAGTACAAGAGACCAACCTCAGACCTAGGGACACATACAGAGTGAAAGTGAGGGGATGGAAAAAGATATTCCATGCAAATGGAAATCAAAAGAAAGCTGGAGTAGCAATTCTCATATCAGTCAAAATAGACATTAAAACAAAGACTATTACAAGAGACAAGGAGGGACATTACCCAATAATCAAGGGATCAATCCAAGAAGAAAATATAACATTTGTAAATATTTATGCACCCAACATAGGAGCACCTTAATACATAACGCAAATACTAACAGCCATAAAAGGGAAATCGACAGTAACACATTCATAGTAGGGAACTTTAACACCCCACTTTCACCAATGGACAGATCATCCAAAATGAAAATAAATAAGGAAACACAAGCTTTAAATGATCCATTAAACAAGATGGACTTAATTGATATTTATAGGACATTCCATCCAAATACAACAGAATACACTTTTTTCTCACGTGCTCATGGAACATTCTCCAGGATAGATCATATCTTGGGTCACAAGTCAAGCCTGTGTAAATTTAAGAAAATTGAAATTGTGTGAAGTATCTTTTCTGACCACAACACTATGAGACTAGATATCAATTACAGGAAAGATCTGTGAAAAATACAAACACATACAGGCTAAACAATACATTACTTAATATCGAAGTGACCACTGAAGAAATCAAAGAGGAAATCAAAAAATACCTAGAAACAAATGACAATGGAGACACAACGATCCAAAATCTATGGGATGCAGTAAAAGCAGTTCTAAGAGGGAAGTTGATAGCAATACAATCCTACCTTAAGAAACAGGAAACATCTCGAATAAACAACCTAATCTTGCAACTAAAGCAATTAGAGAAAAAAGAACAAAAATCCCCAAAGTTAGCAAAGAGAAAGAAATCATAAAGATCAGATCAGAGATAAATGAAAAAGAAATGAAGGAAACGATAGCAAAGCTCAATAAAATTAAAAGCTGTTTTTTTGCAAAGATAAACAAAATAGATAAACCATTAGCCAGACTCATCAAGAAAAAAAGTGAGAAGACTCAAATCAATAGAATTAGAAATGAAAAAGGAGAAGTAACAACTGACGCTGCAGAAATACAAAAGATCATGGGAGATTTCTACAAGTAACTATATGCCAAAGAAATGAACAATCTGGAAGAAATAGACAAATTCTTCGAAATGCACAACACGCCAAGACTGAACCAGGAAGAAATAGAAAATATGAACAGACAAATCACAAGCACTGACATTGACACTGTGATTAAAAATCTTCCAAGAAACAAAAGCCCAGGACTAGATGGCTTCAAAGGGGAACTCTATCAAACATTTAGAGAAGAGCTAACACCTATCCTTCTCAAACTCTTTCAAAATATAGCAGAAGGAGGAGCACTCCCTAATTCATTCTATTAGGCCACCATCACCCTGATACCAAAACCAGAAAAAGATGTCAGAAAGAACGAAAACTACAGGCCAATATCACTGATGAACATAGATGCAAAAATCCTCAACAGAGTACTAGCAAACAGAATACAACAGCACATTAAAAGGATAATACACCATGATCAAGTGGGGTTTATTCCAGGAATGCAAGGATTCTTCAATATACGCAAATCAATCAATGTGATAAACCATATTAACAAATGGAAGTAGAAAAACCATATGATCAGAGATGCAGAGAAAGTGTTATACAAAATTCAACACTGATTTATGATAAAAACCCTGCAGAAAGTAGGCATAGAGGGAACTTCCCTCAATATAATAAACGCCATATATGACAAACCGACAGCCAACATCATCCTTAATCGTGAAAAACTGAAACAATGTCCACTAAGATCAGGAACAAGTCAAGATTGCCCACTCTCACCACTATTATTCAATATAGTTGTGGAAGTTTTAGCCACAGCAATCAGAGAAGAAAAGGAAATAAAAGGAATCCAAATAGGAAAAGAAGAAGTAAAGCTGTCACTGCTTGCAGGTGACATGATATTATACATAGAGAATCCTAAAGATGCCACCAGAAAACTACTAGAGCTAATCATTGAATTTGGTAAAGTAGCAGGATACAAAATTAATGCACAGAAATCTCTGGCATTCCTATACACTAATGATGAAATATCTGAAAGTGAAATTAATAAAGCATTCCCATTTACCATTGCCGCAAAAGGAATAAAACATCTAGGAATAAACCTATGTAAGGAGACAAAAGACCTGTATGCAGAAAATTATAAGACACTGATGAAAGAAATTAAAGATGATACAAATAGATGGAGAGATATAACAGGTTCTTGAATTGGAAGAATCAACATTGTGAAAATAACTCTACTACCCAAAGCAATCTACAGATTCAGTGCAATCCCTATCAAACTACCACTGGCATTTTTCACAGAACTAGAACAAAAAATTTCACAATTTGTATCAAAACAGAAAAGACCCCGAATAGCCAAAGCAAACTTGAGAATGAAACATGGAGCTGGAGGAATCAGGCTCCCTGACTTCAGACTATACTACAAAGCTACAGTAATGAAGACAGTATGGTACTGGCATAAAAACAGAAAGATCAATGGAACAGGATAGAAATCCCAGATATAATCCCACGCACATTTGGTCACCTTATCTTTGATAAAGGTGGCAAAAATATACAGTGGAGAAGAGACAGCCTCTTCAATAAGTGGAGCTGGGAAAACTGGACAAGTACATGTAACTGTATGAGATTAGAACACTCCCTAACACCATACACAAAAATAAGCTCAAAATGGATTAAAGACCTAAAGGTAAGGCCAGAAACTGTCAAAGTCTTAGAGGAAAACATAGGTAGAACACGCTATGACATAAATCACAGCAAGATCCTTTTTGTCCCACCTCCTAGAGAAATGGAAATGAAAATAAACAAATGGGACCTCATGAAATTTCAAACCTTTTGCACAGCCAAGAAAACCATAAACAAGACCAAAAGACAACCCTCAGAATAGGAGAAAATATTTGCAAATGAAGTAATTGACAATGGATTAGTCTTCAAAATTTACAAGCAGCACATGCAGCTCAATAACAAAAAAACAAAGAACCCAATCCAAAAATGGGCAGATGACCTAAATAGACATTTCTCCAAAAAAGATAAACAGATTGCCAACAAACACATGAAAGAAAGCTCAACGTTATTAATTAACATAATCATTAGAGAAATGCAAATCAAAACTACAATGAGATATCATCTCACACCAGTCAGACTGGCCATCATCAAAAAATCTAGAAACAATAAATGTTGCAGAGGATGTGGAGAAAATGGAATTCTCTTGCACTGGTGGTGGGAATGTTAATTGGTACAGCTAGTATGGAAAACAGTATGGAGGTTCCTTAAAAAACTACAAATAGAACTACCATATGACACCTCAATCCCATTACTGGGCATACACCCTGAGAAAACCATAAGTCAAAAAGAGTCATGTACCAAAATATTCATTGCAGCTCTATTTACAATAGCGAGGAGATGGAAGCAACCTAAGTGTCCATCATCAGATGAATGGATAAAGAAGATGTGGCACATATATACAGTGTAATATTACTCAGCCATAAAAAGAAAATAAATTGAGTTATTTGTAGTGATGTGGATGTATCTAGAGTCTGTCATACAGAGTGAAGTAAATCAGAAAGTGAAAAACAAATGCCGTATGTTAACACATATATATGGAATATAAGAAAAAAATGTCATGAAGAGCCTTGGGTTAGGACGGGAATAATGACACAGACCTACTAGAGCATGGACTTGAGGATATGGGGAGGGGAAAGGGTAAGCTGTGACAAAGTGAGAGGGTGGCATGGATATATATACACCACCAAACGTAGGGTGGATAGCTATTGGGAAGCAGTAGCATGGCACAGGGAGATCAGCTAGGTGGTTTGTTATCACCTAGAGGGGTGAGATAGGGAAGGTGGGAGGGAGGGAGATGCAAGAGGGAAGAGATATGGAAACATATGTATGTGTATAACTGATTCACTTTGTTGTAAAGCAGAAACTAACACACCATTGTAAAGCAGTTTTACTGCAATAAAGATGTTAAAAATATCTAGAAACAATAAATGCAGGATAGGGTGTGGAGAAAAGGGAACAGTGTGGCACTGTTGGTGGGAATATAAGTTGATACAGCCACTATGGAGAATAATATGGAGGTTCCTTAAAAAACTAAAAATAGAACTACCATACGACCCAGGAATCCCACTACTGGACATATACCCTGAGAAAACCATAATTCAAAAAGAGTCATGTACCAAAATGTTCATTGCAACTCTATTTACAATAGCGAAGACATGGAATCAACCTAGGTTTCCATCAACAGATGAATGGATAAAGAATATGTGGCACATATATACAATGGAATATTACTCAGCCATAAAAAGAAATGAAATTGAGTTATTTGTAGTGAGGTGGATGGACCTGGAGTCTGTCGTGCAGAGTGAAGTAAGTCAGAAAGAGAATAAAAAATACCATATGCTAACATATATATATGGAATCTAAAAAAAAATAAAATAGAAAAAGGTCATGAAGAACCTAGGGGCATGACGCGAGTAAAGACACAGAAGTACTATAGAATGGACTTGAGGAAACGGGGAGGGGGAAGGATAAGCTGGGAGAAAGCAAGAGAGTGGCATGGACATATATTACACTACCAAACGTAAAATAGATAGCTAGTGCGAAGTAGCCGCATAGCACAGGGAGATCAGCTAGGTGCTTTGTGACCACCTAGAGGGGTGGGATAGGGAGGGTGGGAGGGAGCGAGACACAACGGAGAAGTGATATGGGGACATATTTATATGTATAACTGAATCACTTTGTTATAAAGCAGAAACTAACACACCATTGTAAAGCAAGTATACCCCAATAAAGATGTTAAAAAAAAAGAAAGTAACACACCATTGTAAAGCAATTTTACTCCCATGAAGATGTTTACAAAAAGAAATATTATTTCTGAGCCATATTCCGTGGTATGAATATACCACAATTAACCATTCAGCTGCTGAGGGACATCTGGATTGTTTCTAGCTTTGGCCTATTGTGAGTAAAGGTGCTTTAAAAAGTAATAAATAAGTAAATAAATAAATAATCCCTATACAATTCCAATGTTCAGCTGAGGTTGAAAACAACTTTTCTAAAACATATGCTCTTTTCAGTATACTCATTTTCTTTAAACTTTCCCCATGATAAAAATCACTTAAAATCGTTGTTAGAAATACAGATTCCTCTTATCTTTACCCAGATATTCTGATTTAATAGGTTTAGTTGGGACCTATAAGTCCTATTTTTAAAGAGTTTAAGGAAAGAAAATTTGTAGAACTGCCATTCCAGTTCTACAAAAATCAAGCCATTAGCCACTACATTCACTCACAAACAGTGTATATTGAGGGGAATTCATGATGGAGAAAAACTGGAAGCATTCTATGCTTTGTATATACTGACCCGTAGATTGTTAAGATACATATCTAAGGGAAAATTTCAATTACCTCAGATTCTTGCATTTTCCCATATGTATCCACACACTAAATATCATTAACTTGAAATGTCTGTTATTTGTTATTAGCAGTAAGTTTTTGTGCTTGACCACGTACTTTTCCCAGCAAAAAGTTCATATATTTCCTGGCTCTTCCCTTAGCTTTCAAGAGTAGTTCCTCAGAGCTGTCTGAGAAGCTGTCTCCTGGTCTAAAGTCGTCAGTAACACACATTTACGTTGTGTATTTTTATTTCAGTTGACAGTTTTGGAAACCACGATGGGGCCCAGAGTACCTTCTGTTTTGCCTGCACTCTATAAGGGTCCAGAGCCTTGGTACCAGCAAGGGCCACTTGTGCCCATTTGCCTCCTTGGTGTGTCCAGATGATTGGGTGAAACTCTCCTGGGTCTTAGATCTCCCGTTATTGACTGATGATCCTAAGTTTTATTTGATGGTGGACAAACTACTTGCTGTAAGGAGGTTTTCCTTGAACTTAGTTTCAAGAAGAGGTACCTACCCCCACAGTTGAAAGATATTGTGTTAAAAAGACACCACGGAAAGTTGACCCAGTTGAAAGATATTGGGATTTGCTCTGTTGAAAAATACTGAGTAGTCTGGACTGGGTTATTAGGTAGGAAACTGGCCTCATGTTTTTCCTAAACAAGGGTCATCAGAAAGCCAGCCTTCAACTAACACCCCAGCCAGATTCATGTACAATACCTATGAAACTTATACTTGCAAGGACTTACTTAATTGGGAACTAAGAAAATCTAACGCTAAAAATGGCCAAGATGGGGCTCTTTTTCACATTCCCAAACTGGATTTTATGTACACAGTTAGAGAAAGCTGGCTTGAAAGGAACATCTTTTCAGAATTCTGACCTTAAAGGAACAAAATCCCTTCTAGGAGGAGCTTGCATTTCTCTTCCTGTGCCTTTGAAATGTAAATGTTCTACTAGATCTTCTTAGATCTTTTGCTCTGTGTTTTGAGAGAATGGTATTTGCCATCCAGAAGGTACACATATCGTGTACATTTGGCAGCCAGTTGAATAGACTGGGATTCTGAGCAGTCTCTTTGGCTATGCCAGCTCTCAGGGAAATTTGTCATAGGGATTCCAGACCATAAGGGACCTTTTCCATCTCAATCTTGGTTGTGTCCCCCTGTACAATGAAGGCCTTTACTTTCTTAGACTATTTTGGGGAGTAAACTTTCTGGATCTTGTGAAGACTGTACCTTTTGCACTCTCTTGTAAGGACACATCTTGCATCTTATTGGTTTGAGTTGCTATTAAGATACTACTCATCAATGGCCAGACTATGGATTCTTTAATTTGGAAAAACTTCTAAATTGATAAATCTATAGAGAGCTCTCATTATAAACAGCTGTTTTATTGGTACCTATTGAAAGACCAAATTAAAATCTGGATACAAAAATATAACAGCTTAAGAACTCCCTTAGATTAAAACAAACAAACAAACAAACAAACAATGGTTTGGGAAACCTTACTGTGGTCTTGGATTCCCCTTAACGGGTCTTATGGATGTTAATAAAAATACCAGGTTACTTAATGTTAATTAGGTTGATTAACAAGGGAATTGGAAGAAGCTGAGGAGAAGGTCAAACGACTTCTTCCAAACGAGTTGGAAATTTTAAAGTGACTCGTCCCAACAGGATGGAAATCATACATGGTTTTTATGAAATGGGATAAATAAAATGGACACTGATGGGATCAAAACAAACACAACCTAAGTTTGGATGAGAAAAGGGTCCCCCGATTGGTCCCTCCAACATTAAAGGGCCCCAAGCAAGTCTGCTTTATTTACCCCAGTTTTTTAAAAATTAAAAAGCTTAAAGAAAATTACACGAGGTACCTGACAAGCAATTGCTTGGAACAAAGTTAGGTCGGTTAATTAAGTTAATGACTGACAAAAGGGATTGGGTGCCTTGGCTTGACCTCTCACTGGGGGTGTTGACTTAAAATAATTGCACAATATGAGTATTGTGAGTCACGTTTTATTTGGGGCAAAATTGCTAGGAGAAACACTGACTGAAACCACGCACCCTGGCCAGGCAAAGACAGTAACAATTTGTATGAGTTATTTTATGACAGGAGATTCTGGTAAGGAGCATGGAACGAACAAGCCAACACCAAGCAGAAGAAAGTTCAAAAGGAGAAAGGAGACGCCAGTCCACATGTCCTACCAACCTCCCAGAATCCTGCTCGCTGGAATCCATCTTGGCTGAGTGGTTGCGTGTGCCAGCAGAAAGGACCCTGAGTCAGGATGACTGGCCAGAGACAGCCCGGAAACTAACCCCATTATCATAAAACCCGAGACTACGAGCCACGTGGCAGAGTAGTTCTGGGTTCCCTTACCCTGCTGCTCTCCACCTGGGTGCCCCTTCCTAAAAAAGGCTCTTGCTTTGTCAAGCACGTGTGTCTCCTCGGACGATTCATTTCTGAGTGTTAGATAAGACCCCACTCTTGGGCCCTGGAAGGGGTCCCCCTTCCTGCAACAAAATGGCGACTATAGACTGGAGACAGCATTTCAGATAGTTCTGAGAAACTGCTCCAAAGAGGTGGGGGGGGGGAAGATCGGTATATATGTGATTTTGGTGACAGGGGAGTACATAAAATCAGGCACATTTTTCTTTAGCAGAAGGTTTCGAGGAGCAGTCATCACCATGAAAGATTTTAGTGCTTTTCTAGATATGAAGAGGTGCAAGAATTGGGTTCATAAAATTGGCTCCTGAAAATATCTAACTATCTGAAAACCTGTTCTGCCAGTTTTTCCCAGAGCACAGAGTGCCTCATTTCTGCTCTCCACCCTGAACTCCTTTCAGGGGGGTGTTAAAATCAGCAGCTGCAGCAGCACATGATTTAATCCTTGTAGAGGTAGTTGGTAAATGCCAATGGCAAGTGCCAATTTGTTGTTAAAAGGGACCCCAAAGTCTTTTATACATAAATGGATAAAATGGCCAGAGGATAACAAGGAAAGTTTCTGGGATCCTTTGTAAGACCAAGACTTGTTGGTGGGGTCATAATGGAGGCTAAAGTTAAAGGTATAAGAGTTGGTAGAATTGAGATGAAAGTTTACAAAAATTTGTATATTTGAATGGGCTTTATATAAGATGGTTACCTCTCTTTTGCCTAATTATATTCTGGGATAGACATTATGTCTCACTGGGGAATGATTTCCCTGTCTGGTATTATAAGACGAGGCATATAAACCTGCCCCTCAGGCAATATTAATTAAACATACTAAAGGAAACCAATAGGGTTACTTGAGCCCAGAGAATATGAAGTAAAAACTAGCGGCTAATATTAAGGGGCTAATAAAAGCAATAATGGAGGTTTTTTTGCCCCTAGGGCAATCTGCTCTGGGTTTAACTTGTTCACGCAGAAAGAGGGCCATTGTTGAATGCCTTGTGCAAACTTTTAAAGGCATGATAAATTTAACCCCAAATTTCTTGAACATAGAATTCCTTTTTTTTTTTTCTTTTTGCGGTATGCAGGCCTCTCACTGTTGTGGCCTCTCCCATTGCAGAGCACAGGCTCCAGACGCGCAGGCTCCGGACACGCAGGCGCAGTGGCCATGGCTCACGGGCCCAGCTGTTCCGCGGCATGTGGGATCTTCCCGGACCGGGGCACGAACCCATGTCCCCTGCATCGGCAGGCGGACTCTCAACCACTGCGGCAGCAGGGAAGCCCTTGAACATAGAATTCTTGATTCCCAGTTTATTTAGAAATCTTGCTGATATAAGGAAACAAAGAAAATGTAGTTGGGCAAATCAATCTTTTAATATCACTTAGGTAGCAGAGCTCTTCGGGAAGTTAAAAGCAAATACCTTTGCCTTGCCAGTCTCTACAAATCAGAAATGTAAGTACAGTCCACAAAGACTTTAGAGAGCCTAATTAACTCAGGTAGAATATAAAACCAAAAGAAAAAAATAAGGGAAAGTTTTTGAAAGTTAAGAATTCTAACTCATATATGTAATTAAAAGTAATAAAATTAATAAGGAAAACATCTTTGTTTGAAAGGAAAAAAGATATAAGGAATGGAAATGCAGTCTGTTAAGGGAAAAGAGAGTAATTTTGTCCTGGAGAGAAAAAAATGGGGGGAGCATAGGACAAAATTTGAAGGTAAAATGGGAAATTATAGAAGGTTTGTGGGAAAAGAAGCCTGAAACAAGAGTTTTGTGCATGGTCAGGATTACTTAAGATTAGAAGAAAATTTAATTGAGTAAATAAATTTTAATATTAAAAGTAAGCCAGTACAAAACTAGAATTGGTTTTCTCTTTGTTTTAAGAGAATGAATTCTTTTAAAATATTAATCTACTTTTAATAACAGGTTGTAAAGTTTATCTTCTAAGTAATCTGTTGTAACTTTCAATGTTTGCCTTTAAATTCTTTTCTTGTCACTTTGATTGAGTGAATAAGTATTGTTTCATGGTGACCTATGAGCTTATTTTGGCCAAGTGTTTTAAAACCTTTTGATATCTTTAATACTTGCTGAAGTCAAATTCTAAATGAAGTTCTTTTGACCTCTAGCTAAACTTGGGATGCTTCAGAGGGCCCCTGAAACATCAAAGAGGTATTAAAATAATTAGGTTTATCTGGTATGTTATGTTACAATGGGAAACATCATCAAATTGCATGGGTAAATGTCATTAATATAGATAGTCTAGAAATTATATGGAATTCCTAAAAATCTGGTTTATCCTAGTATAATGTTATCAGTCACAGTTCTAGTTATTATCTTAAAATATTGTATGTCACAGAAATAACTGTTTCTTTGTCAATTACATTGTAATCAGATCTTTATGCTATTTTAAGTCTTTTGTCATTTATAGATAGTTATTATTTTACTCTGATGCTTTAACAAAAATGAAGATCTTCAAGAAGATATTTTTGAAAATAACTTTTTGAAAAATATAGGTTTCTGATGACTTTTAGATCATACCATTGAACTGGGTAAGAAATTACAAAACTATTGGAAAACTTAATGGCTTCATCCAGACCAAAAAATTTAATTACATGGACTGAAAGAACTGATAAATATGAATTATAATTTATGACTTTTGGTCTGAAATATTACTGTCTTTTAATATTTGCTTTCCAGAAAATCTTACCTCTTATGTTAACTATGACCTACAGCAAGGTGATAAATTATACCTTTATAAACAGATATGAAACACTTATCTTCTTCTCTCTACCTAATCCCTCCAGAATTTGATTTCTCCAGCTGGCTCCCCTCTGGATTTGATGGCTTATTGTGATCTAGATTGCAACTAGTTATACATTGTTTTAATTTGTTCTCTCTTTGTTGTTTTGAAAGTGTTCATAATTTCTCTGCTGTACTATAACCTTATTGATGTTACTAACTGTATTATTTATATCCTATTTTATAAGATTGTTGTCTCTTGCATTACCCAATGTGTAGCCAGACATCCAAAAGAATTAACGATGGCTAAACATCTTGAGGCAATTGATCACATATATAGCTCTCTATAAAATTAATTGTAATAGTGCAACTCTAGATATGGGAAGAAGCAACAAGGGAAAAATATTTCCTGTATCATAATATAATAAATAAAAAATAATTTTACTGGCTGGGTTATATTGACCACATTATCTTTGATACATGGTATAGTTTGAGTCAAAATTTAATCTCTTAAGTCTGAATTTATTAGTACTGTGTTCCAATCTCTCTAAAGTGAGAAAAAAAATCAACGTGCACTATATAGAAAATTATTAACATAAAACTCCTGTTTTACCATTTTTATCCCCCAATTTCACTGTTACATAACAACAAACATAATTTCAATATACTATACAGACCCCACCTCATAACATAGATCCATTTTTTAGTTCTCTGTTAAATGAGTTAGCTGGATTTCCATACAATATAAAGAGTTCATGCATTCTATATGTTTGCCTAAGCTAGCTATCTACACAAATTCTCTTCTAAGGCAGGGCCCTCACCTGTACATAATAAAGTAGGCAGCCTTATTCCTGAGAAGTACAGTGATAAACTGATTTGTCTTAGGTTCTCAGAGTCTGCCCTCTCAGGACCCTGTCTTTGGAAAGAAAACAAAACTGGATAGTTACCCTGCCTGAAAACTACAGAAAACTCAACTCCTTTTATACCATACCATGCATGTCACCCACAGAAATGTCTCCAGTAAAATAATATATCTAATTGGAATTTTGCAAAACAGTGCCCTCTGACTTGGAATCCTGAAGTACTTTTTTAAAATAACAAGGCGTCTCCCAGCTGCTGCTGATACTGTGATACTGGTCCTTATAGTACTACCTTGACCAGATGCTTTGAATTGCTATATCTTGCAAACTTTTATGGGGCATAGAGCCTTGATCCACCAATATCACTACCACTCCTTTTGAAACATGTTCTGTGGACTTTCTGCTGAATGCCCAAAGACTGCAACTACTCATCTCCACCACAGTCTCTCACCTGTGTATTTCTTTTTTTTTTTTTTTCACCTGTGTATTTCTACTTAACCTTCCCCTAGTAGCAGTCAGAAGTTTGTGTAACCTACAGTTGATTATAGAGAAACCTACTCAGAATGATAAGTGAAGTGGACATAGTCAATCTATCCAAGAAAAAGTTTAGGATAGTGATCATTAAGATGAACAAAAAATTCAGGAGAAGAATGGATGCACAGAGAGAGAAGTTAGAAGATTTTAACAAAGAGTTATAAAATATATAAAACAACCAAAGATGAAGAATACAACTGCAAAGAAAAATACACTAGAAGGAAACAATAGTACATTAAATGATACAGAGGAAAAGATCAGTGAGTTAGAATAGAGTAGCAGAAAACACTAATGCTGAATAGAGAAAAGAAAAAAATGAAAAGAAATGAGGACAGTTTAAGAGACCTCTGGGAAAACATCAAGGGCACTAATATTTACACTAGAAGGAGAAGAGAGAGAAAGGGCTGAGAACATAATTGAAGACTTAATAGCTGAAAACTTCCCTAATGTGGAAAAAAAAAAAGGACATAAAGTCCAGGAAGGACTGAGAGTCCCAAGTAGGATTAACACAAAGAGGAAATCACCATGATACACTGTAATTAAAATGGCAAAAACAAAAGATAGAGAATATTAAAAGCAGCAAGGGAAAAGGAACACATTACATACAAGGGAACTTCCATATAGCTATTAGAAGACTTTTCAACAGAAACTCTGCATGCAAAAAGGGAGTGGCAAAATATAGTTAAAGTGATGAAAGGGAAAAAGCTACAACTGAGAATATTCTACTTGGTAAGGCTCTCATTTGGATTTGATGGAGAGATCAAAAGGTTTACAGACAAACAAAAGCTTAAAGAGTTCAACACCATCAAGCCAGCATTCAAAGAAATGTTAAAGGAACTACTCTAAGTGAACAAGAAAAGGCCCAAACTGGAAACATAAAAATTAAGAACAGATAAGCGTCATTGGTAAAGGTAAACATATAGAAAAGGTAGAAAATCAGCCATGAAAAAAGCTACTAGGAAGGTTAAAAGATGAAAGTAATAAAATCATCTATATCCACATTAAGCAGTTAAGAGTTACACAATACAATTAGATAACATATAAAATATGATATCAGAAACAGTAATTGTGAGGGCAGGATATTACAAATGCAGGCTTGTTAAAATGCATTTGGAATTAAGAGTTCAGCAACTTAAAACGATCACATATATATGTAGATGGCTATATTTAAACTCATGGCAACCACAAACCAAAATTTTATATACACACAAAATAAACCAAAAAGAAATCCAAAAATAACACTAAAGATAGTCATCAAATCATAAGGGAAGAGAAGAAAATAGGAAAGGAACAAAAAAGACTTACAAAAACAAAGTACAATAAACAAAATGGCTATAAGAACATACATATTGGGACTGGTCGGAGAAGATGGTGGAAGACTAACACGCAGAGATCACCATCCTCCCCATAGATACATCAGAAATACATCTACACGTGGAACTGCTCCTATAGAACACCCACTGAATGCTGGCAGAAGACCTCAGACATCCCCAAAGGCAAGAAACTTCCCACGTAACTGTGTAGGGCAAAAGAAAAAAGAGAAAAACAGAGACAAAAGAATAGGGATGGGACCTGCGCCAGTGGGAAGGAGCTGTGAAGGAGAAAAGGTTTCCACACATAAGGAAGCCACTTTGCGGGCGGAGACTGAGGGTGGTGGAGGGGGGAAGCTTCAGAGCCGTGGTGGAGAGCACAGCAACAGGGCTGTGGAGGGCAAAGCGGAGAGATTGCCGCACAGAGAATTGGTGCCGACCAACACTAACCAGCCCGAGAGGCTTGTTTGCTCATTTGCCGGGGCGGCCGGGGCTGCGACCTGAGGCTCAGGCTTCAGTCGGATCTCAGGGAGAGGACTGGGGTGGGCGGCGTGAACACAGCCAGAAGGGGTTAGTGCACCACGGTTAGATGGGAGGGACTCCGGGAAAAAGTCTGGACCTGTAGAAGAGGCAAGAGACTTTTTCTTGCCTCTTTGTTTCCTGGTGTGCGAGGAGAGGGGATTAAGAGTGCCACTTAAAGGAGCTCCAGAGACGGGCGTGGGCCACGGCTATCAGCGTGGACCCCAGAGACGGGCATGAGACGCTAAGGCTGCTGCTGCTGCCACCAAGAAGTCTGTGTGCAAGCACAGGTCACTGTCCACACCTCCCCTCCCAGGAGCCTGGACAGACTGCCACTGCCAGGGTTCAGTGATCCAGGGACAACTTCCCCAGGAGAACGCACGGCACGCCTAAGGCTGCTGCAACGTCATGCTGGCCTTTGCCGCGGCAGGCTCTCCCCACATCCATACCCCGCCCACCTCCCGGACTCAGTTAGCCAGAGTCCCCGAATCAGATGCTCCTTTAACCCAGTCCTGTCTGAGCGAAGAACAGAGGCCTTGAGGAAATCTACACGCACAGGCGGGGCAAAATTCAAAGCTGAACACCGGGAGCTGTGCCAACAAAGAAGAGAAAGGGAAATCACTCCCAGCAGCCTCAGGAGCAGCGGATTAAATCTCCACAATCAACTTGATGTGGCCTGCATCTGTGGAATTCCTGAATACACAACAAAACATCCCAAATTGAGGAGGTGGACTTTGGGAGCAAGATATATTATTTTTTCCCCTTTTCCTATTTTTGTGAGTGTGTATGTGTATGCTTCTGTGTGAGATTTTGTCTGTATAGCTTTGCTTTCACGATTTGTCCTAGGGTTCTGTACGTCCGTTTTTTTTTTCTTACTTAAAACTTTTTTTCTTAATAATTTTTTATTTTAATAACTTTATTTTATTTTATCTTACTTTATTTTATTTTATCATGTTTCTTTCTTTCTATTTTTTCTTTCATTCTGAGCCATGTTGATGAAAGGCTCTTGGTGCTCCAACCAGGACGCAGTGCTGTGCCTCTGAGGTGGGAGAGCCAACTTCAGGACACTGGTCCACAAGAGACCTCCCAGCTCCACGTAATACCAAATGGCGAAAATCTCCAAGAGATCTCCATCTCAACACCAAGACCCAGCTTCACTCAAAGATGAGCAAGTTACAGTGCTGGACACCCTATGCCAAACAACAGTCAAGACAGGAACACAACCCCACCCATTAGCAGAGAGGCTACCTAAAATCATACTAAGACCACAGACACCCCAAAATACACCACCAGACGTGGACCTGCCCACCAGAAAACAAGATGCAGCCTCATCCAACAGAACACAGGCACTAGTCCCCTCCACCAGGAAGCCTACACAGCCCACTGAACCAACCTTAGCCACTGGGGACAGACACCAAAAACAACGGGAACTACGAACCTGCAGCCTGTGAAAAGGAGACCCGAAACACAGTAAGTTAAGCAAAATGAGAAGACAGAAAAACACACAGCAGATGAAGGAGCAAGGTAAAAACCCACCAGACCTAACAAAGGAAGAGGAAATACGCAGTCTACCTGAAAAAAATTCAGAATAATGATAGTAAAGATGATCTAAAATCTTGGAAATAGAATAGACAAAATGCAAGAAACATTTAACAAGGACCTAGAAGAAATAAAGAGGAAACAAGCAACAATGAACAGCACAATAAATGAAATTACAAATACTCTAGAAGGGATCAATAGCAGAATAACTGAGGCAGGGGAATGGACAAGTGACCTGGAAGATAAAATAGTGGAAATAATTACTGCAGAGCAGAATAAAGAAAAAAAATGAAAAGAATTGAGGACAATCTCAGAGACCTTGGGGACAGCATTAAATACACCATCATTAGAATTATAGGGGTTCCAGAAGAAGAAGACAAAAAGAAAGGGACTGAGAAAATATTTGAAGAGATTATAGTTGAAACCTTCTGTCATATGGGAAAAGAAAT
This sequence comes from Neophocaena asiaeorientalis asiaeorientalis, assembly GCF_003031525.2. Taxonomy (NCBI): domain Eukaryota; kingdom Metazoa; phylum Chordata; class Mammalia; order Artiodactyla; family Phocoenidae; genus Neophocaena; species Neophocaena asiaeorientalis. The sequence goes on along the minus strand of NW_020174258.1, from coordinate 80,725 downwards.
ACTTATTCAAGTCCACGAAGCACAGAGAGTCCCATACAAGTTAAATTCAAGGAGAAATACGCCAAGACATATATTAATCAAACTGTCAAAAATTAAATACAAAGAAAACATATTAAAATCATCAAAGTGTAAAACCACAAATAACACACAAGGGAATCTCCATAAGGTTAACAGCTGATCTTTTAGCAGAAACTCTGCAAGGCAGAAGAGAATGGCAGGACATATTTAAAGTGATGAAGGTGAAAAATCTAAAACCATGATTAACCTACCCAGCAAGGATCTCATATATTTTGATGGAGAAATTAAAAACTTTACAGACAAGCAAAAGCTGACAGAGTTCAGCACCACCAAACCAGCTTTACAACAAATGCTAAAGGAACTTCTCTAGGCAAGAAACACAAGAGAAGGAAAAACCTTACAATAAACTCAAAACGATTAACAAAATGGGAATATGAACATACATATTGATAATTACCTCAAATGTAAATGGATAAAATGCTCCCAGCAAAAGACACAGACTAGCTGAATGGATACAAAAACAAGACCCATATATATGCTGTCTATGAGAGACCTACTTCAGACCTAGGGACACAAAGAGACTGAAAGTGAAGGGATGGAAAAAGATATTCCATGCAAATGGAAATGAAAAGGAAGCTGGAGGAGCAATTCTCATATCAGACAAAATAGCCTTTAAAATAAAGACGATTAAAAGAGACAAAGAAGGACACTACATAATGATCAAGGGATCAATCCAAGAAGAAGATATAACAATTGTTAATATTTATGCACCCAACAGAGGAGCACCTCAATACATAACGCAAATACTAACAGCCATAAAAGGGGAAATCAACAGTAACAGAATCATAGTAGGGAACTTTAGCATCCCACTTTCACCAATGGACAGATCATCCAAAATGAAAATAAATAAGGAAACACAAGCTTTAAGTGATACCTTAAACAAGGTGGACTTAATGGATATTTATAGGACATTCCATCCAGAAACATTAGAATACATTTTTTTCGCAAGTGCTCATGGTGCATTCTCTAGGGTAGATCATATGTTGGGTCACAAAACAAGCCTTGGTAAATTTAAGAAAATTGATATCATTTCAAGTATCTTTTCTGACCACAACGCTATGAGACTAGATATCAATTACAGGAAAATATCTGTTAAAAAATACAAACACATGGAGGCTAAGCAATACACTACTTAATAATCAAGTGATCACTGAAGAAATCAAAGAGGAAATCAAAAAATACCTAGAAACAAATGACATGGAGACAGAACGACTCAAAACCTATGGGATGCAGCAAAAGCAGTTTTAAGACGAAAGTATAGCAATACAATTCTACCTTAAGAAACAGGAAACATCTCAAATAAACAACCTAACCTTGCATCTTAAAGAATCAAAGAAAGAAGAATAAAAACCCCCAAGAGTTAGCAGAAGGAAAGAAATCATAAAGATCACATCAGAAAGAAATGAAAAAGAAATGAAGGAAATGATAACAAAGATCAATAAAACTAAAAGCTGTTTTTTTAGAAGCGATACAAAATTGATAAAACATTAGCCAGACTCATCAAGAAAAAAAGGGAGAAGACTCAAATCAAAAGAATTAGAAATGAAAAGGAGAAGTAACAATTGACACTGCAGAAATACAAAAGATCATGAGAGATTACTACAAGCAACTCTATGCCAATAAAATGGACAACCTGGAAGAAATGGACAAATTCTTAGAAATGCAAAACCTTCTGAGGCTGAACCAGGAAGAAATAGAAAAATATGAACAGACCAATAACAAGCAATGAAATTGAAACTGTGATTAAAAATGTTGCAGCAAACAAAAGCCAAAGACAAGATGGTTTCACAGGCATATTCTATCAAACATTTAGAGAAGAGCTAACACCTATCCTTCTCAAACTCTTCCAAAATATAGCAGGGGGAGGAGCACTTCCAAACACATTCCACCAACAGTGTGATATCAAAACCAGACAAAGATGTCACAAAAAAAGGAAACTACAGGCCAATATGGCTGATGAACATTGATGCAAAAATCCTCAGCAAACTACTAACAAACAGAATCCAACATCACATTAAAAGGACCATGCACCATGATCAAGTGGGGTTTATCCCAGGAATAAGAGGATTCTTCAATATATAAAAATCAATCAATGTGATACACCATGTTAAAAAATTGAAGGAGAAAAAACATATGATCATCTCAATTGATTCAGAGAAAGCTTTCAACAAAATTTAACAATGATATACGATAAAAACCCTGCAGAAAGTAGGCACAGAGAGAACTTTCCTCAACATAATAAAGGCCATATATGACAAACACATATCCAACATCGTCCTCAGTGGTGAAAAAGTGAAACCATTTCCAAAAGATCAAGGACACGACAAGGTTGCCCACTCTAACCACTATTATACAACATAGTTTTGGGAGTTTTAGCCACAGCAATCAGAGAAGAAAAAGAAATAAAGGGAATCCAAATCAGAAAAGAAGAAGTAAAGCTGTCACTGTTTGCAGATGACATAATACTCTACATAGAGAATATTAAAGATGGTACCAGAAAACTACTAGAACTAATTAATGAATTTCCTAAACAAGCAGGATACGAAATTAATGCACAGAAATCTCTGGCATTCCTATACACTAATGATGAAAAACCTGAAAGGGAAATCAAGAAAACACTCCCATTTACCATTGAAACAAAAAGAATAAAATATTTAGGAATAAACCTACTTAAGGAGACAAAAGACCTGTATGCAGAAAATTATAAGAAACTGATGAAAGAAATTAAAGGTGATACAAATAGATGGGGAGATATACCATGTTGTTGGACTGGAAGAACGAAAATTGTGAATATGTCTCTACTACCCAAAGCAATCTACAGATTCAATGCAATCCCTATCAAACTACCACTAGCATTTTTCACAGAAATAGAACAAAGAACTACATAATTTGTATGGAAACACAAAAGACCCCGAATAGCAAAAGCAACCTTGAGAAAGAAAAACAGAGCTGGGAGAATCAGGCTCCCTGACTTCAGACTATACTACAAAGCTACAGTAATCAAAAAAGTATGGTACTGGCAGAGAAATAGAAATATAGATCAGGGGAACAGGATAGAAAGCCCTGAGATAAAGCCACACACATATGGTCACCTTATCTTTGATAAAGGAGGCAAGAATATACAGTGGAGAAAGGACGGCCTCTTCAATAAGTGGTGCTGAGAAAACTGTTAGGTACATGTAAAAATATCAAATTAGAACTCTCCCTAACACCACACACAGTAATAAAGTCAAAATGGATTAACGACCTAAATGTCAGGCCAGACACGATCAAATTCTTAGAGGAACACATAGGCAGAACCCTCTATGACATAAATCACAGCAAGATCCTTTATGACCCACCTTCTAGAGAAATAGACATAAAAAAAATAAGCAAACGGGACCTAATGAAACTTAATAGCTTTTGCACAGCAAAGGAAACCATAAACAAGACCAAAAGACAACCTTCAGAATGGGAGAAAATATTTGCAAATGAAGCAACTGACAAAGGATCAATCTCAAAGATTTACAAGCAGCTCATGCAACTCAACAAAAAAAAAAACAAACAGCAAAATCAAAAATGGGCAGCAGCCCTAAATAGACATTTCTCCAAAGAAGATATACAGACTGCCAACAAACACATGAAAGAATGCTCAACATCATTAATCATTAGAGAAATGCAAATCAAAACTACAATGAGATATCATCTCACACCAGTCAGAATGGCAACCATCAAAAATTCTAGAAACAAGAAATGCTGGACAGGTTGTGGAGAAAAGGGAACACTCTTGCACTGTTCATGGGAATATAAATTGATACAGCCACTATGGAGAACAGTATGGAGGTTCCTTAAAAAACTAAAAATAGAACTACCATACTACGTAGGAATCCCACTACTGGGCATATACCCTGAGAAAACCATAATTCAAAAAGAGTCATGTACCAAAATATTCATTGCAGCTCTATTTACAATTGCCAGGACATGGAAAATACCTAAGTGTACATCATCGGATGAGTGGTTAAAAAAGATGTGGCACATATATAGAATGGAATATTAGTCAGCCATAAAAAGAAACGAAATTTAGATATTTGTAGTTAGGTGGATGTACCTAGAGTCTGTCATACAGAGTGAAGTAAGTCAGAAAGAAAGAGAAAAACAAATACCGTATGGTAATACATATATATGGTATATAAGGAAAAAAAAAGGCTCATGAAGAACCTAGGGGCAGGATGGGAGTATATGTATATGTATAACTGAGTCACTTTGTTATAAAGCAGAAAATAACACAGCATTGTAAAGCAGTTATACTCCAATAAAGATGTTAGAAAAAAAAGAACATACATATTGATACTATATATTTTTTCTTTTACATCTTTATTGGAGTATAATTGCTTTACAATGGTGTGTTATTTTCTGCTTTATAACAAAGTGAATCAGTTATTCATATACATATGTTCCCATATCTCTTTCCTCTTGCGTCTCCCTCCCACCCACCTTCTCTATCCCACCCCTCCAGGCGGTCACAAAGCACTGAGCTGATCTCCCTGTGCTACGCAGCTGCTTCCCACTAGCTGTCTACCTTACATATGGTCGTGTATATATGTCCATGCCTCTCTCCCGCTATGTCACAGCTTACCCTTCCCCCTCCCCATATCCTCAAGTCCATTCTCTAGTAGGTCTGTGTCTTTATTACTTTCTTACCCCTAGGTTCTTCGTGACATTTTTTTTCTTCAATTCCATATACATGTGTTAGCATATGGTATTTGTCTTTCTCTTTCTGACTTACTTCACTCTGTATGACACACTCTAGGTCTATCCTCCTCATTACAAATAGGTCAATTTCGTTTCATTTTATGGCTTAGTAATATTCCGTTGTATATATGTGCCACATCTTCTTTATCCATTCATCTGATGATGGACACTTAGGTTGTTTCCATCTCCTTGCTATTGTAAATAGAGCTGCAATGAACATTTTGGTACATGACTTTTTTTTTTAACATCTTTATTGGGGTATAATTGCTTTACAATGGTGTGTTAGTTTCTGCTTTATAACAAAGTGAATCAGTTATACATATACATATGTTCCCATCCCTCTTCATTCTTGCATCTACCTCCCTCCCACCCTCCCTAGTCCACCCCTCTAGGTGGTCACAAATCACTGAGTTGATATCACTGTGCTATGCGGCTGCTTCCCAGCAGCTTCTGTTCCCTGTGCTAGGCTGCTGCTTCCCACTAGCTATCTATTTTACGTTTGGTAGTATATATATGTCCATGCCACTCTCTCACTTTGTTACAGATTACCCTACCCCGTCCCCATATACGCAAGTCCATTCTCTGGTAGGTCTGTGTCTTTATTCCTGTCTTACCCCTAGGTTCTTCATGACATTTTTTTCCTTAGATTCCATATATATGTGTTAGGATACGGTATTTTTCTTTCTCCTTCTGACTTACTGCATTCTCTATGATAGACTCTAGGTATATCCACCTCACTACAGACAACTCATTTTTCGTTTCTTTTTATGGCTGTGTAATATTCCATTGTATATATGTGCCACCTCTTCTTTTATTTTTTACAACTCCTCCCCATATCCTCAAGTCCATTCTCTAGTAGGTCTGTGTCTTTATTCCTGCCTTACCCCTAGGTTCTTCATGATATTCTTTTTTCTTAAATTCCATATATATGTGTTAGCATACAGTATTTATCTTTCTCTTCCTGACTTACTTCACTGTGTATGACACACTCTATGTCTATCCTCCTCATTTCAAATAGGTTAATTACATTTCATTTTATGGCTGAGTAGTATTCCATTGTATATATGTGCCACATCTTCTTTATCCATTCATCCGATGACGGACACTTAGGTTATTTCCATCTCCTCGCTATTGTAAATAGAGCTGCAATGAACATTTTGGTACATGACTCTTTTTGAATTTTGGTTTTCTCAGGGTATATGCCCAGTAGTGGGATTGCTGGGTCATGTGGTAGTTCTATTTGTAGTTTTTTAAGTAACCTCCATAGTGGTCTCCATAGTCGCTGTACCAATTCACATTCCCACTAGCAGTGCAAGAGTGTGCCCTTTTCTCCACACCCTCTCCAGCATTTATTGTTTCTAGATTTTTTGATGATGGCCATTCTGACCGGTGTGAGATGATATCTCACTGTAGTTTTGATTTGCATTTCTCTAATGATTAATGATGTTGAGCATTCTTTCATGTGTTTTTTGGCAGTCTGTATATCTTCTTTGGAGAAATGTCTATTAGGTCTTCTGCCCATTTTTGGATTGGATTGTTTGTTTTTTGTTATTGAGCTGAATGATCTGCTTATAGATTTGGAGATTAATCCTTTGTCAGTTGCTTCATTTGCAAATATTTTCTCCCATTCTGAGGGTTGTCTTTTGGCCTTGTGTGTGGTTTTCTTTGCTGTGCCAAGGTTTTAAGTTTCATTAGGTCCCATTTGTTTATTTTTGTTTTTATTTCCATTTCTCTAAGAGGTGGGTCAAAAAGGATCTTGCTGTGCTCTGTGTCATAGCGTGCTCTGCCTATGATTTCCTCTAAGAGTTTGATAGTGTCTGGCCTTACATTTAGGTCTTTAATCCATTTTGAATTTAGTTTTGTGTATGGTGTTGGGGAGTGTTCTAAGTTCACACTTTTACATGTACCTGTCCAGTTTCCCCAGCACCATTTACTGAAGAGGCTGTCCTTTCTCCCCTGTACCTTCCTGCCTCCTTTATCAAAGATAAGTTGACCATATGTGCGTTGGTTTATCTCTGGGCTTTCTATCCTGTTCCATTGATCTATATTTCTGTTTTTGTGCCAGTACCATTCTGTCTTGATTTCTGTAGCTTTGTAGTATAGTCTGAAGTCAGGGAGCCTGATTCCTCCAGCTCCATTTTTTGTTCTCAAGATTGCTTTGACTATTCGGGGTCTTTTGTGTTTCCATACAAATTGTGAAATTTTTTGTTCTAGTTCTGTGAAAAATGCCAGTGGTAGTTTGATAGGGATTGCATTGTATCTGTAGATTGCTTTGGCTAGTAGAATCATTTTCACAATGTTGATTCTTCCAGTCCAAGGACATGGTATATCTCTGCATCTATTTGTATCATCTTTAATTTCTTTCATTAGTGTCTTATAATTTTCTGCATACAGTTCTTGATCCTACTCTAAATGTAAATAAGCTATATGCTCAAATCAAAAGACATAGGGTGGCTGAATGGATACAAAAACTAGACCCATATATACACTGCCTACCAGACACTCTTCAGATATAACTATACACATAGCCTAAAAGTATGGGAATCAAAAAAGGAATTCCATGGAAATGGAAATCATAAGAAAGCTAAGGTAGCAATACTTATATCAGAAAAATAGTCTTTAATATCAACACTGTTACAAGAGACAAAGAAGGGCACTATACATAATGATCAAGGGATCAATCGATGAAGAAGATAAAACAATTGTAAATATATGTGCAGCCAATACAGAAGCTCCTAAATACATTATGAAAATTTTAACAGACATACAGGGAGAAATCAACAGTGACACAATAATAGTAAGGGAATTTAACATGCAGCTTATGTCAATCACAGATCATCCAGACCAAAAACCAAAAGGGAAACACTGGCCTTAAATGACACATTAGAGGGCTTTCCTGGTGGCGCAGTGATTGAGAGTCCGCCTGCCGATGCAGGGGACGCGGGTTCGTGCCCCGGTCTGGGATCAAAAAAAAAAAAAAAAAAAAAAAAAAAATGACACATTAGAGCAGATGGAGTTATATAGAACATTCCATCTGAAAGCAGTATAATACACATTCTTTTATAGTGCACATGTAACATTTTCCAGGATAGATCATATGCTAGGCCACAAAACAAGCCTCAGTAAATTTAAGAAAACTAAAATCAAATCAAGTGTCTTTTCCAACTACAACACTATGCTACTAGAAATCACCTAGAAGGAAAAAAAACTGCAAAGAAATCATGGAGGTTAATATGCAATTAAATAAACAAAAAAGTGTTACTGGATGAAATAAAAGATGAAATAAAAAAATACCTGGAGACAAATGAAAACCAAAATAATGATACAAAATCTACGGGATGCAGCAAAAGCAGTTCTAAGAGGAAAGTTTATATAAATACAAGCTTACCTCAGAAAAGAAAAAAAATCTCAAATAAACAACCTAAACTTTCAGCTAAAGGAGCTATAAAAAGAAGAACAAACAAAACTCCAAGTTAGTAGAAGGAAAGAAATCATAACAACCAGAGTAGAATTAAATGAAAGAGACTAAGAAAAACCCAACAAAACAAAACAGAGACTCCCCTCATGGTCCAGTGGGTAAGACTCCACGATCCAAATGCAGGGGGCTCGAGTTCAATCCCTAGTTGGGGAACTAGATCCCACATGCCTGCCACAACTAAGAAGTCTGCATGCCACAACTGAAAGTCCACATGCTGAAACTAAGAAGTCTGCATGTTACAACTAAGAAGTCCACCTGCTGCACCTAACGATCCTATGTGCTGCAGATAAGATGTGGTGCAGCCCAAGTAAATAAATAAATAAATATTAAAAAAACCAATAGAATAGATCAGTAGTTCTAACAACAGAATGAAACTAAGAGATGGTTCTTTGAAAAGATAAAAAAATTGGTAAACCTTTAGCCAGACTCATCAAAAGAGAGAGAGAGACAGACAAAAAAGGTCCAAATCAATTAACTCAAAAATGAAAAGGAGAAATTACAACCAACATGACAGAAGTACAAAGAATCATAAGAAATTACTACTAACAACTATTTGCCCATTAAATGATAAACCTAGAAGAAATGGACATACTCCTACAAATGTACCATCTCTAAAGAATGGACCAGGAAGAAATGGAAAATGTGAACAGAACAATTACTAGTAATGAAAAAATGCCTAACAAACAGAAGTCCAAGACCAGATGGCTTCACAGGTGAATTCTGCCAACATTTAGAGCAAAGATAATACCTATTTTTCTCAAATGATTCCAAAAAACTGCAGAGGAAGGAGCACTTCCAAACTCTTACTATGAGGCCAGCATCACCCTGATATCAAAACCAAAGACATCACCCCCCAGAAATAAAATCAGAGGCAAATATCACTGATTAACATAGATGCAAAAATCTTCAAAAAATATTAGCAGTGTGAATCCAACAATACATCAAAAGGTTTGTTCACCAAGATCAACTGGTATTTATCCCAGAGATGCAAAACTTTTTCAATATTGACAAGTCAATGTGATATACCACATTAACAGACTGAAGAATAAAATCCATGTAATTATCTTAATAGATGCAGAAAAACTTTTTACAAAGTTCAACATCCACTTATAAAAATTCCAGAAACTGAGCATAGAGAGAACATACTTGAACATAATAATGGCCATATACAACAATCCCACAGCTAACATCATACTCAATGGTGAACAGTCAGCCTTCCCACAAAATTCAGGAACATGACAGGGATGCCCATTCTCACCACTTCTATACAACATAGTATTGGAAGTCCTAGCCACAGCAATCAGATTAGAAAAGGAAATAATAGGTATATAAATTGGAAGGGAAGAGGTAAAACTGCCACCATTTGCAGTTGACATAACACTCTATATAAATAACCCTAAAACCTTCACACAAAAACTATTAGAACTAATATGTAAATTCAGTTACAAGGATACAAGATTAATATACAGAAATCAGTTGCATTTGTTTACAGTAATAATGAAATATCAGAAAGAGAAAGAAATAAAATCGCATTTGAAATGGCATCAAAAATAATAAAATACCTAGAAATAAACTTAACCAAGGAGGTGAAAGACCTATTTGCTGAAAACTATAAAACACTGATAAAGGAAGCTGAAGGTGATTCAAAGAAGTGGAAAGTTATCCCATGATCTTGGATAAGAATTAATATTGTTAAAATGGACATACTACCCAAAGCAACTTACAGATATAATGCTATCCACTATCAAAACACCCATGACATTTTTCACAAAACTAAAACAAATAATTCTAAAATTTATTTAGAATGATAAAAGACCCAGAATTCCTAAAGCAGTCCTGAGGAAAAGGACTAAACCTGGAGGCATAACCCTTCCTTACTTCAGACTATACTACAAAGCTACAGTAATTAAAACAACATGGTACTGGAACAAAAACAGACATGTAGATAATTCGAACAGAATAGAGAGCCCAGAAATAAACCCACTCACTACTGATCAATTAATCTACAACAAAAGAGACAAGAATATACAACAGGGAAAAGCAAGTATATTCAACAAGTGGTATGGAAAAGCTGAAAAGCTACATATAAATCAATGAAAGGATAACACTTCCTCATGCCATATACAAAAATAAAATCAAAATGGTTTAAAAACCAAAATATAGGGCATGACATCATAAAATTCCTAGAAGAGTATATAGACAGAACACTCTCTGACATAAATTGTAGCAATATTTTCTTAGATTGATCTCCAAAGGCAAAAGAAATTAAAGTAAAAAATAACAAATGGGACCTAATCAAACTTATAAACTTTTGTACAGCAAAGGAAACTATCAATGAAACAAAAAGATAACATACAGGCTAGGAGAAAATATTTGCAAATGATGCAATACAAAAGCAATTAATATCCAAAATATACAAAGAGCTCTTATGACTCAGTACTGAAAAAACATACATCCCAATTTTAAAAATGGGCAGAAGACCTAAATAGACATTTTTCCAAAGAAGACGTACAGATGGTCAACAGACACATGAAAAGATGCTCAACAACACTACTTATTAGAGAAATGCAAATCAAACCCACAATGAGATATAACCTCAAAATAGTCAGAATGTTTATCATCAAAATGTCTACAAATAAGTGTGGCAGAGGGTGTGGAGAAAAGGGAACCCTCCTACATTGTTGGTGGGAATGTAAATTGGTGCAGCCACTATGGAAAACACTATTGGTGTTCCTTAAAAAACTAGAAATAGAGCTACCATATGATCCAGTAATCCAACCACTGAGCAAATATCTGGAAAAGACAAAAGCTTTAATTCAAAAAGATACATTGAGGGAGACACAAGAGGGAAGACATATGGGAACATATGTATATGTATAGCTGATTCACTTTGTTATAAAGCAGAAACTAACACACCATTGTAAAGCAATTATACCCCAATAAAGATGTTTAAAAAAAAAAAAAAAACAAAAAGATACATGAACACCAATGTTCCTAGCAGCACTATTTACAGTAGCCAAGAAATGTAAACAATTCAGGTTCCCATCATCAGACAATTGCTTAAAATGTGGAATATATATAAAATGGAATATTACTCAGCCATATAAAATAATGTAGTATTGCCGTTTGTAGCAACATGAATGAACCTAGAGAATATTATACTTAGTGAAGTATGTCATACAGTATGTCATACAGAAAGACAAATACTATATGATATCACTTATATGTGGAATCTAAAAGTAATACAAATGCATCTATATACAAAACAGAAATGGACTCATGGACATAGAAAAAAAACACTTATGGTTATCAAAGGGGTGAGGGAGGGAGAGGGAAAAATTAGGAGTAAGAGATTAACACAAACCACTATACATTAAATATATAAGCAACAGGAATTTACTAAATAGCTTGTAATAACATATAGTGGAATATAATTGGAAAAAAAAGTTACTGAATCACTTTGATGTGTACCTAAAATGAACACAATACTGTAAATCAACTATACATCAATAAATGAAAAGCAAAAAGAAACAAATGGGACCGAATTAACATAAAAGCTTTTGCATAGCAAAGAAAACCATTGACAAAATGACAGGATAACCTACTGAATGGAAGAAAATTTTGCAAATGACATGACCAATAAATATTTTGGCTATTACCCAAAATATATAAGTGGTTCATACAACTCAACATAAAAAAAAAAAACAAAACCCAAAAACCTGATTAAACAATGTGCAGAAGTCCTGAATAGACATCTTTCTAAACAAGACGTCAAGATGGCTAACAGGCACATGAAAAGATGCTCAACATCATTAATTATCAGAACAATGCAAATTAAAACCACAATGACATATCACCTCACAACTGTCAGAATGGTTATCATCAAAAATAATACAAATGATAAATATTGTTGAGGATGTGGACAAATAGGAACTCAAATACACTGTTGGTGGGAATGTGAATTAGTGCAGCCACTACAGAAAACAGTATGGAAATTCCACAAAAAACTAAAAGTAGAACTACCATATGGCTCAGCAACTCCACTCTGGGAATATATCTGAAAAAAACAAAAACACTAATTTAAAAAGATACATGCTAGCTGATTCACTTTGTTATAAAGCAGAAATTAACACACCATTGTAAAGCAATTATACCCCAATAAAGATGTTTAAAAATAAATAAATAAAATAAAAAGATACATGCATTCCAAGGTATCTTATTTACAATTGTCAAGACATGGATACAACCCAAGTTTCCATTATATATATACACACACACACACACACACAATGCAATACTACTCTGCCATATAAAAGGATGAATTTTGCTATTTGTACAACATGGATGAACACTGAGGTTATAATGTTAAGTGGAATAAGTCAGACAGTGAAAGACAAATACTGTATGATATCACTTATATGTGGAATCTAAAAAATAGAACAAACTAGTGAATATAACAAAAAAGAAAGAGATTCACAGATATAGAGAACAAACTAGTGGTTACCAGTGGGGAGAGGGAATGGAGGAGGGGCAAGATAGGGGTAGGGAATAAAGAGGTGCAAACTACTATGTATAAAATAAATAAGCTACAAGGATCAATTGTACAACACAGGGAGTATAGCTAATATTTTACAATAACTATAAATGGAATATAACCTTTTAAAATTGTGAATCACTATGTTGTACACCTGAAACATATAATAGTGTACATCAACTATACCTCAATATAAAAAAAAGAACAAGGTGAAAGCAAAAAAAAAAAAATACAATGCTTTGTAGATAGCAATATTATTATCTTAATTTACGTGAATAAATTGAGATACAAAGAAGTTATAACTTGCCCAAGGTCACATAGCCAGTAAATGGCTGATCTAAGAATCCAACCGAGTTGATCTGGCTTCATGGCCTATACTCTAACTATGACACATAATTCAAAATATAATAAAACTTACAAATATGTGGAAATTAAACAGCACACTCTTCAACAAGCTATGAGTCAGAGAAGTAATCAGAAGTGAAATAAGAAAATAACTTGAGACACATGAAAAAAAAAAACCACACTGCAACAAAACTTATGAGAGGCAGGCAAAACACTGCTCAAAGGATATGTAGAGCAGTAAGTGTCAACATTAAAAAATGATTTATATCATAAGCAACTAGAAAAAAACAGTAAACTAAATTCAAAGCTATCAGCAGCAAGGAAATAATAAAGAAACAAACAATTATATGCCAAGAAATTAGATTAACCTAAAGAAAATGAACAATTTCCTAGAAACATGTGGACTATCAAAACTGACTTAAGAAATAAAAATGTAGGGACTTCCCTGGTGGCACAGTGGTTAAGAATACGCCTGCCAATGAAGAGGACTTGGGTTCGAGCCCTGGTCCGGGAAGATCCCACATTGCTGCAGAGCAACTAAATCCGTACACTACAACTACTGAAGAATGCGCACCTAGAGCCTGTGTTCTGCAACAAGAGAAGTCACTGCAATGAGAAACCCGTACACCGCAACAAAGAGTAGCTCCCGCTCTCTGCAATTAGAGAAAGTCTGCAGGCAGCAACGAAGACACAACACAGCTAAAAAAATAAATAAATAAAAAATAAATTAATTAAAAAAAAGAAATAAAAATGTAAATAGACCTATAGAAATTAAAAAGATTAAGTCGTAATTAAAAACTTTCCAACAGAAAGGATAAAATCCAGGATTAGATGACTTCACTGGTGAATTTTATTGAACAGATAAAAAAGGATTAACACCAATTCTTCTCAAACAATTCCAAAAATAGAAGAGGCAACAACACTTCCTAACTCATTCTATGAGGCCAGTACTTCTCTGATATGAAAGCCAGGCAAAGACATCAGAAGTAAACCACACCAAACTGATTAGTGTAGATGCAAAATCCTGAACAAAGTACTTGCAAATCAAATCCAGCAGCATTTTATTTAAAAAATTATACATCATGACTAAATGCAATATATTCCAGGAATACAAAAGTGGCTCAAAATATGACAAAAAATAAATGAAATACACCATAATAGAATGAAGAGGAAAAGAGGCATATGATTGTCTCAATGATACAGAAAAATTTGACAAAATTCAACACCGTTTCATAAGGAAAACACTCAATAAACTAAAAGTAGAAGAGAATTTCCTTGATGTAATTAAAGGTATATATGAAAACCCCAGAGGTAACATCATACTTGGTGGTGAGAAACTGAAAGCTTTTCCTTTAAGATCAGAAACAAGACAAGGACATACACTTTCACCACATATATTCAACATTATACTGGAGGTCTAACACAGCAATTAGGTGAGAAAAAGAAATAAAAGTCATCCAAATTGGTAAAGAAGAAGCAAAATTATCTCTATTTGCATTTGCCATGATCCTACATAGAAAATTTTAAAGAATACACAACAGCACTAATAAACAAATCCAGCAAAATTGCAGAATATGAGATGAACATAAAATAACTAGTTATAGTTGTATGAATTAGCTAAGAACAATGCAAAAACAAAGTTAAGTAAAACATTCCATGTACAATACCATAAAAATAAATAAAATAGTTAATCCCAACAGTCTTTTGTGCAGAAATAGAGGAGATGATGCTAACCTTCCTATAGAATTTCAAGGAAACCTAAAGAGCCAAAACAATCTTGAAAAAGAACAAAGTTGGAAGGCTCACATTTCCCAATGAAAAAACTTACTACAAAGTTAAATTAAAACAGTGTGGCACTGGCATAAGGACAGACATATAGATCAATGAAATGGAATGAGAGTCCAGAAATAAACTCTTATGTCTAAGGTCAACTGACTTTCTGTAAGGGTACCAAGACCATTCAATGGAGAATGAATAATATAAATGAATTAATAATTAAATAATGGTACTGGGACAACAGGAAATCAACATGTAAAAGAATGAAGTTGAACCCTTATACTATGAACAAAAATGAACACTAAATGGATTAAAGACTTAAATATAAGGGGTAAAACTATAAAATAGATACACAGGGGTAAACTTTTATGATCTTGGCTTTGGCAGTGTTTTTTAAAATATGGCTAAAAATCAAATATAACAAAAGAAAAAATTGATAAATTGGATTTAATCAAAATTAAAAGCTTTTGTACATCAAAGGACATTGTCAAGAGAATGAAAAGACAACAGAATGAGACTAAGCATTTTCAAATTATATGTATAAAAAGGTCTACTATCCAGAATATATATTTAAATTTTCTTACAACTCAACAAATAAAACAGAAAAAAATCCAACAAAAGAATGCACAAAGGACTTGAATAGACACTTTTCCACAGAAGTTATACAAATGGCCAGCAATCACATGAAAAAATGATAAATGTCATTTATCATTCAAGAAATATAAATCAAAATCAATCATAATGAGATACCACTTCATACACAGCTGGATAGCTATAATTTAAAAAATTGAAAATAACAGGTGTTGGAAAGATGTGGAGAAATTGGCACACTCATACATTGCTGGTGAAGATGTAAAAGGGAAAACAGTTTGGTCGTTCTTAAAAATGTTAAACATAGAATTATCATATAATCCAGCAATTATAATACCAGCACTCCTAGGTATATACACAAAATAACTGAAAACGTGTATTCAAATACTTATACCTGAATGTTCATAGCAGCATTATTCACAATGGCCAAAAAGTGAAACAACCCAAATTTCCACCAGTGGATGAGAGGAGAAACAAAATGTAATATATCTATGAAATGAAATATTATTCAGCTATAAAATGAATGAAGTTCTGATAAATGCTACAACATGGATGAATGTTGAAAACATGCTGAAATAGCCAGACACAAAAGGCCATGCTATAAATGACTCCATTTATATGAAATATCCAAAATAAGCAATTCCTTAGAGACAGAAAGCAGATTTATGGTTTCTAGGGCTGGGGACACAGAGGAATGCAGAATGACTGCTTAATGATTATGTTTGGGGTATAAAAAATGTCTGGAACTAGACAGTGGTGCTAGTTGCACAACACTGCAATTATACTTAACGTCACTGATTACAATGGCTAGAATGGTAAATTTTACATCATATTTATTTTACTATAATAAAAAAATAAGTATAATAGAATACTTCTTTTCTCTGAAGTCCATGGTCATATCTCCCTTACTCTTTTCTTCCTAGAAGCTGGAATGCTAGGCCTCATTCAAACTTCCTAAGTTTCTAGCCTCTAGTCTATGCTAACATAGACCCCCACCCCCGCAACTCACAGAAATTAATCTGCCCTTAACCTCCTGTGCAAATCCTGAACAAAGGTATAATAAATTTTTGCTGGTACTGTAACTCAACTTCCGACAGTTTCAGGAATCCTGACCACTTTTCCTGGGTGTTAGTCTACTTTTTTTTCCCTATCACCCTTTTCTTGGACATCGTAGTATTTGTATGGTTTCTCTGTTACCCAATCCCCTGCTTGTCCCTTTTACTTCTGTTCATTGAGCTCCTGAGACTGTTCTCCCTGTTTAACTGTCGGGCTGCTTACCCAGTAATGACAGGCATTTTTTAGACTCTACTAAGCCTCATCTGATGAATGTCCAATAACTATTAAACACCAAAGCTAACTGAGAACTACATAAACCAGAGCAGCAGTGACAGAAATCAAAACTAGAGGCAAGAAGGAGAAGCCCTAGAGGGGTGATTAACTCTTGGGCTCCAGAATCAGGCTCCCTGAATTTGAATCTGCGCTCTGAGTCTTACCTGCTCTGTGACTTGCATAGGCACATTTCTTAGCCTTTCTGTGCTGTGGCTTTCTCAAGTATAAAATGTGGATGAAAACAACAAATAGTACCTATTTCCAAAGAATGGTTGGAAGATTAATACATTGGAGTATATGGTAAATGTTAGTTATCTCCTTTGTTTGGTTTTCCATTTCTCTTTTTCTCAGGGCAAGTGGATCTCAACATTGGCTGTACGTTAGAATTACCTGAAGTAATTTTTAAAATGAGGCCACACCTCAGACTAATTAAATCAGAATTGGGGGTTATACCTAGTCATCAGCATTTTTAAAACATTAAGGGGTAAAGGAAAGACAGAGAGAGAATATAATACTTTGTATGTGTTCAAAGTATTTCACATTGCAAGTGTTGAAACCATGACTATTATTATCCCTATATTTCATACAAGGAAAATCGGACTAAACCAAACAAGTTGACACATGGGCATGTAGACAATGGAAGTGGGGC
Source organism: Neophocaena asiaeorientalis asiaeorientalis (assembly GCF_003031525.2). NCBI lineage: Eukaryota > Metazoa > Chordata > Mammalia > Artiodactyla > Phocoenidae > Neophocaena > Neophocaena asiaeorientalis. The sequence goes on along the minus strand of NW_020174258.1, from coordinate 63,214 downwards.
TGAATTTAACAACAACATGTATGAAAACACACTTAGGGGTTTACTTGATTCAGTTTAATGTAAATTAATAGTGTAATGTTGCTGCCAAAAAGGTGAATGTGATCTGAAGTAACTTCAATAAAACTAGTGGAAGTTCCACCCTGCTTGTCAACCACACCTGAAACATTCTGTTCTGTTCTTTAAGATGTCACACCTAAGGAAAAACAGAGTAGAACACACAGGATAGAAATACATTTGAAACCACAACATTAGGAGCAACAGTGAAAGGAACTAAGATCTGCCAAGACTACAAAGTAGAAGTTTTAGCATGGACAAAATCACCAACTTCACAAGTCAGAAGGGCTGCCAGACAAAGGAAAAGAAATGAGATTTACCTTATACTACCTGAATAGCATAACTGGGGTACACAATGGGAAACTATCAATACAAAACCTACTTAAGCTTAACCCGAGGAAGAATTTCCCAATAATTAAACCTGTTTTTGCAGTAAATTCCAAGAAGGTGATATTACAAAAAATAGCAGAGTAATACAATACCAATTAATAAAGTGGGAAAAAACTGTCACAATCAACTTTTCTAGAGCTCTGGGATCTAGCCAAAAATTTACAACCAGGAGAAAACTTAATGAAGATAAAAGTGGCTGCATTGTGGTAAGAAAGTACTGTGGTACCTTAAATTGCCTGCCTGCCATCCTTCAACCTCAGAGTTGCAGTGCCTATGGAGTTAGCAGCCTACACTCCTGGTGAAAATTGCTAGTGCAAAAGGAAGTAATACAGACCTTGTTCTCAAAGAACTGTGTTTGACTGTTTTAGCCTGTCTGGTGGAAACCTGAAAGAACAGTGAAAGGGATTGCCATTGTTTCATCTCGCTCTCAGCATTCCCAAGGCTGAGGCATCTTCCCAAGCAACATTTGTTGAAAGCATTTATAGGTAAACGCATTGGCCATGCAAAGTGAGACTAGGGTTAACAGTCAGAGAAGGTTGGTAAAGGACATATATGGTGGAATAAGGGATTTTAAAAGCTCCTCTGTATACTGAGGAATCATGAAGCCATGCACATGACAATGGCTGGATGCATGTTCAGAAAAGGCCTGAGAAATTCCCATTTTTCACCTCTGGTTAACCTTCATGCTCTAGGCATGCAGGAGGCCTAAGGCAGAAATGTAAATGGACAAGGTAAATGTTGAAGGAGTACCACCAAAACAAATATCCAATCTGCCAATACTGAAGAAGTATTTTCCCCTTGTTCTTTTTTTTTTTTTTTTGTGGTACACGGGCCTCTCACTGTTGTGGCCTCTCCCGTTGTGGAGCACAGGCTCCGGACACGCAGGCTCAGTTGCCATGGCTCACGGGCCCAGCCGCTGCGCGGCATGTGGGATCTTCCCGGACCGGGACACAAACCCGTGTCCCCTGTATCAGCAGGCAGCCTCTCAACCACTGCGCCACCAGGGAAGTCCCTGTTCTTTATCTTTACTTTTTTTCTTTTCTTCTTTGGCTCCAGATATTTAAGGCAATTCTGTCAAAATACTAACTGACAACTAAGCCAATGAAACACAGACTTCAGTGATCACATATGAAAGAGAATATAAGTTTTATGGGAGAATTTAGAAAAAATTCAGAAAACTAAACACACATTTAGGCAAGAGGAACACTGAAAAAAGTACTGAGAATGACTTAATCTTTCACCTCGTGCAGACCTTTTGGCTCAGGGCAAGTTTAGCTAGTCAGTAAAGCACCATCCTACCAGAGCCAGTCTGCAAAAATTTGAAAACATGGCTGCTTTCTCTTTTTCATTTTTGGTGTTTTCCGTTTGGTTATGTGTTTCAGCTTCTGGCAAATCTAGAAACCTGTCAAAATATTAGCTGACCTAAAAGAAGTGAGACTTCAGTGAGCATACCAGAGCAAGAAATAATCTTTGGAAAATAGTTTGACAAAGTCTCAAAATAAACTACTGCAGTCTTCAACAATCAAAAAATAAATGAACAGAAACTCATGGAAAGGAGAAGTACCTGATTTCTAGAGTCACCACATTATGTGTATTAAATGTCCAATTTCCACAAAACATCACAAGGCATACAAACAGGAGAGGATGGCTCATTCAAAGGAACAGAGCAGGAAACATTCCTGAGGAAGGCCAGCCATTGGACTTACTAGACAAAAACTTTAAAATATCTTCTTAAATATGCTCAAAGAGCCATGGGAAAACACAAAGAACTAAACAACTCAGAACAATGATATATGAAAAAAATAAAATTAGCAACAAAGAGATGCAAACTATATTAAAAAAAGCAAACAGCAATTGTCAAGTTTAAAAGTGTAATAACTGAAATAAAAATTTTACTAGAGGGGTTCAACAGCAGATTTGAGCAGACAGAAGAAAGAATCAATGGACTGAAGACAAGTCAATTAAAATTATGAAGTCTGAGGAACAGAAAGAAAAAAAGGATGAAGAAAAATGAACACAGCCTAAGGACTTTGTGGAACACCAAAAAATGGAACTATAATATGCATTATGGGAATCCCAAAAAGGAGAAGAGAGAGAGAAAAGAGCAGAAAAATTATTTCAAGAACTGTTGGCTGAAAACTTCTCAAATTTGATGAAATACATGAATATTCAAATCTAAGAAGCTCAATTAACTCCAAGTAAGATAAAGCCAAAGAGACAAACACTGAAACATTAAAATCTAATTATTAAAAGACAAAGAGACAATCTGGAAAGCAGCAAGAAAAAAGCAAATTGTCATGTACAAGGGATCCTCAATATGATTATAAGCTGATTTCTCATCAGAAACATTGGAGGCCAGAAGGCAATGGGATGATATATTTAAAGTATGGTGGGGGGGGGATCTGTCAACAAACAGCAGGTATTATTATAATCTTTATCTGTGACTTCATTTTATTTTCAAAAGAATTTAAAATACAAATGCACAAAAATTAAATATAAATCTGTTATTTGGTATACAATGTATATAAAGTTGTAATTTGTGACATTAATAACATAAGGAGGGAGATGGGCTTTAAAGCAATAGAAATTCTATACTCAACTGAAGTTAAGTTAGTATCAATTGAAATTAGACAGTTAGAACTTTAGGATATTATATGTAATCCTCATGATAACCACAAAGAATATATCTAAAAAAATACAGATAAGGCAAATGAGAAGAAAATTAAAACGCATCAGCACAAAAATTCAATAATCACAAAAGAAGTTAGAAATTGAGGAAATGAGGGCCAAAAAAGTTGAGACATAAAGAAAACAAATGGCAGAAGTAAGTTATTTCTTATCAGCAATTGCATTAAATATAATGGGTTATTCTTTCCAATCAAAAGGCATATATTAGCAAAGTAGATTAAAAAAATGATGAAACTATATGCTTTAGATGCACTTTAAATAAAAAGACACACATAGATTAAAACTAAAAGGATGGGAAAATATAGTCCATGTAAATAGTAACCACAGGGGAGCTCTGATGGCTACACTAATATCAGACAAAATAGACTTTAAGTCAAAAGCTGTCACAAGAGGCAAAGAAGTGCATTATATATTGATAAATGGATCAATTTACCAAGAAAATATAACAATTATAATCATATATGCACCAAATATCAGAAACTCAAATTATATGAGGCAAACGTTAACAGAATTGAAGAGAAAAACAGTCCTAAAATAAGAGTTGGAGACTTCAATAACCCGTTCATAACAACTGACAAAACAACCAGACAGACAATCATTAAAGAAATAAAGGACTTGAACAATACCACAAACCAAAAAGAAAGAAGACTCAAATTAATAAACACTAGGGGCATTACTGTAAATCTTATAGAAATAAAAAAATTTATGAGAATATTGTGGAAAAAAATGTACACCAATATATTAAATAACATATATGATTGAATAAATTTCTTAAAACACAAAAACTACCACAATTGACTCAAGAAGAAATAGTAAATGTGAATAAAACTATAACAAGAAATTGAGTCATTAATCAAAAGCCTTCCAACAAAGAAAAACTGAGAACCAGATGGCTTCACATGTGAATTCTGCCAGAACTTTAAAGAAAATTAACATCAATCCTCCTCAAATTCTTCCCAAAAAAAATAGAAGAGGAGGGAACACTTCCTAACTCGTTCTATGAGGCCAGTATTCCTCTGATAACAAAGCCAGATAAACACATCAGAAGAAAATAAAACTACAAACTAATATCCCTTATGAATATTAATAGAAGAATCCTAAACAAAATACTAGCAAACCAAATTCAGCAGCATATCAAAAAGATACAGATGGGGGCTTCCCCGGTGGCGCAGTGGTTGAGAGTCCACCTGCTGATGCAGGGCACAGGGGTTCGTGCCCTGGTCCAGGAGGATCCCACATGCTGCAGAGCGGCTGGGCCCTTGGGCCATGGCCTCTGAGCCTTCGTGTCCAGAGTCTGTGTTCCTCAACGGGAGAGGCCGCAACAGTGAGAGGCCCACGTACCACAAAAAAAAAAAAAAAAAGAAAAGAAAAAGAAAAGTCCAGGCAAAAAGATGCAGATGAAGACCAAGTGGAATTTCTCCCCAAAACACAATAATGATTCAAATACAAAATAAATCAAATACAAAATAAAACTGTAATACATTAAGAGAAGGGGGGGATGTGAAACACACAAAATCATTTCAATTGTTGCAGAAAAAGCATTTGACAAAATTTAACACTCTGTCATAATAAAAGCATGAAACAAATGAGGAATAGAAGGAAAGTTGCTTAACATGATAAGGAAATTATATGAAAACCTCACAGGTAACATCATAGTCAAGATCAGAAACAAGATAAGAATTCCTAATTTCTTCACTTCTATTAAACACAGTATTGAAAGTTCTAGCTGGAGCAATTAGGCAAATAAAAGAAATAAAAGACATCCAAATTGGAAAGGAAGAAGTAAAACTATCTCTATTCACTTAAGACATGATCTTGCATACAGAAAAATCCCGAAGAATTCACAAAAAGACTACTAGTGCTAATAAGTGAATTCAGAAAAGGACATAAGATTTATACTCAAAAATCAGTTGTATTTATAGAAACTAGCAATGAAGAATCCAAAAATAAAATTAAGAAATAAGTCCTTTTACAACCACATTGAAAATAGTAAGATACTTGGGAATGCCAAGGAGGTGCAAAACTTGTGCACAGAAAAGCTCAAAACATTGCTGAAAGAAATTAAAGAAACTTAAATAAATAGAAAACATTCCATTCTTATGGATTAGAAGGTTTAATATTGTTAAGATGTCAATTCTACTTGAAGTATCTATAGATTTAAAGTAATCCCTATCAAATTCCCAATGATATTATCTTTGCATATATAGAAAAACACTTACTAAAATTTATATGGAATCTCAAGGGACCCCAAATAGTCAAAACAATTTCCAGAAAAAAATTGGAGATTTCATACTTCCTAATTACAAAACTTACTACAAAGCTAGAGTAATAAAAAACAGTGTGTTATTGGCACCAAAGACTCATAAATAGACCAGTGGACTACAATAAAGAGATCAGAAATAAATCTCACACATATGGTCAAATCATTTCAACGTTGAGTTCCAAGACCATTTAATAGAGAAACAATAGTCTTCAACAAATGGTGCAGGGAAAACAGGATATCCAAATGCAAAAAAAAAAAAAGTGAGGTTGGAACTTTACCTTACACCATATTAAAAAATTAACTTAAAATAGATCAAAGGCCTAAACATAAGAGCTAAAACTAAAACTTGTAGAGGAAAACATAGGAGAAAACTTCATGACAGATTTGTCAATAATTTCTTGTACACAACAACAACAGCACAAACAAGAAAAATATAGATAAATTGGACTTTAAAATTAAACTAAAAAACTTTAATGCACTATCAACAGAGTGAAAAGGTAACCTATGCAATGGGAGAAAATATCTGCAAATCATATATCTGACAAGAGATTAATATCTAGACTATATAAAGAACACCTACAACTAAAACAATAACAAAGCAATCTGGTGAAAAATGGACAATAAAAAATAGACAAATGAGAGCACAGAAAGAACTTCTCTGTTAACAATAAAAAATAAATTCTTTACTCAAAGTCCAGAGCAAAAAACTTACTGCAAAGCTACAGTAATCAAAACAGTGTGATACTGGCCTAAGGACAGACATATGAACAAATGGAATAGAACAGAGAATGCAGGACTACATCCATATATGTTATGCTCAATTGATTTTTGACAAGGTGTCAAGACCATTTGATTGGGAAAGAATTATCTGTTTAATAATGCTGACTCAACTGTAATTTGACATATAAAATAAGTTAGACTCTTATCTCATATTACATCTAAAAATTGATTCAAAATGGATCAAAGGCCTAAACATAAAAACTATAAAACTGTCAGAACAGACATGGGGGTAAACCTCCATCAGTTTTTATTTGACAGTGGAATTTTAGAAATAACATCAAAAGCAAAGCAACAAAAGAAAAATAGATAAATTTGATTTCATGAAAATCAAATCTTTTGTACATCAATGAACACTATGAAGAAACTGAAAAGACAACTTACAGAATGGGAGAAAACACTTGTAAATTACTGTTATGGGCTGAATTGTGTCCTCCCAAAATTCATATGTTAAAGTCCTAACTCCCAGTACCTCAGAATGTGACTGTATTAGGAGATAGGGCTTTTAAAGTGGTGATTAAATTAAAATGAGGCCCTTAAGGTGTGCCCTAAACCAATATGACTGGTTTCCTTATAAGAAGAAGAGATTAGGACACATAAAAAGAGCTAACAGGTACATCAAATGGTTCTTTGGTTTTATAGGTTGTCTCCCCGTGATGCCAGATGGGATCAGCACAGCTCCAGGTACTAGTTGCTAATGCCTATAAAATACCATGCACACCCCCAAAGGAGAATCATTTAAGAGTTTTTTGGACTTCACCTTCAAAAGTAGCCAAAGAATTCAAGAGACAGGCTATCCCAGAAAATCTTTTGCAGTTAGTGAAATTAGGGTATAACTAAGAACATTCAGAATACTACACACACAGTTTAGGTGATCTTGGTATAGTGGTGGGACAGCAGTGATTATAAAATGAAAGTAATTAACATGTACATGCTCTGTTGGGGGAGACTAAAGTGACTAAAAGGAAAGAGGTGTTCAGCATAGAAAAACATTTCTCAGTGGATTTCCTATGAAGTCAATGTGTCTTGGGTTTAACTTTGAAACAAATTAAAAAATCTAAAAACTGACTTACTAGCATTTGTGGATTTCAGATTGAGACCCATGTAAAAGCAATGTTTTATTCTGTGACTCAGCATATTCTTTTATAAGTGAAAGTTTCAGAGAAGAATAATTGGGGGTAACAGGATGCAATCAGATGTTTTAAAGTTTTTCTTTTAAGTTTCCCACTAAATTGATCTTATACGCCTCTAACTGGTTGACAGGTTTTGGTAACTACAGATATGATGGGAATAGGAAAAAATAAAGTATGGATAAATATGGGTCCAGGCATCAGGAAGCTATGGTTTCTCAAGTAGCTGCTTTAGTCATTAAAGCCTAAATGTCCATTCTCTTAAAAAAAAGGAGCTAACAGGAATGTGAGCATACAGAGGAATGATACTGTGAGGACAAAGTGAGGAGGTAGCCATCTGTAAGCCAAGGAGAGAGACCTCAAGAAATCAAACCTCCTGACACCTTCACCTCAGACTTCCAGCCTTCAGAACTGTGAGAAAATTAAATTTCTGTTGTTTAAACTACCTAGTCTGTAGTATTTTATTATGGCAGCCCTAGCAAATTAATACAAGCAAATATCTGATAATGGTCTTGTATCCAGTAAATATATAAAGAACTCTTACAACTCAAAAACAAAAAAGACAATCAAATTTCAAAATAGGTAAAGGACTTCAATAGATGTTTCTCCAAAGAAGATACACAAATGGCCAAAACACACATGAAAAAATGTTCAATATCACTAGTCATTAAGGAAATACAAATCACAACTACAGTGGGATACATTTCATACCTCTTAGGTAGCTAGAACAGAAAACATGGAAAATAGCAAATGTTGGCAAGGATGTGGAGGAATTTGAATTCTTGACATTGCTAATGGGAATGTAAATGGGTGTAGCCACTGGGGAATAATCTGGCAGTTCCCCAAAAAGTTAAACATAGAATTCCCATATGACCCAGCAATTCCACCCTTAGGTATAAACCCCAAAGAATTTAAAACAAGTGTTCAAATAAAAGTGTGTACACAGGGCTTCCCTGGGGGCACAATGGTTAAGAATCCACGTGCTAATGTAGGAGACATGGCTTTGAGCCCTGGTCCGGGAAGATCCCACATGCCGTGGAGCAACTAGGCCCATGAGCCACAACTACTGAGCCTGTGCTCTAGAACCCGTGAGACACAACTACTGAGCCCGCATGCCACAGCTACTGAAGCCCACATGCCTAGAGCCCACATGCTTAGAGCCTGTGCTTTGCAACACGAGAGGCCACTGCAATGAGAAGCCAGTACACTGCAATGAAGAGTAACCCCCACTTGCTGCAACTAGAGAAAGCCCCCACACACAACAGACCCGATGCTGTCAAAATAAAATAAATAAATTAAAAAAAATGTGTACATAAATGTTCATAGTAGCACTATTCACAATAGCTAAAATTTGGAAACCATCCAAATGTCTACCCTTATACTGATTAATGTATAAAGAAAGTATTATATATCTATATGATGGAATATTCAGCTATGAAAAGGAATCCATGCTACAACATGAATGAATCTTGGAAACATTATAAGTGAAAAGAAGCCAGACATATAAAGTCACATATTATGTTTCCATTCATATTAAATATCCACAATAAGTAAGTCCACAGAGACAGGATACAGATTAATGGTTGCCAGAGGTAAGAGGTGAGTGGGGAAGGGAGACAGACTGGTTAACGGATAGAGAATTTCCTTTTGGGGTGACAAGAATGCTTTGGAATGAGATAGATATGATGGTTGCACAACACTGAATACACTAAATGCCACTGAATCTGACACTTTAAAATGACCAATTTTATGATTTGTGAATTTCACCTCAATAAAAACAAATGCAGCAAATTCCAACAACATGGATGAATCTCACAAATATAATGGTGATTAAATGAAGCCAGACACAAAAAATAAACCCTTGATTATTCCATTTATATAAAGTTCAAAAAGAGGCAAAACTTCTGTTAGAAGTCAAAATAGTGGTAATAGTTAAGAGATAATGACTGGAAGGGGCATGAGAGGCTTCTGGGGTGCTAGTAATATTTATTTCCTTATCTGTGTGCTCATTTAGGTGGATTTGTTCACTTTTTGAAAATTAATCGAGCTGTAGGGTAGGGGGAAGGGTGAGCTGTGACAAAGCGAGAGAGAGGCATGGACATATATACACTACCAAACGTAAGGTAGATAGCTAGTGGCAAGCAGCCGCATAGCACAGGGATATCAGCTTGGTGCTTTGTGACCGCCTGGAGGGGTGGGATAGGGAGGGTGGGATGGAGGGAGACGCAAGAGGGAAGAGATATGGGAACATATGTATACGTATAACTGATTCACTTTGTTATAAAGCAGAAACTAACACACCATTGTAAAGCAATTATACCCCAATAAAGATGTTAAAAAAATAAAATTGTGCCTAAATAAGTGTTGTGAGTTACTTGAAATTGGAGATTTTTAAGTTCTGTGACAGATAAAATTGAAGCATCAGGTGGGTGTTTTGAGAAGATGATCTTTCATAGCCTAAGGAATCTATGACTCTGTGATTTGCTTCAAATCACAGACATAGCAACTATGACAGTTTGAAAGATTTAGGGTGAGGTCTGCATGTCTTGAGGGAAGGCTAGTTGGCCTACTCCACAAGGCTTTCCAGACTGGCATTATCTAGGTGAACACACTGAGGTCAAGGGCCTTTCCTCTCCCTGTAGATCTGGATACTTGATTGAATGAGTTAGTGCTTTAAGTTTCATGGTGCTCAGAAGTCTATCAGGCTGACAGAACTTAGAGGGTAGTGATGTATTTACAGTAGTGTCCCCGTTTTCAAATTTATGATGTGAAATATAGTTCATGGAAGGGCATCCTTATTGCCCCCACCTGATCAGTTCATTTTTTCCTAGTCTGAAAGATTCTTCGAGAGTATAAATTCAAAACTAGGGGAGTGAATTATATGATTTTAACATCTAATGGCATTGGGATCTAATAACATTAAATGCCCAAACAGAGATTTATGGGTGAAGGTATTGTCTCCCTTAATGGGCACTGTCTCTTGCCTCAGTGAATCTCTCTTTCATGCGTCGTTGACTCACCAAACCATCTGAGTGACATGTTATACATTCTCCTTATAGACATGTTAAAGACCTCACTTAATCACAGCTTTGGAATCTATTAGTCCCATCCAATCTCATCTATTATGTTTTGATATCATAACTTTATCTCTCAGGGTAACTATTTCCCAACCAGGGAGTTAACCAGGTGCTCTAGTAACAGAGTTAAGATCCTAGGGGACACAGTTGAATAACATGAACTGTCTATTGAACATGATCAGGAGCGTGATGAGTCATGACCAGAGGAACACTAGAAGCCAAACTGGGGATGCTAACATCCTTCCTCAGTAAAAAGAGGTTTTATGGGGGAGGGGGACAACAAAATAAGAACTCTTCTCCTCAGTTTCTACTGGGAAAAATATATAAGAATCCAAAATAGAGAGGAAAATTACATCTACTGAAGTGTAGAAGGTAATAAATGAAGACAATACTAAAACATCCCCTAAGATGAGGGAGAGGTGGAAGCCTGAGTGAGCTTCCAGAGCAACAGAGAACACTTAATTTGATGTCTGACACTATCTCCCCTATGCTCTCCCTCAGCCCCAGTAACATTCATCAAGAAAAGTTGAGATAGATTCTGGAAAAGAAGTTGGAAAACACTCCACTAAGCAGGGACATGTTTCCTTCCTAGAATTAGCCTAGGAATAAGGAGGACAAAGACAAAAATTTCAGGACTTGGGCAACACCATTAAAATATCACATGCAGATCAGTAGATCATGGTATGTCCAAGTTGGTCTCAATTATTATTATTTTTATTTATTATTATTATTTTTTGTGGTACGCAGGCCTCTCACCACTGTGGCCTCTGCCGTCGCGGAGCACAGGCTCTGGACGCGCAGGCCCAGCGGCCATGGCTCACGGTCCCAGCCGCTCCGCGGCATGTGGGATCCTCCCGGACCGGGGCACGAACCTGCGTCTCCTGCATCGCAGGTGGACTCTCAACCACTGCACCACCAGGGAAGCCCATGGTCTCAATTACTTAAGTGGGGTTTGTTGCTTGATACTTCTCCCTAGACGCGTTGACTGCACTCCATGGAAGAAGAGAGGAGGGTCCTGAAAACTGACTTTCATGATTTCTGAGTTTCCCAAACCAGCTGTATACTAATCAATCTGGATTTCTGAATATAAGTAATTGATAAAAACTCACTAGATGTTTGAATAGAATGAAAAATTAAACAAATATTTCTAAGTACACAAATTCTAAGTGAAATATTAGTGAATCAAATCCAGGAGCATACTTTGAGAATACACCATAGCAAAGTAGCGTTTAGGCCAAAAGCACAAGGATGAGTCATCAAGCCAATAATGTAATTCAACACATTAGTATGTAAAAATATGTCATATGATTATTCTGAGTTACCCCTTAAAATTAACAAAATTCAAAGTTTATCAATGAATTGAAAAAAAATTCTGAAACAACAAAAAAATTCTTTAACATGATAAATAGCATTTATAACAAGTCACCTGCGAGTATATTTAAAGATGATACACCAAATCCATTTCTAGTAAAGTCAGGAACAAGACCATGTTGTCACCTATTCTCACTGTTATGCAACATTGTTCTGAAAGTTCAAACCTTAACAATAAAAGTACAATAAATATAAAAAGAATATTATAAAACTTAATTGAGGTACATAAAACAAGACAAATGGAGAAACCGTATTCCTCAGGGGACAATCCAGTCCTGCAAAAATGTCAATTCTCTCTACATCAATCTACATATTTAATGAAATACTCAAAATCCAATAGGATTTTGGGGGTATATTATATTCATTCTAAACTTCCTCTGGAAGACAAAAATGCAGAATTGGTCAAGAAGGTTTAGCAGAGACCTTCAAGATGGTGGAGGAGTAAGACATGGAGATCACCTTCCTCCCCACAAATACATCAGAAATACATCTACATGTGGAACAACTCCTACAGAACACCTACTGAACGCTGGCAGAAGACCTCAGACTTCCCAAAAAGCAAGAAACTCCCCACATACCTGGGTGGTGCAAAAGAAAAAAGGAAAAACAGAGACAAAAGCATAAGGACAGGATCTGCACCACTGGGAGGGAGCTGTGAAGGAGGACAAGTTTCCACACACTAGGAAGCACCTTCACTGGTGGAGACGGAGGGTGGTTGCAGGGAAGCTTCAGAGCCACGGAAGAGAGTGCAGCAATAAGGGTGCAGAGGGCAAAGTGGAAAGACTCCCACACAGAGGATAGGTGCCGACCAGCACTCACCAGCCTGAGACGCTTGTCTGCTCACCTCCGGGACGGACGGGGGATGGGAGCTGAGGCTCCGGCTACGCAGGTCAGATCCCAGAGAGAGGACTGAGGTTGGCTGTGTGAACACAGCCTGCAGGGGGCTAGTGTGCCTCAGCTAGCCGTGAGGGAGTCTGCGAAAAAGTCTGGAACTGCCTAAGAGGCAAGAGACCATTGTTCTGGGGTGCATGATGAGAGGGGATGAAAAGCGCCTCCTAAACAAGTTCCAGAGACTGGCGCGAGCCACGGCTATCAGCACGGACACCAGAGATGGGCATGAAACACTAAGGCTGCTGCTGCAGCCACCAAGAAACCTGTGTGCAAGCACAGGTCACTATCCAAATCTCCCCTCCCGGGAGCCTGTGTAACCCGTCATTACCAGGGTCCCGAGATCCAGGGACAACTTTCCAGGGAGAACGAACAGTGCACCTCAGGCTGTTGCAATGTCACGTCCTTGACTCTGCTGCTGCAGGCTCTCCCCACACTCCATACCGCTACATAACCCCTGAGTGAGCGAGAGCCCCCTACTCAGCTGCTACTTTAACCCTGTCCTGTCAAAGCGAAGACGCGAGGCCCTCAGGCAACCTAAACACAGAGGCGGGGCCAAATACAAAACTAAACCCCTGGAGCTATGCAAACAAAGAGAGGAAAAGGAAATTTCTCCCAGCAGCCCCAGGAGGAGTGGAATAAATCTTCACAATCAACTTGATGTACCCTGCATCTCTGGAATACCTGAAAAGAAAATGAACCACCCCAAAATTGAGGCAGTTAGTTTGGGAGCAACTGTAGACTGGGGGTTTGCTTTCTACATCTAATTTGTTTCTTGTCTTATGTTTATCATAGTTTAGAAATTACAGTTTATTATCATTGTAGATTTGTTTATTGATTTGGTTGCTCTCTTACTTTTATATATATATATATATATTTTT